>NC_080838.1:35793920-36126561 GCF_030435755.1 Ochotona princeps
GTTGGCTTGTACTTTCACACAATCCTTTTTTTCCCCCACAAAAAATAGATTTATTTGAAAGAGTATCAGAGAGGAAAAGAGAGAGAGGAAAAGAGAGAGAGAGAAATCTTCTACCTACTAGTTCACTCCCTAAATGCATGTAACAGTGAGGTGTGGGCCAAGCCAAATAAGGAGCAAGGAACTCCATTTAGTTCTTCCTTGTGCATGGCAGGAACTTAAGCACCTGAGCCATCTCCCACTGCCTTCCCAGGAGCATCAGAAGGAAGCTGGATCAAACAGCACAGCCTGCCATGCCATGTCATCAGCCTCTCACACAAGGTTTTGAGATAAGATAACTTTACCAGAGTTGGAGAAGGATAAAAAGAATTTCTCTTGAGAAACAGAAACATTTAAAATCTCAAATTTTAACTTTCTAAGCCCAAAATAATGTAATCATTTGGCCCAAGTTGGCCTACAAACTCCTTTAGTCTTCTAGTTCTTCCCCGCTTTCATTGTTCCAGATTTTCTCCTACCAAAAAAGTACATTCAATATTTTAAAAATACTTAAAATAATTAAATTAGTAATAATAGTAAAAATAATTTAAATATTCATCAAATTCATCTCAGGACAGCCCAGAACAGAATCAAAAAATTAACGGAAATTAAATTACCATGGCCAAGTCAGCCACAACACGTGTCCTGAAGAAAGTCTAACCTTGTTCTATTTTTAGGTCACAGGTAAGCTTAGGGAAAGAATTTTTAATCTGAATGCATGAAGAATAACCAAAACAAGACAACAATGAAATAAATGCCAAGGAGAAATAATACTGTGCCAAGTTTGGAAACACTATAGAAAGATAAATAGCAATCTCTCCTTGATGGTGTACATAGTATAAGGGTAGGTGAAGAAAATCAAAATTACTCTCAAACATAAACTCCTTCCTTTGTGCCTCTGTGTGTTTACATATGTTTTTTATTTAACTATGTATTTTTATTGTTAAAGTTTTTTCATTTTGGCAAACATTTGCCTCACAACATTTCTCAATTTGATTCATGGCAGTTAATTTTCATTTAAACAGACATTGGATTTCAACATAATTATCGAGTATTTCTACTCAATAGGCTGGATTTTTAAACTGAAGAAAAAGAATAAAATCTTTTTCTGTAGTGAAGTACGTTTTTCGGTATTTCTAGGCTCATTTTTCTCATCAAAATTTGAAGTCAACAAATGAAATAAGTTGAAAACTTAAAGGTAAAATGTGTTGAATACTTACCAATGCTTTGACTTGCAATTAACTGACACATAACAGAAGTCATGACTACGATTTCTTAAAATAATTTTAGTAAGGAAGTATAATTTACTTACCAAGAAATTTATGCATTGAAAGTATACATTGATTTTTAGTAAAGGTGGAGTATTTAATACATTTTCTCTTTTTAATCTTTTATTTATTATTATCATTATCATTTTATGATACAGTTCCATAGACACCTGGGATTTTTCTTATCCCCTCCCCATTTCCCCCCACTGACCCACCGAGTTCCCCTATATCATTACTAAAGTATAGTTCTTCATGCACAGTCATATGTCCATCATTATGGGCATGGACAATGGCAGAGAGTCCATCATCCTATTGTCAAGATATAGTAAACAGTTTCATTGGGAGTCCATCTTTGTCTGGAAGTAGAGATGCATACTACATTGTATCCTCACATCTGGATATGTTAGTCTCCATTTCACAGTTACTGTACATCCCCTTAAATGAAATGCCACAACACAAAATCAACAATAGGAAGAAAAATAGAACTTTACAATGCCATGAAGTTAAATAACATGTTACTAGATATGATAGTCTCCATTACACAGCCACTATACATCCCCTTTAATGAAAAGCCTCAAAACAAAATCAACAACAGGCAGAAAAGAAATTAACAATGCTATGAAGTTAAATAACATGCTACTGAATGATAAAAGTCCAGTGCACTATCCACTGTGCCACAGAGCCAAGCTAATACATTTTCATTAAGGCAGGCATTGTGGGATAGCAGGTAAGCTGCTCAACTACAGGAAACAACTTTGTTTGACTGAAAATCCACATGTGAAAGAAAGTTTGAGCATGAATTTCTTTAAGAAAAGAAAGATGAGGTATGGGGGTTAGGAAGGAGGAAAGGAGGTGGGGAAAAAAGAAGGTCAGCTAATTTGGAAGAAGCCAGAGACAAACAACAACAACAACAACAACAACAAATGCCTCTGATCTACAAGAATGAAAGAACTTTTTTTTTTTAACCCAGGTCACCAGCCAATAAAAATATATAAGAATCTCAACAAAGGATAAAAGTGAACATAAAATAATTTTCCCTTTCATAATAGTCGTATCAGTGCTGCTAATCTAGCAAACTAATTGTCATGTGAACTGTGGCAATGTGGTTTGCATGATTCTCATTTTGTCCATCTTCCACCAGAGGCAAACACACTACTCTGCCTTTTCTGATCAGAGTACTAAACAACCTATCCCCCAACATTGGCTTGGAAAGGCACAGTGAGTGAATAAATCCCTCCAGACGGTATAACCTGCCAAAGTATTTGCTAGAAGAAGGGAAAGAAAGGTAGAGATTTGTGCTGGGATCACCAAGCATAAATGTGATGTAAGAATGAAATTGTAGTTTTTCTCAAATAAATAATCACTATTTCCTCACTTTTTATCCACCATAGAGTTTGAGAGGAGTGGAAAAAAACATCAGGGGTCAGTGAATTGGTTCAGTTGGCTAATCCTCCTCCTGCAAAGTGCTGACATCCCATAAGGGCACTAGTTCCTGTCCTGGATGCTCCACTTCCCATCAAGCTCCCTGCTTATGGCCCGAGAAAGCAGTGGAGGATGGCCCAAGTCCTTGTGTGAGAGGAGTTAGACTGGGTAGTAGGCAGTTAGGGTTTTCTGGGTCCCCAAGTCATTTTTTTCTCAAATATAAAAGGGTATTTTCTCCACCATGTCTTGGATTCACCAGAGCACCTCTCTCCCAAGACAAGTGCATATCTTAACTTATCAGGAGTGCTTCCCCAAGAGACAAGGGCGACATTAACATATCTCTTCCCCACCTGAAGCCTCAGCCCATTTCTTTCTCCAGCCATTGTCATGGGGGAGGGCTTCAGACTGGCTTCTTTATCATTAGAAAGGGACTGTTCTCTCCTTGGTACATTAGCAGGAAGAAATTAGAAGTAAAAGCAAGACCAAAACTGTTCACCTAAACTGTTGACATTTGTCCTGTTAAAGTTATAGAGTTAGACTACCCGAAAAACAACCAGGTTCAGCAAAATCATGCTTCAATGCTATAAAATGCTAAATACTAACATAGAAATAGACAAGAGACAGCTGAATAGCAATATATAGCCATTCTAAGGTATATAGAACATGGTTAAATATAAACCAAAATTGAAATGTCCATGAGGAAGTCACAGGTTGTGGCCGAGAACATGCGTTTCTCTAGTAACATATTGGTTAATCAATACCATGTCAATTAATGCCATAATGTTGTAAATGGTTGTAAATATTATGTTGGGTTTTTTACTTGATTGGGATGATACTCTGTTGGTTCTACCTTCAGACCAGAGATGGTCTCACCAAGAAAACTTACCAAGACAATAAGATGCTGGACTTTATGATTGGTCAAAGCCTCCAATGAAAGAATGTCAACTGAATTTGAACTATGGAAATGCAACAAGGTGGAGTAATCCACCGTGGGGGTGGGGGGAGGGTTTGGGGAGGGGTGGGGGGAATTCCAGTGCATAAAAACAAATGTGTCACATTATGCAATGAAATTAATAATAATAAAAAAATTGCACACACACAAAAAAAAAGCAAGACTTGTTCTCAGGCACTTCAGTATGAGAGATGGATATCCAGAGAAGAAGCCTGACCAACTGCACCGCAATGACTGCCCTCAGGGAAATTTTGTTAGCATTTACCACCCATAACCATTTTGCTAGGGCCAGCAAACAGAACCATCTCTCCTTTATTTCTGAATTTTTTTTTTTTATGAGCGTATGAGCTCTTTTAATAATCTTTGGTTAGAACACTCAGGGCTTCCTTGGGAACACAAAGGGGAGCTGTGTGTGTGTGTGTGTGTATGTGTGTGAAATGACCAAGTTGGGAGATGAGGAAAGGGTTGTTAGAGGACAGTGAAAACATTTGTAAAGAAGATACTCCTTTTACTCCTTTTAACACAACTCTTGGGATAGAAAAAAGAAACTTTTTTTTTAAACAAAAGTTCATATCCAGTCTCTTTACTAGGTTTCAGAAAAAGATCATTACCTCTTTAGATCAGCTTATCTGTTTGTATGTCAGGAGGAGAGAGATCTAGGCTTGTAGTTTGAGCCTCATCTTTCCATTGTCTTCTACTCTTTAGTCATGTAACATTGTGCATTTATGCTGTGAAGATTGCTACTTCTGTGTCCTGGAACTGAGCTTGGTCCTGTAGAAGTTTTGCTCACAGACTGTTGAAAGACCAAGTTTTGTGTATAGGACGTCCTTCTGCAGCACTGACTTCTGTTTGAATTGCGTGTGTCTCTTCTGAGTGCGAAAGAAATCCTTCAGGACTCCATTACATACTTTCAAATAAAGATATACTTGAAAAAAAAAAAAAAAAGAAAGAAAAGAAAGGGACCAAGGAAGTTGGCCAGTGACACCTTTCTGGCCTTTTGTCCCAAGGCCAGGTACCATGGAAACTAGGAATTTTCTTTGTTTATGGAGAAACATCTTTGAGGTGAACCTTTAAAAGGTGCGTTCACCACCATTAATACAGGTCTCTCTTTTTGCTTTTCCTCCTGCCACTATGGCAGGGGACTAGGATCTTTTTGCTTTTCCTCCTGCCACTATGGCAGAGGGTAAGGGTCTTTTCTATCTCAGAGCCCCCTCCCGTCACTAGGATGGAAGTCTCTTTTCTCAGCTTTTCTAATAAATCTTACTTTAAAACTAAACTGTGTCCGCACGAAAATTCTTCTTTCCTGCGAGACAAGAATTGAGGTTGCTGCCATACTCAGGGTCAAAAACCCTACAACACTTGGAGCCATGCAACCATGTGGGAAACCCAGAAGAAGCTCCTGGCTCCCAGATTCACATTGGCTCAGCTCCAGCCACTGCAACCATTTGGGGAATGAATCAACAGATGGAAGATCTCTGTAAATCTGTCTTTCCAATAAAAAATATATGTGTCTTTTTAAAAAAATCGTTTATCCTATCTATTCCCAGTGCAAGGTATTCTGCCTAGCTATAGTGTGTCCAGCCAAGACAGGGTTCAGAACTTGGAGTGAGCCCTGAGGAAAGCTGTGTGTTCTCTCCTGTTAAGAGACCCAGTGCCCTCTAGGCACCTGAGAGCCTGGGGATCACGTTAACATATGGAGGGAGGCAGAACCCACACGCGAAATGAAATCTCTCTTGAAGATGGTTCTACTTCTTTACTTTGGAAATGTGTGAACCATCACTTTTCCTTTAGTCGGTTTACATTCTATTTTGCATAGCAATTAAAAATTTTCTGTGGTCCCCCTTCTTTCTGCCATGAACTATTTGTTGGTGTTAGTTTTCCTATGCAGTTCGACACTGCCAAAATCATATACTCTTGGGCCTCAACCATTCACCTCTTTTCTGCCTTCTAAAATCATCAGTATATCTATGGAAACAAAAAGACATACGCAACAATACACTGGACTGCCTATCCTCACACCAAACTTGTACACCATCAGAATACTGCATCTACTGATGACACACTGACTCCTTAAGGAGAAATCTGGCACCCTGCTTAAGAAACACTATACCTTGGAGCTCAGCCCAGACTCTGTGACTCGTACAAACTCAACCTTTAAGACTAACCTATCTAGACAGTTATCAGATAGCCACCACAGTTCCTGCTAAACTTTTTTTTGCCTTTTCTGGTGCCCGCATTTCACTTCTGCCTGCTTCCCAAACATTAGCCTTGCCACAGGTTCAATTGCCACAAAGCCATCCCAATTTTAATTAAATCCACAGACCTTGGATGCTCTATCCAACATCATATTGGCATAATCAGTATGGAATTCAGGATTTTTTTTTCAGGTCCAGATGTGTTTACCTACCTCCTGCAGTGAATGGAACAACGCTGAAATGGCTGTCAGTGGATAAACTCTGGAGCACTTTTATATTCGGTTCTGGAGCTGGTGTTTTAAGCAAAATATTGATATATAAATGTATCTTAAAACTGATGGATCCAAAAAACATCACTAGGTAGAAAAAGTAAAGGGACTACAAATATTCTCCCATCAGAAGAAAATTCTTAGAACAGAGCATAACACTAACTCTGCTGTCTAAGTGTGTGGACTGTGACAGGGTTGGGGAACATGTTCTGTGGCCTATCTAAGGCCCATGAAATCATTTGCTGGCCCTTTCAAGGCAATGGCAAGTAGGACTTGAAATTCAAAGAATAAATAATGGACTAGTTTTTAAGTTGATAATTTTGTGTGGCCTACAAATGATATTACAAATACCCAAACAAGCCCTTGACAGCCACAAAGATTTCTCTACCAAAAAATGGGGAGGAAGAAAAGAGAGGAGGCAGGAGGAATCCTTACACCTACAAGACTGTATCATGGAAAATAATAGTAACAATAAAAAGAGGAAAAATAATAAAACAACAACCATAAAAACGATCTCTCTACCCCCCAGGATCCAGATTTTTCATGAGCCTCATGAGAAAGGTAAACAACAATGACTCAGGTTAGAAACAAGTGATTAAGTCAGTCAAAGTTCGCATGTAATAAAAGAGACTCTGATCACTGCAACTGTTCCTTACGTAACAGGCTAATTCCCATCCATAAGTAAAATATGTAAAGATCAGGTAGGCACCCTGCTCCCAGGGATATCAGAGACATTCACTTCCAGTCAAAAATTATTAGAGGTTTGTGAGATCCCAAATTACTTTTAATTTCAAGAACGTGTTTCAAGTGAAATGAAATCAATCAAACCTTAATGAATATTTCTCAAATTTTAGTGTGCAGAAGAGTCCCTTAGAAAGCTGGTTAAAATATACACTCAGGAACTCGCCTCCCAATGAATCTGATTCAGTGTCCAAGATGGAGGCCAAGAGTCTGTTTTTCTAACAACTCCCAAATGATGCTAAATCTGCTGGGTCAGAGAACACGCCTCGGAAAAGCCATGATAATCTTAATTATTTATTAGCTATTTGTGCAGAGATGAAAGAAAATTAAAAGGCTTTGGCAAGTAAAGAGGGAAATGAGAAGTAATGTGTACTTGGAATTCATATAGGAAATAAAACAGCATAATGACTACTTCAAAGGAAAAGCATCCTTCCAAAACATAGGCCACATCTACCCGACAGTATGAAAACATTTGGAGAAGAAATTAATTGGTACATATGGCTGTGGGAGTTCATTTCTAACCATACTAAACATTCCATCAAAGCCTTTCCTTTAAACACTTGGTTAAAGCTAAGGAGAAGATGGCATTTAAATACCCCTTCCTTGGGAAGGTCAAAGCCTCACCCAGGTTAAACTATCACATCTAGTTATCTCTAATGTCATTTATAGCAACTCTACTCACCAGGGACAAAATCCAAGCTAAGCTTGTCAATTAGGAGTAAAGGACAACTGTTAGGGACACACAACAATTCAGCTTGTATCTTTACAGTTGGAGATCTGCGATAAAAAAAACATGTGCAATTACATTCTTTTTAATTTTTTTATTTTTTAATTTTTATTGGAAAGGCAGATTTCCAGAGAAAGCAGAGACAGAGAAAGATCTTCCATCCATTGGTTCACTCCCCAGGTGGTCACAGCAGCTGGAGCTGAGCTGATCCAAAGCCAGGAGCCAGGAGCTTCGTCCAGGTCTCTCACATGGGTGTAGAGTCCCAAGGCTTTGGGCCATCCTCTGCTGTTTTCCCAAGCCTGATGCAGGAAGCTGGATGGGAAGTGGTGCAGCCGGGACACGAACTGGTGCCCATATGGGATTCGGGTGCACGCAACTTGAAGGTTGAACTACTGTGCCGTCACATCGGGCTTCACACCATTACATTTCTGCTCTCTTAAGATGCTACATAAATACATTATTTCTTGTTAATTTTAGTTCTTATACTTAATGTGCAATGTAATATAGGAAAGTATTGAAATATGATAAACAAGTACATGAAAACAAGTTTAGCACCCAGTGTGATGACTCAATTGGCTAATCTGCCTTTGCAAACACTACGATCTGGGGTCAGTAAGAGTGGTAAGCATCCCTCCAGAGACACAGCAAAGCTTATCTGAATAACTACCAGAAGTGTGGGCCTGCCCACAGGCTGGGCATCCAGGAACAAGCAAGCAGCAGGGCCTGAAGAGGGAGAGTATAAGCTCACTAAATACTATGTCAATTAACTCCATAATGTTGTAAACTGTTGTTGATGTTATGTTATGGCTTTTAATTTGTCAGAACGATATTCTGCCAACTCTTTCAGACCAGAGATGATTTCCCCAAGAAACTGGACAATAAGATGCTGGACTCTACGCTTGGTACATGCTTGCAATGAAAGAATCTTGACTGAATTTGAACTCTAATACTGCAATAAGGTGGAGGAATCCACCATGGAGGGAGGGTATGGGGCGGGGTTGGGGAACCTCAGAGCCTATGAAATGCAATTAAAAAATAAGAAAAATTTATTTTCAATATCCATCAAAACTCTATTGTCCAAATGACTGTTCCATTTCTCCACTTTCCATAAAGGGGTCCACTACAATAAACAAAATGATCAAATTCATAAACTTGTTCTCCTTGTATACTTTAAGTTGGAGCAAGCCAGTTACATGTATTGGCCTCAGCCACCTCAACAGTAAATCCATTTGTGGGATGGATGCTTTCTTAAGGTTATTTCAAGTTCTACCATCTTATAAATTCAATTTGAGAGCAAAACTTTTTGGTGCCACTGTCATGACTTAGCAGTCTAAGCTTCTGCCTGTGGCATCAGCATCCCATACAGGCACCGATTCTAATCCTGGCTGCTGTACTTCTGTTCCAGCTCCCTGCTTATGGCTTGAGAAAGCAGAAGAGGATGGCCCAAGTCCTAATGACCGTGTACCTACATAGCAGACTGGATGTCTTCCTCATATAGTTACCACAATCTGTTACCTCACCCCGACTATTCAGACTAGAAAGGCAGAATTAAGAAACTTGACAGAAATTACACTGTAAGTGAATGAAAGAATCAAAGTGAAACCCCAGTTTTCTTGGGTCCTTTCCTTCTGCACTACAGTTCAGGAATTTACAAAGTGTTATTCCAGCTTTAAATTTAGCTGTCATTCTGCCTAAAGCCCTAACATGGACAAAATACATCTCCTGGATATCATACCATCTATCCTGCATAATGACAACTGCTTATGATCGCAGTCTTGGTTTAGATTTTGTGGTGATTAGACTTCACATTTGTTAGTACATACAACATCAAGACCAGTTATCTCAGGTTTAATCACAGTGAACTAGGTCCTTAAATATAAACAGCAGCAATCAGAAAGGCTATGATGCCACCTTAATCTTTCAAACAACCTAAACACTACATTGTATTTTTACACCTTTCACTCAGGGCCAGATGCAATAAAGTTTTTCTTTTGTTTTATTTTGCTTTGTTGTGTGTTTGCATGTGTATAATGTGTGATGTCCCAGTGTTGTCATGTGACAGGTTAAGTCAGCACTTTATGTGGGGGGCCAGTTCGAATCCCAGCTGTTTCACTTCTGATCTAGTTCCCTGCTAATAGCCTGGGAAAAAGCAGCAGCAAATGACCCAACTGTTTGGGTTCCTGTCACACATGTGAGAGATACATTTCTACTGCACATGGAAATATAAACTGTTTTCAGCTTGGCCTAGCACCAATCATTGCCACCAAGTGGTAAATGAAACAGTGGATGGAAGATATCTCTCTCTCTCTCTCTCTCTCTCTCTTTCTCTCTCTCTCTCTCTCTCTCTGTGTGTGTGTGTGTGTGTGTGTGTGTGTGTGTAATCCTGCCTTTCAAATAAATAAAATGTCTTACAATCCTGTAAAGGACAGGAAATGAATATCTATCATGGAACTGTTGAATTCCAGGGTGCCCGTGTAGAATAGGCAGGAATGTGTCAGAGGAGAGGGCTGGATGTGCCCAAGAGTGATTTCTGCTCTGGCTTCTGTTGAAATCATTCGGACCATTCAGAAGCTACAGTGAGATTTCACTTCAACCTAGTTACAATGGTTATCATCAGAAATCTAAAAATAATAAACACTGTGGGGGATTATATGGGGGAAGGGATACAATAAACTGTACATGGAAATGTAAACTAGTGCACTCATTATGAAAGACCATATGGAGACTCCTCCATGATCTAAAAATAGATTACCTCATGACCCAATCATCTCACACTGACAATTGATCCTTACAAAATGAAATCACCATGAGAGAGCTATTTGTATATCCATGTTGATTGCAGCTGAATTCACAATAGCTAAGATAGGTAATTAACCCAAATGCTCAATAAAGGCTGACTGGATAAAGAAAATGTGATGTATAGATAGAGAGATAGACAGGCCCACTATGGAATACTTCTCAGCTGCAAAAAAAAAAAAAAAAAAAAAAAAAGCAACCAAACAAATGCAACTGGAAAATGCAACTAGAATGCTTAGTGAAACAAGCAACCCCTCCTAAAACTATGTATCAAATTTTCCCTGCTGTGTAGTAATGAATGCATAGAACACAAACATTGTAACCTACGTGATCGAGACTGAGATTTTGAGGTTTGATTATTTTTTACTTTTGTCTACACTCTTGAGGAACAGTAGAACTTGTGCCTACTTGCTATTTGTTCAGCTCTTTGCCTAGTGGTATGTTAAGCTTGTTATCATGAAGTGAACTAGAAGTACATCACTGTGGAAGGAAGGAAGGGAGGAAGGGGGAAAGAAAGGATGAAGAAAAAGAAAAGAAAGAAAGAAAGGAAAAAGGAGAAAGAAAGAAAAAGGGAAAGAAGGAGGAAGGAAAGAAGGAGAGAGGAAGGGAAGGAAAGAAGAAAGGGGAAAGTATTTGGGGAATTTGGGCAGGAGGGAGGATGCAGTGTGAAATATCACTATACTCCTAAAATACATGACAGTTATTTACTTCACATAAATAAAATATTTTCTTAAGATGTTTTCAGCAAAGTACATTTTAAAAGGTTTGCTTGAAAGGTTGAACAATTGGGGGAGTGATCTGGGAAAGAGCTATAGAGAAAGGATAAAACACGTTCCACTATCTGATTCACCTCCCAGATGGCCACAACAGTCATGTCTAAGCCAGGTGAACACCAGGAGCTCAGAACTCCAGCAAAGGCTTCCACATGGGTTTCAGGAGTGCCAAGCACTTAGGCCATGTTCCACTGTCATTTCATGCTCATTAGAAGGAAGTTAGATCTGACACAGAGGAGCTGAAATTGGTATAGAAACTGTGGTGTGGAGAAAAAGCCAAGATGGCCGACATAGGAGGATGGATGTGAGGGAGACCACAGCGAAAGAGGGATAGAACGCAACAGAAGCTAAGTAGAGCAGCAAAGAACTGCAGGGAGCGGTGCGTGAAGCTCCCTGGGCAGTGTGGAGCCAAAAAGATCCACACAACTCGGAAGAGCAACCAGAAAAAAACAAAACAAAACAAAGCAAAAGGCAGGGAAGACAGCGTCCAGCTCCAGACCTGGTGAGTCACGTTTCAGGGCAGCCGACAGGAGACGCAACCAACAGGAGACGCAGCCCACCCAGATGATAAGGAAGCTTGGAGGGATCCTCACTGGCGAAGGTCCTCACAAGCGGCAGAGGCAGACTGCAAGAGAGCCTGAGGTTTGGGTGAGCTGGGTAGGGGCGGCAGTGGGTCAGCAGCTCCCGGAGCTCACCCTCCAGGGGCACGCACAAAGCCCGAGCCTCCTTGGCGTTCCTCTCCCCACCCCTCCCAGTGGAGTTTCCAGCCACTGAGGCCACAGGGCAAGTGCCTGACAAGTGCCGAAACTGTGCCTTGGAGGTGGCGCACAGCGGTCCTGTGCACTGAGGAGGCACAGAGAGAGTGCCCTGAAACTCCCGCACCGTGCGGACCCGCACACAGGAGATGCTCCGAGAGAGCGCCTTGAACCCTTCTCGCCCTGCAGTCCCGTGCGCTGGGGACACACCAAGAGTGCATTGAATACTCCTGCACCCTGCAGACCCGCGTGCAGGAGATGCACCAAGAAAATGCCTTGAATCCTCCGAGCCCTGCAGTCCCCGGGGACACACGAGAAAGCACCTAGAATCTTCCATGCCCTGTGGACCCGCGCGCAGGGGGCACACCCAGAGAGCGCCTTAATTTCCCCACGCCCTGCGGTCGCATGTGTGTAGGAGATGCACTGAGAGTGTGCCTTGAATCTTCTGGGCCTCAGAGGTGGTGCCTTGTGGTCCTGTGCACTGGGGATGCATGAAGAGTGCCTTGAATACTCCCACGCCCTACTGCTCCGCCTGCAGATCTCTGCAGGATAGCGCTTGGAGACCCCTCAGCACAGCGGTGCCTGGGTCTCACATCAGGACAGGGTCGCGCTGTTCCGCACCTGCAGGCTCCTAAGTAGTACCAGCACTTGAAGTCCCCATCAGCATAGGCAACAGGTGGCCGTGCCAGGAAACCCCTTGGCAACACCAGCATACCCAACGTGTGGGCGCCCAGGGCCCTGGAAAACACAGGGGCTAGGTGGAGCACACCCTGAAATTGCAACTGCTCTAGCATGAGCAACGTGTGGGCACCCAGGGCCCCATTGAGCATAGGGGCTGGGAGGAGTGCGCCTTAATCTATCACGATGGTGGGGGCACCAGGGAAAAGAATCTGCAGCAGAGGCTGTAGAGAAAAACAGTAGTGGGGGGGCCGGAGGCCTTTACGGGCAGCGGTCCCGACGCCCACAGCTAGAGCCCCTGGTGGCCTGATGCATACT
Source organism: Ochotona princeps (assembly GCF_030435755.1). Lineage (NCBI taxonomy): Eukaryota > Metazoa > Chordata > Mammalia > Lagomorpha > Ochotonidae > Ochotona > Ochotona princeps. Next base: position 35,806,848 of record NC_080838.1, read on the forward strand.
GCCTCACAGGCCTGAGGGGGCGCTGGGCGTCTCCCAAATATGCTCAGACCAGAGACACGGAGTCCTGAAGCTACAAAGTGCTGCTACTATGCCCAACCCCAATGACGCACAAGGATACGACGCCATAGCCAACAAACCTTAGTGAAACCCAGCTACAGAGGGTTATATACATCCAGGGGTTAACAAAGCTACCCTACCCCCCATCCTCACCAAACGTCCCCAATAGAACTCAGAGAAATTCTCTTCCATATGTAAACGAAAAAGCAGTAGCAGACTCATACCTACTCCAGACTACTGCACTGAGACCAGAAACTGAGGATAAACAAATCAGAGAATAAATCCCCCAAATCAACAAGAAACATTAACGCAATGGGAAGAGGTATCAGAAAAAGTAATGATCCAGTTGAGAGAGCCAGCACCCCACCAAAAAAGGACCAAAAGCCAGTATCTATTTCGGAGATGTGAGATGAACACATGGAAGTTCTACCAGATAAGGAATTTTAAAAAATAATGATAAAATTCGTCAGAGACAATGAGAAGAACTGGGAAGACTTCAAGGAATTCAAGAACCACATAGTCACAGAAATACAACAAGTCAAAAGCAAAATCCTTGACTTAGAGCACAAAGTTGAGAGTCTAACCAACAGAATAAATACAGCAGAAGAGAGGATCTCTGAAACTGAAGACACGCAAAATGAAGGTACCAGCAAGATACCATTCAAAATAACAGAGAAAAATATGAAGTACCTAGGAATATATCTAACCAAAAAGGTAGGAGACCTTTTTGAAGAGAACTACAAAATACTTTAAAAAGAAATTGAACAAGACCTCAAAAGAGAGTAACATCCCATGTTCCTGGATAGGTAAAATCAATATCATTAAAATTTCTAGACTACCTAAAGCAATATATACATTCAACGCAATCCCAATCAAATTGTCCAAAACATTCTTCATGGAACTGGAAGCAATGATACAAAGGTTCATCTGGAAACACAAAAAACCACGAATAGTTAGAACCATCCTGAAGAATAGGGAGTTAACAGGGAGAATCACAGTTCCGGACCTCTGGACATACTATGGGGTGGTGGTTATCAAAACAGCCTGGTACTGGCACAAAGATAGAAAGGAGGATCAGTGGAGCAGAATAGGAACACCAGAAGGGAACCCACACAGATACAGCCAAGTAATCTTTGACAAAAAGACAAACGACAATCCAGGCAAATGGGAAGGTCTCTTCAATAAATGCTGTTGGGACAACTGGTTGATAGCGTGCAGAAACAAAAAGACCCACATCTCTCACCATACACTAAGACCAAATCTAAATGGATAACAGATCTAAACCTACATCCAGAAACCTTTAAACTTTTGGAAGAAAATGTTGGAAATACTCTGCAAGATCTAGGGGTAGGTCCCTACTTCCTAAGAAGGACACCAAAAGCAATAGCAATTGAGACTAAAATAAACAATTGGGACCTCATCAAACTAAGAAGCTTCTGCACAGCAAGGGAAACAATCAACAAAGTAAAAAAGCAACCCACAGAATGGGAGATCTTTGCGCACTACGTAGGTGATAGAGGGCTAATCTCAGAATATACAAAGAACTCCAAAACAACCAAAATAACAAAACAAACAAGCCATTCAAGAAATGGGCACAGGAAATGGGCAGACATTTCACAAAGGAACAAACCCAAATGGCAAGCAAACACATGAAAAAATGCTCAAGTCCCCTGGCAATAAGGGAAATCCAAATTAAAACATCAATGAGGCACCACCTAACACCAGTAAGATTGGCCCACATACAAAGAAACACCACCAACAACACTTGTTCGCGAGGATGCTCGGAAAAGGGAACCCTTCTCCACTGCTGGTGGGACTGCAGGTTGGTACAGCCTCTGTGGAAATCAGTATGGAGAACACTCAAACAACTCAAAATCTGCATACCATATGATCCAGCAATAGCGCTCTTAGGAATATATCCAAAACACCTGTTACACGAAAAACCAACATGCACCCCTACGTTCATAGCAGCACAATCAGTAATTGCAAAAACATGAAAGCAACCAAAATGCCCATCAGCCGAAGACTGGATAAGAAAGCTATGGTTCATCTACTCCATGGAATACTACTCAGCTATTAAAAAAACAAAATGCAGTTGTTTGTGGCCAAATGGGCCCAACTGGAAACCATAATGCTAAGAGAAATGAGCCAATCCCAAAAGGTTAGATACCACATGTTTGCCTTAATTTAAGATGAGATTATTTCAATATGAAAAATATTACCTGGGCCCGGTGGCGTGGCCTAGCTGCTAAAGTCCTCGCCTTGAACACCCCGGGATCCCATATGGGCGCCGGTTCTAATCCCGGCAGCTCCACTTCCCATCCAGCTCCCTGCTTGTGGCCTGGGAAAGCAGTAGAGGATGGCCCAAAGCCTTGGGACCCTGCATCCACGTGGGAGACCTGGAAGAAGTTCCTGGTTCCGGGCTTCGGATCGGCGCACACTGGCCGTTGCGGCTCACTTGGGGAGTGAATCATTGGACGGAAGATCTTCCTCTCTGTCTCTCCTCCTCTCTCTGTATATCTGACTTTGTAATAAAAATAAATCTTTAAAAAAAAAAGAAAAATATTACCTGTAAAATGTAATATTATCTCAACCTCAAACAGCCTATCCCACATGCGATAAGATATTGTGAAGTAACCAACGAACCAACAATCAATGTGAGTCAGACTGCTTATGATCTACATCAAAGAATTGTAAAACTTAATATACTTTTAATACCCTATGTTATTCCGTAATGGGGTGTAAGAGTGGAGAAATCTTCCATCATCCTAGAAGGTGTGAGGAAGACGTGAAATATTGAGGGTATTGAGGATTTCTCTGCACACCCCTCCTAAAACTGTTCTGCACCTCAACTGTTGACATAAATCTTGTTAGAGTTATAAGCCAGTTTAGACTATCCAAAAAAAAGCCAGGTTCAGCAAAATTAAGCTTCAATGCTATAAAATGCTAAATATTATAATGAAAATAGACACAATACAACTGAACAGTAATCTATAGCCATTTTAAGGGGTATAGAACCCAGTTATATATAAATTAAAATCGAAATATCAATGAAGTAGTCACAGGACGTGGTTAAGAACTTGCATTTTTAAACATATTGGTTACTCAATACCAAGTCAATAATTCCATAATGTTATAAATTGTTGATGATATTATGTTGGGGCTTTTAATTGATCGGGATGATATTCTGCCAGCTCTACTTTCAGACCAGAGATGGTCTCCCCAACAAGCCGTTGAACTTATCTGGACAGTGATGCTGGACTCTGTGCTTGGTATATGCTTGCAATGAAGGAATCTCAACTGACCTTGAACTGTGGTAATGCAAAAAGGTGGAGGAATCCACCATGGGGAGAGGGTTAAGGGAGGGGTGGGGGGAATCCCAGAGCCTATAAAACTGTGTCACATAATACAATGTAATTAATAATAAAAAAAAGACACCAGTCTTATCTGACTGAGTGCCCACCGCATTCCAGTTTTTTAAAACTCATTTTAATTACATTTAAATGACCCTATTACAAAATTAAACTTACATTTGAAGGTCCTAAAAAAAAAAGAAAAGAAACTGTGGTGTGAATAACAAACAGTGGTTTAATTTCTGTGCCAAAATGCCAAAGCTAATTTCTTTATACATTTTGCTTTTCATTAATTTCTTGAATTATTCATGTATATTTATGCATATATACATTCACATATACATATATACACATGTGTATGCGCACGTACATTATGATATACTGTATATTATATATGTGAATGTTATATTATCACATTGCCTTATTATATACTAATAATATTTTATATATATATATATATATATATATATATATATATATAAAACAGAAAGTGAAGCAAGATTTGGAAAAGTGTATTTCATTATGGGAACCCCTTCACCAACACTTGAATAAAAACGGTTGAAGATTGTGATGTTTTATGTTCTTGGGACTGTTCAGTAACCAGTTTGCAAACACAAATAATTGAACTTGTTCTGCTGTTCTTATATGAATCAAACAGTTCAGATTTAAGTCAAGGCAGAACAAAGATGTTCTTTGGGAATAGAAGTCTTTGAAGATACTAAATATGTTCCATTTACTTACTTTGATATTTTTTCAACTCAAAAAACATTTCTTTTGTAAGATTTATTTATTTTTATTGGAAAGTCAGATATACAGAGAGGAGGAGAGACAGGGAGGGAGATCTTCCATCCGATGTTTCACTCCCCAAGTGAGCACAATGGCTGGAGCTGCACCGATCTGAAGCTAGGAGCCAGGAACCTCCTCCAGGTCTCCCACGTGGGTGCAGGGTCCCAAGGCTTTGGGCCGTCCTCGACTGCTTTCCCAGGCCGCAAGCAGGGAGCTGGATGGGAAATGGAGCTGCCGGGATTAGAACTGGCACCCATATGGAATCCCGGCACGTTCAAGGCGAGGACTTTAGACGTTAGGCCATCGCGCTGGGCCCAGTATTTTTCTTCATTGTGTAAATGCTCTGTAGTTTGTATTTTTTAAAATAAATATTTTTTTATTTAGCCAGAAAGAGAAAGAGAGAGAGAAAGGAAGACAAAGGGAGAGATAACTTGTATGTGCTGTATCATTCCCCAATAGCCACAACATCCAGGGCTGGACCAAGTCAAAGCCAGTAGCTAGAAACTCCACTCAGGACTCTCAAGTGAGTGGCATGGGCCCAAGTACTTGGGCCAGCTTCTGCTGTTTTCCCAGGAACATTAGCACAAAGCTGAATCAGAAGTGGAGCATCCAGGACTAAAACTAGTGATCCAATATGGGATACTGGCATTGCAAGAGGTGGTTTAATACCCTGCACCAGAATGACAGCCCCAAAATTCTCTACTATATTTTAAGTGCGTGAGAACCAAGAGGATTCTCTAAATAAATATGCATGGCTAGCTAGCAAAAACAATGCATATCTCCAAATAATACATTACTTTTTCTTCTCAATGACTTGAAAGCTATGGATGTCAGAAAATAATTGAAAAGAAATGTGCATTTCATTTATAATATAACTTAAGATCACATAAATCATAAACACTGATGAGAATTAAAGCAGATTTATCCTCACCCACAAATAAGATGAGGGTGGCCTGAGCTTCTGTCACGGCCAGCAGAGCCGGCAACGTGGGCACGGCGAAGGTCCGGGGGTCGGGCGAAGGCCTGGGGTTCAGGCGGAGGTCCGGGAGTCAGACGAAGGTCCAGGGGTCGGGCGAAGGTCCGGGAGTCAAGCACAGACACAGGGAGACCAGTGATGGTGGGAGAAGAAGTCTCTCAAGCCTCTTTATTACCCCTATATATACCCTTTCCCCCCCAGCCCATTAGGGCGCCACTAAGGCGCCAATGAGTCTGATTAGACCAGGTGCTATCGCCTCAGGTCCAATTCCTGAGTTCTCCGCTTAACGAGTGTTAATTAGCTCATTAGCCCACAACAAGCTTCCATTGGGAAGTCATTGCATTTGTACCAAATTACATACTCAAAACTAAAAATATTAGATATTTGCCCAAAAAGTAGCTCGTGGAAAACCAAAAATAAAGATAAACTGTAAAATACATCAAAATATAGGACTCAAAGCAAGGACAATCTGTCACAGAGGCCTGAAGCACTACTGAATCACAGACAAAACTTGACAGTTGCTTCAGCACTGCCATCCAGAAACTTAAAACCAGCTGGATACAGGAAAAATAGAGGGAGGTGTCTTCCAAAGCACCCACACCATGGCTGGCTTCCTGCTCCCTGGTCTGCTGGTGGAGACCAGCTTCCTGCTCCAGCACAAGGAACACAGGGTGCATATGGAAAGCTATGGTGTCAGCCAAATTCCCACCCACACTAGCTCCTCTCATTAGCAGTGCCCTGACAACCCACAGGAACCAATCAACTCAGTGAGATGGGGAGAAGAAATGCAGGGCTTACTTCTCTCACAGAGGCAAATCTTTAAGTACCTTCCGGAAGCTCAACTGATCCACAGAGAGGACACGAAGGGTCATGAATTTTAAAATGCCCAAGTTTGAGAAGTGAATGAATGTTACTAAGAAACGAGACTTGAATCATGAAAAGATGCAGTTTTTCTAATTACAAATGGAGAAAGGACAGAAGATGGTAAAAACTACACACACACACACACACATATACACACACAAACATAATGTGAGGAATGAAGAGCATTTCAGAGAAATTAGGGAAAGCATCAAAGAAGTAAGTGAGAAAAGTAAAAATTAACATCTTGTCTCTCCAGAATCACTAGTGAGAGAATGATAATGCTGTGTATTGTTTCCAGGAGAGTTATCCTTTAACCAACACTGTATTCAACAGAAATTTAGCCTTCCTAAAAGCAGATCTCCCAACAACAAGGAAAGCTTAGAACTAGACAGGAGAAGATCAGTGGGGACTCACACATACCTTACTAGGTAGGACATGAAAACAAATCACTCCTAACTAGGGTATGGAGGATTTCTCTGCACACCCCTCCCAACAGTGTTCTGTGCCTCAACCGGTGTCATATGCCTTGTTAAAGCTATAAGCCAGTTTTTATAGCTATAAAGGACAGTGTACTAGGAAAATAAAACTTCTGCTCAAATATCACAGACAAGCAAGTTAAAGCCGAACAGCATATTGTAAACGCCAAAGCTTTACCGTTAGGAACATCTCTAACAATTTTGACCTTTGTTCAATTGCTATTGGGTTTATAAGACCTGTAACTATTGTGTATATTTGAGCACAAGTTTTATTTTCCTAGTAAGCTTTTATAGCTATAAAAACTTATGGCACAATTCAATTAAACTGTGAAACTGTCACAACTCTTCAGAAACAAGAAGCCTAGGAGGCTACAGGTGAGTGTTGACCAGTTTCCTATATGATCAGAGAAATTGTTCCCCAGCTTCTGAATCTAAAAGTACATTTTATTTAGCAATGAATAGCAATTAATTATGTGATAACAAGAAGCTGAACAAAGTTTCAGAAATTAAGAGCTGAAGGCTACCTCTGATTTACACACTTAATAGCACAAGGAAGCATGACATTTTGATTTTCCTTTTTCATTTAATAGATGCCATACACATCCAATCAGTTGCAGAAAAACGAAAGGAGCTGGCTGCTATCCACACATGGCCTCCAATGTATAAATCCAGGAAGCTCGTGGCTTCTATTCCCTAGCAAAGTTCTGTGTGAGTTCTGAAAAACTTCTTAGCACTCTTGGACATACTGCTCCTTGTTTATATTTGCTACAAATTGGCAAATCTAATTTTAGATCTTTGTTTACTGAAGACAGTACTTGAGTTTTCCAAGGACGTTTTAATTAGAAATTATGTAAGCTCCAAACTACGCATAGAAATGGGGTGAGTTGGGGGCAGGTGTTCAGTGCAGTGGTTCATTGCCAATGTGGACATTTGTGTCTGGGATCACATACATTGTTCAGATTCTTGGTTCAAGTTCTGGCTGCTTCACTTCCAATGCAGCTTCCTGCTAATGTGCATCCTGGGAGACAGCAGTAGATGGGTCTCTGCCACTCGCATGGGAGACCTGGACTGGATTCCTTGGCTCCCAGCCTTATCCTGGCCCAGCTCTGGCTGCTGTAACCATTTAGCCAGTGAACCTTTAAATGAAAGATACTCTCTCATTCGTTCTTTCCCACTTGTCTTTCAAGAACATGAAAATAGTTAAGATTTATTTTTGAAATCACTTGAGTTTTGTAAAATAAGAACTTTTAATCCAAAATAATCAAAATACAGATGTCAACTATGTACTTAATATACTTTATCTGGTATTTTATAAACCACATGGCTACTAATAGTGTCCTTTCAGAATCCTATAGTCTAACATTAATGCATACACATGGCATAGCTTACTCATAGACTTGAATACTTTATTTCAACCAATCAGCATTTTCCTCCACTCTTAGCCTTGATGATGTTCACTAGCCAATGTCAACTTCACTGCCCATTCCTGAAACTTACCTTCATTTTTCATATTTACGTCCATTTCTGCTGCTAAACAAAATCTATGAGTCTGTATCATTGTTAAAAGACACAATCTCATAGTTATGAAGGCTGAGAAGCCCAAGATCAAAGTCTTGAAGTGCCTTTCATCTTGTGTTCTAACGTAGAAAAAGAGTAGAAAGGCCAAAAGGGATGAATGGAGTTATCACATGCCAGGAGAGCAGAGCAAACTGAATCTGTTCTCTCACATCCCTCTGTAAGGGCTCTAATCTCAGGCCTGCAGGCTGTGCTCTCTTAACTTACTTGACGTGGGTCCCTCCTCTTGGTACTATCACATTGGCCACTCATTATTAGCATGTGGAATGGGGGAGGCGGACGTGCAGATATCGTGCTGTGCCAGCACAACCACCTCCCGTGCCGTGGCAATTGTTCTCTTCCAGACAGGTTCTCACGAGCCTTTTTGTGCAGCGTACCAGGCAGTCACTTCCAGTAACTGGCACACGAGACAGAAGCCATCTGTCTCTCTGGATCTAAGCTGACTTCCTCTAGAACAGTATTGGCAGATGCTATTTGGGGACTGATTCCTTTCCCGGGAAGAAATGCATATTGTTTCATTTCTGTTTCAGCATTTTACATTCCATTTTGTCAGTCACCAATTTATTTCTTTTGTGAGAAAAGGCAAGATTTAAACTCACTTGCAGAGATGAAGTCACTGAGTTTTCCCAATATAATGAAAAATCAAACACATGTTAGCAGTTGTACTCATAGCGGTAAGGCTAAGTGATAGTTATTTGGCTATGAACAGAGGTGCTAATAAGAAAACTTGTACATTACAAATAAGAAAACGGAGGATTTGAAGAGAGCCAAGATTTCAGGCAGCGTCAACACACAGAACTGTTCATCTCAGCATGCTTCACCTCTGCTTCTCCAGGCCCTCTTAATTTTCCCAGAAAAAAGTGTAATCTTCTCAGAAGTCAGTAGCCTTTTTATATGCTCTCTTTAAAGTATCTTAAGACTAACAGACTTGGGAAAACACCATGGAAAAGCAAACACAGCATAACAGCAACAACTAGCCAGCCAAGATTAAACCCCACATGTGGTCATTGTACCATTTTTTGCAACTTTTCTGAAAAATGTGAACTTTTAAAAAATATAACTTAAGAGGTAAAAAATTGATAGTCATAATTTGTACAGAGTAAAGGGGAACTATTTCATTCCAGAGTCTCAGAATTATTGATGTCTTGTAATTATAATGGGCAACTTACTACATGTGTCAGAACAAGTTAAAAGATCTATGTTGATAGGGCAGTGGCGGAAGTAGCCTTAGGTGACTTGATAAATGACAAAGAAATTTAGAGCATAAAAATCATTCCTGTCCTTTGGATTTTTAGAACAGCTCCAATCAGAACAGCTTGATTAATCGGAGTACGTGCAAAGAGTAGAATCCAAGACCCTCAGGTTAGTTCTGGAAGCACAGTCTGGAAGCAAGTAGAACTCTAAAGCAGCAGAGGGTGTTTAAATCGTCCAATTCAACCTGCTTACTTTACTGATGATGAAATTCAGCACTGGAGACAAGTGAATTGCCCAAATGTCTGCAGCCTTATAGCAGAACTATGCATTATCCTATATCCCTGTTTAGAGCCGAATCATTCTGACTTGTTAGATAAGTGGCAAAAAAGCCAAACCAACATAGTTTATGAGAAAAAGTGAGAAAACATTCAGGTGATAGATTTATTAGCCAATGGAACTGAAAAAAATATATATAAGGGTAGCTCTAACTGTTGGAGCAGCTAGTTATTAACATCCATCTTCCCATCGCGTACTCCACTAGATCATCTCAGGCTCTGTAAGGTAGTCTTCCTGTAGCTCCATCCCATCTCATCACACACCCATCCTGTAGACAAGGTTTTGTTTTTCCTATTATGTAAACTATCATGTCGTAACTGGATTTTTTAAAGATTTATTTTATTTTTATTTGAAAGACAATTATAGAGAGAAGGAGTGAGAGAGAGAGAGATCTTACATATGCTGGTATACGCCCCAAATAGCTGCAATAGCTAAAACTGAGCCAATCTGAAGCCAGGAGCCAGGAGATTCTTCCAGCCTTCCCATTTGGTGAGAGGGCCCAAGGACTTGAGCCATCCTCTTCTGCAGATTTCCCCAGCCATAAGCGGGGAGGCCATAAGCAGACCAAATGGATCGAAGTGGAGCAGCCAGGACACAAGCCGATATTCCTATGGGATGCCAGTGCCATAAGCAGAGGCTTAGACTACTATGCCAAGGTGCCAGCCCCCACAACTGAATTTTATTTGCCCTGATTGGCCCAACTTGGGTTGTGTAGTCATGGGAGGTGGGAGGATAAAATGCATTCAGTATACATATTAAAGTTCACATTCTCCGTTCCTGGGCCCAGACACAAATTTATCTTTCCTGAATCGCAGACTGAGGCTATAAGGAAGAAGTTTTAAATTTAAAAGCCTGGGATACTACTAACACAAGATATGGATGTAGCTTGCTGCCATCTATAATATAAATACATTTTGCTTTAAAACAAAACAAAACAAAACAAAAACAGGTACCATGGGCCTGGCGTGGTGGCCTAGTGGCTGAAGTCCTCGCTTTATACACGTCTGGGATCACTTATGGGTGCTGATTTGTGTCCCGGCAGTTCCACTTCCCATCCAGCTCCCTGCTTGGGAAAGCAGCAGAGAATGGCCCAAAGCCTTGGGACCCTGCACCTACATGGGAGAACCAGAAGAGGCTCCTGGCTCCTGGCTTTAGATCACTCAGTTCTGCCTGTTGCGGTGACATGGGGAGTATATCATCAGACAGAAAATCTTTCTGTCTTTCTCTCCTCCTCTCTGTATATCTGATTTTCCAATAAAAATAAATAAATCTTTAAAAAAATAGGTATACAAATAACAAGGGCAAATCCAAGGTCTATCCATATGCAACACTGGGAAGAATAAAATCTAAAAAGATAAAATCACTCTTTAAAATTTTTATTTAGGGGCCAGTGCTTTGACACAGCCAGCTAAGCTGCCACCTGTAGTGGACCCTGGTTCAAGTCCCAGCTTCTCCACTTTTGACCTAGCTCCATGCTAATGTGCCTGAGAAAGCAGTGGAAGATGATCCAAGTGCTTGGACTCCTGCAATTATGTGGGGCTCCAGGATAAAATTCCTGGTTCCTGGCTTCAGCCCAGCCCAACCCTGGCCATCGCAGCCTTTTGGGGGGAATGAGCCAATGCGTGGAAGATTTCTTTCTCTTCTATCGGCAACCTTTCCTTCTGTAACTCTGCTTTCCAAATAAATAGATAAATCCTTAGTGTTTTTTTTTTAATTATCCATTTATCCACAACAACCAGGGCTGGCTCAAGTCGAAACCAAGAGACTTCTTTAAAAAAAAAAAAAAAAAAAAAGGGCCCGGCTGCATGGCCTAGCGGCTAAAGTCCTCGCCTTAAAAGCCCCGGGATCCCATATGGGTGCCGGTTCTAATCCCGGCAGCTCCACTTCCCATCCAGCTCCCTGCTTGTGGCCTGGGAAAGCAGTTGAGGACGGCCCAAAGCTTTGGGACCCTGCACCCGCGTGGGAGACCCGGAAGAGGTTCCTGGTTCCCGGCAGCGGATTGGCACGCATTGGCCGTTGCAGCTCACTTGGGGAGTGAATCATCTGACGGAAGATCTTCCTCTCTGTCTCTCCTCCTCTGTGTATTTCTGGCTGTAATAAAAAATGAATAAATCTTTAAAAAAAAAAAAAAACAAGAGACAGGAACTCAATCTACTTGTCCAAGAAGATAACAGGTGCCCAAGTACTTGAGCCATCACCTGCTGCCTGCTGGGGTGCATATTAGCAAAAGCTGGCTAATAAGTAAAGCAACCAGGACTAGATTCACACATTCTGACATCACATATGGTCATCAGAAGCACTGTCCTAACTGCTGTGCAAAATACCAGCTCCCCAAAAATAACTTAAAAAGTTTCCAAAGGACTATCTTGAGGCAAGAAAAATAGGCAAGTTTGCCCTTATATTTCAGGAATGAATCAGGACCATTAGTATGAGGAACTAAGGATATAGATATAATTTGTTGGACAGAACTTTCTAAGAATTAGTTACCACTGAACAGGAGGTAATATGAAGTAATGAGTTTTGCATTGCTGGAAACCTTCAAGCAGCAGGATAACAATCTGTTATAAGTGTTGTAGAAGGAATCCCTGCACTGAGTGGGAGTTGTTCTAAATGGCCTCAGAGTTCTTCCAACTCTAAGACTCTAAATGATTGAGAACAGCATAAATAAATGATCCAAAACCATTGAAGAGGTGAATTATTCAACAACAGGCAATATAGCTTTCAGCTATGAAGTTGAAACAGCCAAACTTTGGGTGGCAACAATCCCACTTTTCATAGAAAACAGATATAGATCTTTTAAAACAGTTTATTTTTAATTTACATTAAAATTAATCTTACATGGAAATACATCGTTCATGGTTACATCACCTAAAATGCCATTTTAAAAATTTCACTTTCAGAATAAATTCAAACGGCTAACAAACACATGAAAAAATGCTCAAGCTCTCTGGAAATAAGGGAAATCCAAATAAAAACAACACTGAGATTCTACCTAACACCAGAAAGAATAACCCATATGCAGAAAATTGCCAACAACACCTGCTGGCGAGGTTGCAGAGAAAAGGGAACGCTACTCCACTGCTGGTGGGAATGCAGGCTAGTGCAGCCACTATGGAAGTCAGAATGGAGAACACTTGGGCAATTAAAAATTCACCTACCATATGACCAGCAATACCACTTCTAGGAATATATCCCAAAGACTTATTACATGACAAAGCAACATGTACCCCAATGTTTATTGCAGCACAATCAACAATCGCAAGAACGTGGAAGCAACCTAAATGTCCATCAACAGAGGACTGGACAAAGAAACTGTGGTTCATCTACACTATGGAATACTACTCGGCGATTAAAAACAATGAAATGCATTACTTTGTGGCAAAATGGGCCAAACTAGAGACGATTATGGTAAGGGAAATGAGCCAATCCCCAAAGGTCAGGTATCATATGTTTGATATAATATAATATCCAGAGATATCATATGTGAATTTTACTTTAAGTTAATCAAAGTTACTTCATACTTACCTGTACCTAATGTAGCAAGAACTTGTGATGTAATTCATTAATCAACCATCCACAAGAGGTTGATTGTTTATAGTCATCTGAGAGAGTTAGTGTCGCCTCTATCACTGTTATTGGTACTGCCCATAAACAACGAAGACTTAATCCTCATTGTACCTTCATTAGGGCCTCAGGATACAAGAACTAACCTACAACAAAAAGTTATTCTCCTACAGAGCTGGGAGACACTCCAGAGGAAGCATGATGGACTTGGGAAAATTCACAATGGATACACATTATGAACCTAGAGGGGAGAAGAGAGTGGAGGGGAGGGAATTGAGGGGACGGGGAGGAGGATGGGAGAACCCACTGCCAACTAAATCGTATCAAAAAAAAAGCAATTAAAAAAATTTCCTTTTCAGATTTGGTCTACATGTTCACACGCTTTCCCTTCTGTTAAGACTTATTCCCTATCCTGGGCAAAGTTTCAGGCTTGTGTTACTCTTCTATATTCCTTGCTCCTGGAATGTGGGATAATTGATGTGCTCTGCTTCTACCATTCTGCATTTTCCAATTAGCACTATTTAAGCCATTTACAATATTGATACGAACTCATCATCTCTATCATTTTTTAAAAAGGTTTGTTTATGTATTTGAAAGTAGGAGTTACAGAGACACAGTGACAGATCTCCCAGCGGCTGGTTCATTCCCCTGACGGTCAAAGGCCAGAGTCAGGAGTTTCACCTGGCTCTCCCATGTGGATGGCAGGGGACAAAACACTGCTTTTCTCAGAACCTTAGCAGGAAGACGGATCAGAAGTGGAACAGCTACGGCTAGAACTGGTACCTATATGTGACAGCAGCATCACACGCCGCAGCTTTGCCTCCTATACTGCAACACAAGCCCTGTCTTTGTCATTTTATTTTTTTTTAAAGATTTATTTATTTTTATTACAAAGTCAGATATAGAGAGAGGAAGAGAGACAGAGAGGAAGATCTTCCATCCGATGTTTCACTCCCCAAGTGAGCCGCAACGGGCCGGTGCACGCCGATCCGAAGCCGGGAACCAGGAACCTCTTCTGGGTCTCCCACGCGGGTGCAGAGTCCCAAACTTTGGGCCGTCCTCAACTGCTTTCCCAGGCCACAAGCAGAGAGCTGGATGGGAAGTGGAGCTGCCGGGATTAGAACCGGCGCCCATATGGGATTCCGGGGTGTTCAAGGCGAGGCCACGCCGCCGGGCCCGTCTTTGTCATTTTAAACCAGTTTATGTATGTTCTGATACACTATTCATCCATTTCCATATTGAAAAACACTGGGCTACTATCAGGTTTTCAATATAGTTCTGCATTAAGTCAGCAAATTTTCTCTTTTATTCTCCAGTTCTGCTTTATTAACAATTAATAATCATATATTTATGAGATACAATGCGATGCTTTGGTGAATGTTTACTATGTGAAATTATATAAAGCAAATGAACACATCCATCACTTTATTCTTAACTTTTTAAACATTTATTTTATTTTATATTTGAAAGGTAGATAAACAGAGAGAAGGAAATAAGGAAGGAAAAATCTTTCTGCTGGTTCATTCCCCAAGTGGCTGCAACAGTTGGAGCTGAGCCAAGCTGAAACCAGGAACTTCTTCTGGGTCTCCCATGCAGGTACAAGGTCCCAAGGCTTTAGGCCGTCCTCCACTGCTTTCCCAGGACACAGAGCTGGATAGGAAATGGAGGAGCTGGGATATGAACCAGTGCCCATATAGGATCCCAGTGGATGCAAGGCAAGGATTTAGCCACTAGGCTACCATGCTGGGCCCTTACCCATCACTTCGTATGTGTCTTTTTTTTCTTTTATTTAATAATGAGAACTTTTAAAAATTGCTAGTAATTTGATATCAACAGTATGTTATGATTGACTAAGGTTATCTTGATTGGGCACAGATTGTTTCTTTTGCCTAGCATCTCCCAATTTCCTCACTCAACCTTTTAAAAACTATTTTATATCTCCTAGGTCTGGGCTGGGTGGGTCTCTAGCCATGGATATCTTTAGGGTTCAGAATATGTACTAACAAAAGAATGCTGGCAATTGGCAGAACTGTTAGCCAGGTTTTGGTCAACATTCTAGAACTGCTAATATCTTATGATTGTTTACAATTCCATTTTTGCTCTCCTCATGAATTCGAATGACTTTCATGAATTTTTTTTTTATTCATACTACTCAAACTCTGTCTCTGCTGTTGGGAGAAAATCCTGAGCAATGAAACTGGAAGCCGAGAAGTCACAAGAAGGAAAGGAATGAAGCAGAGAGGAGAGAAGTAAACTCCAATGGGGAGGGCAGATCTCCCCACCCCCGTGTGGCTGTGAACACATGCTGGGGAAAGCTGGAACTCTCTGAGGGCACTCTGGCTCTGCACCTCCCTAATGCAGCTTCCTCAAATCCCAGGAATACTGAAGGAAATGGAGGTTCACCAATCAACTTCTCTTCTTCTAAATTCACACCGGTTACACAAAAACCACAGTTTCTTGGAATTTTGGCTAAGATTCCAAACATCTAAAAAAAATTCTCCACTTTTGAATATCTTAAATAGCTTGAAAGCTAATCAAAATTGTATGAGAAGCAAAAATAAGTATAGGAAACTTCCTAAGATAGTACAGTAGCATGTCAAAGATCAAACTGAGAACTGTATTTTTCTAAGATTACACTACCAAATGAAAGCAGATCATATTTTTGTCATTCTGAACATATGTATAAATGAATTAAGTGTGGAAAAATATTAAATATTAAGGGATGGATCTTTAACCTGGTGGTTAAAACGTCCATGCCCATATTGAATGTCTAGGATTGGTTCCCAACTCTGACTCATAAATGCCACTCCTTGCCAAGGCAGCAAGTGATGCTCTAGTATTTTGGTCCTTGGTACCCCCATAGGAGGACCAGACTGAATTATGAGCACCCGGGCGTTTGGCGGAATGAACAAGCAAAAGCGAGCTCTGTCTGCCTCTCAAATTGAATTAGTAACAATCATACACTAAACAGATACTAAAGGTGTGAATGGAAAGAATTAAAAGTTCTTGTGCCCATGGCAATTTCATAATACACATTTGGACTACATAGGTCATTCCTTCAGTATGCATATATTTTCTTGTCCCTTACTAATTCCTAGGAAAATACAAGGTAAATACCCTAACAAAGCCACAACTAAACTATGCCTAAGGTAAACTATGCCTAGGTAATGATAACCTTATGTCTCCTCGTGGGAGATTGGCAATGACAGCTTTATGTGGCTGCAATTCATACTGCACAGCAGAGTGAAAACAGCCGGTCCTCCCATATACAATGCATTTCAGTTATCTAGAATGGAATCAGAACAATGTCTTTTGGGTAAAATGCTACGAGATTCGGCTAAAGGATCGGTTCTGCAGGTGTGGGAGAGACGGAGGAAGATTGTGAGGGAGAGACTGCACGTGCTTCATCGACTTGAGGGATTGTGTACGAGGGCATGTGTACCAGCCATCATCTGTGCAGCAGAGCTTGTCTGGCGGTGGGGGGAGATACCTTGAGCTCCTCCTGATCAAAGCCAGGAAACACGTCTTAAAGCCTGTAAGTTTCTGCCTATTTGAATTCCTTCTCTGGGCCTGAAAACATTGTAATGGAAGATCCCAAATAACTTCTCCGTATCTATGCACGTTTGCTTTCCATTGACACACCAATATTTTATCTAGAGAATGGTTTGTCATTTTTTGTTCAATATGCAGGCAACACACTCACACACACAAATGGTATTTTATTTAAAGGTGTCTCCGTTTCCCTTAACAAGCTGGACAGACCTACAAGAAAAAGATTTACAAACGGGCTGTGCCTTTATGGCCACCCACGGAGGGACACATTATTTCCTAGGCTGTGTACGGATCCTTAGGCTCCATCCACGACAAACACCAGGAAGTCCTCACCAGCAAGAGACAGAGAGACAGAAAGAGAGCAAACAGAAGGGACAGAAGAGAGAACTGTGCGTTCCTTGCAAACGTTGGGCAGCTTCGAGACAAGCAGTGGGCTGCAGGCTCTGCCCAGAGTCACTGGAGACAGCAGTGGAGTCTCACGCTCTCTCTCTCTCTGTTTCTCCTTTAACTTTTCCACACATCCTTTTCATTAACGCACACCCTCTCATACAGCGTTACATGTGTAACTTCGCCCTCCCACGTCTCTCTCTGCTACACTCGCAGTCTCTCACCCATACACGAACTCTCCAACATTATCATAGACAATTTGCCTGGGTTACGTGTAGTCTCTGTCACATGATCCCTCACACACTCATACTCTCCCCTCTGCACACTCAAGCCTCTCTCCTCGTGCACAATCTCCATAATACACCTGTTCCGCGTGCACACCCTGCACACCCGCTCCCTCCCGGCACGCACACCCACACCCGCTGCCCGCGCTCCGCCCCTCGGGGCCCCGCGCCCCGCGCGCTCCGCCCCGGCGGCCTCGGGCGGGGCGAGCCGGTGACAGGAGGGGCCGGGCCGCTGCCGGGCTGGAGGCGCGCAGGCCGGCCGGGCGCGTCGGGTCCCGGGGCGACGGCGGCTGACTGGGCGTGCGGGCGGCAGGATGTGCTCGGCCGGGGAGCTGCTGCGGGGCGGCGGCGGAGAGCGCGACGAGGACGGGGACGCGCTGGCGGAGCGGCCGGCGGCGGGCGGCGAGCGGGAGCCCGGGGCGAGCCGGTTCCGGCGGCGGCCGCAGGCGGAGGGCGAGCAGGTGAGCGCGGGGACCGGGGCGGCCAGGACGCCGCTGGCCCGGGCCGGGAGCCGCACCCGGCGGCCGAGGGCAGTGGCCGGGCGGCCTGTTGACTCTGCCCCCGCGTGGGGCGCTGGTGGCCCCGGCGTTCGGTCGGCCACCGGGAGGAGCGGTTGGACGGCTCGGCGGGGTGGGGCCACCGCGGGGTCGCTGCCGTCGGGCAGAGGGTTCCGGGCCGGCCCCAGGTTGTGTGGAAGCACCCTCCATGTGGCCGCTTGTCTCAAAGCCTGTCGTGCAAACACTTCTTTTTCGACTTGGAGTCGGTTCCCCGGAGCTGTGTGTGGGCCCGCTGCAACCCTCCGCCCTCCATCTTGCAGTGGGGGCACGCGCCTCGGGCGGTAAGGTGCGGGTGCTTCTCCCGCCGGCGGCCGGGTCTGCAGTGTGCGCGGTGGACGGCCCGACTGGGACTGGCCCCGAGCAAGTGCTTCCCCGACACAGGAACACCTGAACTTCATTTACACGGAAAAAAAAAAGTTTTCTGGTAGCACCCAAGGGAAAGGAATCTAAGGGATCAGCCCTAACATAGGTGGTCATTTCTTTTTTCACCGAGTTTGATCACATTAAATCAAGTTTATTTTAAAAATTGAGCTACACGTAATTGGGGTTTTACCTGCGAATATAATAACTAGAGGTTCAAAAAACGAGAAAAGTGATATTTAGAATCACGTGGAGAAGTGGGAATTCAAGTGTTTCCAGTAGTCTGTGATATTAAGACCATCATTTAATAATCTGTCTCTTCTCGTTCTTCTCCATCTGTCCTTTTTGTCACATTTACAAACTCCAATGCCATAAACCATGACTTCTCATCTCAGTATGTTACAGAGGAAACACACATGCCTGTATGTGACGCGGGTAGGAGACCTAAGTGTTAGGTTTGATCCCTTTGTGCAATGTGATTTGTGTGTGTGTGTGTGTGTGTGTGTGTGTGTGATGGTATAAGAAGCAAATAATTGGTAGCTGGGAGATCTTCCTGCTTCTCTTCCTGGTGGCTTTCCCACTAACTGTACCATGACTCGATAACGAAAGGGCTTGGTTTCCGCTTACCTTAGTTGCTCAGCTGGAAAAGAGAGGAAAACAGCTGCAAGAACTCCCTTGGGATAGAGTGCTTTTGTGCCCAAGTTTCCAAAGTAGCTTTTCCAATGGTTGTAAGGGATAGAATTCTTCATTCGTACTTCTCTGTACTTCTCTGAACTTGTGACGTGGACTTTATCAGTAGCTCGGATCTTACCGAACTTGCTTATGGTACGAAGAAAAAAGAAGGGGACAAGAGTGAATGTGTTTCCTAAAAAACAGATGAACCTTGGCATACCTGCTTCCGCCATTATATGTCTTAGAAATTCCTTTTTCTGGACTCCATTCAAAGACTTATTTTTATATTTTGCCTTTACCTCTTTTTTTGTTGATCTTTAAGCCTGTATTCACAATCATGGAGAATCACACCTTCATACGTCACCACCTAAGAGGAGCTGTTGAACGGGAAGACCAAAACAAGCAAAACTACTGGTGCAACCCAACCATTGCGTTAAAGAGCTTTTGTGATAATTAATTAGCACGAAAGCTTGGTTCCTAGCTTCTTGGCGGCCCTGTGAATGAAATTTAAGATTTTTGCTCTGGTGTGCAATGGTGGTAGAGATAACTTTAGACATTCAAAGTTGTTAGAGGCAGTGGTAAAGGAAATATGCAACATAAAACATCTCAAGAAGTTGTTTTGATTAGTTTTTTTAGGGAGATGTTGTTCATTTTGTTTGTTTTGTTAGTGCTTTTAAGAAAAAGGACTCCAAATTAAAACTTGTTTTTGAAACATTGGTTCCTGAGCTAGTGATTTAGAACTTTAAAGTGATTGTTTCTTGACAAACAATGATACAGCCAGAAACAGAACCAAAACTAATTAACTTGCAGTAAGGCAGAAGCTTGTCTCCCTGTCCTTTCTGTTTAGCATGCTGGCCTGGGATGCCCGTGGCTCAGTGGCCTCCTGGATGTTGTGCGGGGGAGAAGGCAGCCGCCAGCTGGTCCTGGGCCGTGGTGGTGTGGTCTGGAACACTGTCACTGCGGAGGCACTGCCCTGCGCTGTTCCAGCGCTTTAAAGGATGTCGCCAGCCTCTATGTTTTCTATTAAATCCCTTTCCATTTCCTTTTCCTTCCCAAAGTGTACCCTTTCCTGAATTCTTTTTGGGCTATTCCACAGACCAGGGGCTCCTTCACATACATCGTTTTTCTGAATATTCTTTCCACTCCTGTTTGAAAGGCAGATTCCATTTTTTAACCTGTTCTTTTGCGTAAATTTTGATTATACAAAAACAGAATGTTGGATTATTGCAGTTGTAACACCAGATCGGAATGCATCTCTACTGTGGGTTTTCATGCAATACTGAAATCCTAGTATTAATACAAACAGCTTATTAATAATTACTATTTTACCAGCATCAGTTTTATAGCTTGCCCTTAGATGCCACCACACTTGAGAAAAGCTAAGGTTTCTCCTCTGTCCTGAGACTTCTCTGTTAGGATGACTGATAAAGGAGGGCTGGAAACATCAGATACTCTCAGAAAGGAGTCCTGAAGAGAGAAGAATTGGGTCAGGTTCGGAGTGGGAGTCAGGTTCCTCAGGAAGGTGAGCGGGGAGCACAGCAATTCCTGCAGAAGCCCAAGGAACCGAAGGAACAGATCAGTTGGCCCAAAATATACAGAAATAATTGTATGCCTGAGAGACAATCCATGGGTGCCCAAGACAGGGAGTGCAGGGTGGTTTCATCTGAGAGGTGGTCTACCTGCTAGGTAGCTAGCTGGGAGGCTAAACATGAGCAGGCTCTTTTTTCTGTGTCTGTACCATCAGTGGCATATGCTGAGACGTGAGGTAGTCTTTAGTTCACAGCCCGAGTGACAAGATGGCGCTGCCTATATGGGGCATAACGAGGTTCCATTATCTTTGGGCTGAGTTTACATTAGCTTGATGATTATGAAAGTTATGTGTGCTTTTGAAAACTAGAAAGAAAGATCAAATAAGGAGAACAAAAGCATTCAAAATCTCATTCAGCATAATATTTGGATATCAGTGATCAAACATTTGGTTTTTCCATATTTGTGTGTCCCCAAACGTGTTTATACCTGTATGTACAGGCATATATATTAACATGTTTTACCTAAAAATAGAAGTTTGTATTTTCTTTGATCTACTTAGAAGGCTATATCATTTTGTTAAGAAAAAAGTTCATCTAAGAAGTATTTTTAGAGCTGTTTTGTAGTTCATTCACCTAACAGTGCACCTTGGAGGTGCTTCAAATTTCCCTTTGTAGATAATGCTACTTGAAAGTCTCTGCTTGTAAATCCTCCAGCTTTTAACCTGAGAAAGACTGCCAGAAGTGGAAGATCTAGGTCAGTGAGGCCAACTGCCTGATGCCTCTTGAAACATCCTAGAAAGATTGCCATTGGGAAAGGGATACTGATCCACACCTCTGGTGTTAGTGTGCTGGATGCCCGTTAGGACGCATCCAGGCCAGCCACAAACACTGGAGACTTGGTCAATCTTGGCCAGTGTAGCAGGCAGAAATTCTATCTGAGCTATTGTTTTACAGTCCTTTCTGAAACAGAGAAGGGAAGCAGCCTTTGCATGCTTTTTCTCATCCTGTTTTTCCTTTTGGCATTACTATAAGGACGCTAGCCCCCTATTTCATGTTGATTGTAAATAACTTCCCTACTTCTCTTTTATTTCATAATTTTACTCAATGATGTTTTTGATTTAGAAGTTCTTTTAAGTTGTCTCAAAGGAATTTCCTGGATAATTGTATAGAACCCCCCTGTTCACACCCCACTCCCACCCTCCCACACACTCATACGCAAGGTTGCTTCAGAAGGCATGTTAAAATAGAAATTAAATTAAAGGTTTTTTTGTGCAAAAAAAAAAAAAAAGGAATTTTGAAGTCCAGGCAGATAAGAAATCTACAAAAAGTTCAGAAAAAATTGTGTATTATTCAAAAACTGGATTTTTTCCATGGATGTTTGACGTGGCCTTATATCTATAGATGTGCTTGTTTGTGACTGCTTTTTAATCCTACAGCCAGTTAAATGCCCACCTATATTTTCTTCTTTAAATGTATGTTTGTGACTTAATTATATATTTAGTCTCTTCCGGATGACTTTATTATATTAATTATTTTCCTAATCATTTAATAATCTGCTCTCTCCCTCACTTCACAGTCCTTTATAAGAATGGTGAAGAGAGGCAGCCCAGGCATGCTTTTTGTTCATTAGAAATATTTTTGTTTAAAGAAACGGAGATTTCACCTTCTCTGGTTCGCTCCCCAAGCGCACACGAGAGCCAGGCTGGCCAGGCTGAAACCAGGAGCTGGGGGTTCTGTTCAGCTGAGCAAAAACAGGGCAAGGATGAACTCAGGCATTCCCATCCGAGAGGCAGAATTCCATGAGGCATCTTAACTGTTGGACTTAAATGCCTGCTCCCCTCTTGTGTTTGTTTCAAGGCCCTTTACAAGCAATGTTGTAACAAATGTTAAGAGTTTACATGAATTCTGCCTTGATTTAATTCCATCTTTTTCCTAAGGACTTCGGGTCACTGGAAAAACTCAAGGATTATTTTTACATCTGTTAGCCCTGTATTGTTCATTTTAAAAAAATCATTATTCAAAATGGAGTCTCTAAATCCATGGTTCTCAACTGGGGGCCGTTTTGTCCACAAGGGACACTTGGCGGTTGGCGTGGACATTTTTGGTCGTTGAGGCCAGCGGAAGTGCTGCTGGCATCAGGTAGGAAGAGACCAGGGGTCATGCTGAGCAGCTGACCCAGAACCAACTGACCCAAATTGTTAATGGTGCTGAAGTTGAGAAGCCCTACTTAAAACATGTAAGGATTGCAATGCTTTAGTTTTTGAGCAGTTACCATGCTAACAGATATTCTAATGGATAGGTAAAAATTATTTCCTTTAAACTTGCAACAGGTAGTGTACCAAATGACCCCTTCTCCCTGTGTCTTCTTCCATCAAGTCCTCCTAGGTTTCTTGTTCTGCCTGTGGCTTTTCATCCCTGCCTGGCTGTGTCTCCTTACTACTGAGTCTCAGCCATTTGCTGTTCTCCGTTCATTCTCCGCTTTGACTCCCTAGCTCTTCCACTTCTCTCTAGAAGCTGCATAAAGATAGTTTATTCTCTAAGAAAAATAAACCCATCAACCTAAATGATGTTGCTTTTTATAAGGATCTTTTTTCCTTTGTAGATCACTAATCTACAGTAGAAAAAAGAACAGTCCACCCTCCTCTGTACCAGTTATTCTCCTATGAAAGAAATGTGATAAAGAAGGTTAAAGGGAGAAACTTAAAGTACCATGACATCCTTCCTCAAGAGATATTGATATAAACTGTATGTTTTTCCTCAAGCCTTCTAAGCATTGGTTATGCCTTGGTCAAACCATCTTCACTTTTGTCTTCTGCGGAGGCACCATCTTATCCTGAGGCAGCAGCCTCCTACCTTTGAAAATCTTTTAAGTTCCTACAGGTTATGTTTTAGTTCATGAATGTGCCCATGTGTGTTCAGAAGAATCGATAAGCCATTAAAAGAGTAGATCACTTGAACAGAGAAACCGAATTTCCAATCAGCTCAAGACGAGATACTTGTCTTCTGATTTAATTCCTATCCCGGCATTCCAGTGTTTTTTTTTTTTTTTGTTTTGTTTTTTTTTTTTTTTTTGTTCTATTGCACTTTTTTGGCAGCTGTGCCTTATCTTGGCATAGGAAGAGGAAATAATGGGCTTTATTGCTGCTGCTTACTTACAGCAGCCACTGCAGCTTATTAGGGTTCTTCGGATCACAGAGAAAGCGTAATGCAATTATTTTGAACTTAATGGCAAATGAAGAACACAGTTATTATTAATATTTAACATGTAACATTATGTTCAGAAAATTGAATACATTTTCACTTGTCATTCTATTTTATTTCCTTTGATATAACTTTTCTAATGTCTGTATTTGAGAAATTTCTCATTACTCTTATCTCAAAGGAATTTTCTGTGTAATTTTATAGACCTCCCCAACTCATCCCCCCCCACATACACAAGGTACTTCAGAAGGCTTGTAAAAATACAATTAAAACTGAAGGTTTATTTTGTGCAACAAGGAAATCTTGAAGTCCAAGCAGATAAGGAATCTTCAAAAAGTTTAGCAAAAAATTGGGTATTATACAAAAACTGGATTTTTTTCCCCATGGATATTTGAAGTGGCCTTGTATCTATAGAATGTTAGCTTCCGACTTCTTTTTAATCCTACAACTGGTTAAATGCCCACGTCTGTATTTTTCTATGTATGTTTGTGATTTATTCTTTTATTCTATATTTAATCTCTTTAGGATGATTTTATTAATCTATTAATTACCTTCCTAATTTATTTTTCTAATCACTTAATAATTTACTCTCTCCCTCCCCTTACAGTCCTTTATAAGAATGGTAAGGGGAGGCAGCCTGTGTCGTCACACATCATGAATTGATAACTTGTTACCCATGTTAATTTGCACCAGGAGGTTAAGAACATAGTAAAAATACAAGCTGAACATCCTTGACCTACAAATATAAAATCTAAAATGGTCTAAAATCTGAAAGTTTTTATCACTAATGTGATGCTACAAATGCAAAATTCCATGCCTGATCTCTTGTGACAGATCACTGTTAATAGCAAGTACTCTAAACGTATTCCAATAAATTACCCACAGACTATGTATATAAGATACATATCAAACATAAAGTATTTTTATGTTTACACTCCCATCAACAAAATATTATGTTACGTTTTTGCAAATATTCCATTTTTGAAAAGAAAAATCCAGAATCTAAGACCCTTATAATCCTAAACATTTCAGAAAGGGGATGTTTGACCAGTATTGCACCTAATAAATTCTAACACTGAGATTCAAACTCATGTTTAAAATCCCTTAACCACAAAGGTGATGTTTGGGCATGCAATCAATTGGTAAGATAAGACGTAAGTTATTAGATGACATCGTGTATTGTGTGAGTGTCATTTTATGGAACTTCAGTTTATACGTACTCGGTCAGGATATATTCATCAAATATACTTTGTATTGGGGTCAGAGTCAAGATCACTAGCACAGCCAGTGCAATTCCATCCCAAAGCCTCTGCCTAGAACTTTGCCTTAGGGCTTCTCTTGACAGATGTTCAAACCATCAGCTTCGCTGTAACTTCTCAGGAAACCCAGACCTGACTACTTTGCTGCAAGAACCTCTCCGACACGTCACTCCATTCCGCTGTTTGTTATTCTTTATCCCGTATCCTGTATTCTTTATTCCTGTGTGAAATTACCTGATGTGTTTGTTAACATGTTTATTCACTGCTCCCCCACTCTGCCCTCGGAAGACACTCTAGAACATAAACTCCGTGAGAACAGAGTCAGTGTTGTATGGCAAATGCTTCAGGAAATTATTTTGGCATCTCTTGAGTTAGTAAGGAGTCTGTTAGAACTCCCATCCAAAAAAAGATGTGGGGCTTGCAAAAATTCAACTGATGTTTTTGCCAAGGCAGCATGTTCCCAGGCGAAATTACCATGACCAATTAGTTTTGAAGAGGCAGAAACTTGGACTTTGTGTATGAAAAAAAAACACACTGTCTTATCAGAATCAACAGAAAAGAGACCGGTTGATGTCAGTTGTGCATCAAGTTTAAACGAACTCTGCAAAAATGTGGGCAAGAACGGTCGCTCTTGATGTGCTGTATTTAAAAACCCACCACAATAGAGACGATGAAAGGATAACTAACATAGGAACTGGGAATATTAACTGGTATGTAATTGGTCTCGGCTTGCATTGTGGGTTCTTTTCCTTGACATAGGATAGTTAAGAAACTCAGGCAGCAAACCAAACTCAAAGGTATAATTCGCAATTCATTGGTGACCATGTTGAAGCATATCTTCCAAAAAGAAGTACTTTTATGGCTCTCATTAAATGTAAAATGAACATATATTGAAGAATTTTTAGCTTACTATGGAGGGAATTAAGCAAATATTACAGCCAATTCAAAGAAGAAATTTTTAAAAAATAGTTATGAAGGAAAGATGTACTAAAAGAACCATATGTACAAATGGGTGCGACACTGGCAGAGAGGTTGTCTGCTGAACCTGCATGGGAACACCCTCGGTTCTCAGAGAATAATAACTTTTACATTGCTCTCAGATGTTGTCATTTCTAGACTTGTAAAGTGCTTCAAAGACCACAAAGACTAACCAGTGTTCTAAACAATGTGTTGTTTTCCACAGAGACACCTGATAATTTTTAATTTATTATTCCAGTAGAGTAATAAACAAAAGATAATATAGTAATATAGAAAAATCATTTCCAGAATGTGCTGTACAAAGTAGATTAATTTGTGGATAGCAAGGGTACTTGATCTCATTTTTTTTACTGTCTTGTGATGCTATAAAATATTAATTCTAATTTCACTTAATATTATTGCGTGTATAATGTGCATGAGGAGGTGCAGTTTGTAAATTCCCTGTCGAGTTACACAAGTGTAACTAAAATTAACCTAACTACAATTTCACTTCTGAAAAACGTATTTTGATGAACAAGAAGGATTATGTAACTGTCTAGTTTTGTAAAACACAGAAGTCCCAGTTGCTTGCTCATGTGGTTCTAACATATTTTCTCCACATGTTCAGTGTTTATTGGTTTCAGAGGCAATTTAATCAACTTGAGAGATTCGCAAGAATATAGCACATTCAGTGTAAACTTTGCAATTTGAAGAAGGGCAAGAAAGAATTATATTTTTTCCATAGAGTGTCAGTCTATTAGAAGGATCATCTTGATGTCAGTAAAAATATCCAGTCTCGAGCACTTGAGAATGATTATATGCAGAAAAGAGTTAGGTACCAAACTTCATCCTTCATTATTTATTTTATTGAGTGTAGTTTATTTTTATGGTTGATTTAATAGTAATATGTGAAAACTGTAATAGCCCTGACATGGTTGGATGGTAGTATTTTCTTTATGGAGTTTTAAGTGATTACTGCATGTGATTGGAAATGTAAGCCTTTCTACTGTCTATATTTGGTTACAATTTTAGGACTTAAGTTGCTCTAATAACCTGATCATATCCTGAACATGTTTTATTTCTCCAAATTTATTATATTGCGTGAATTTCAATTGCTTTAAAACTGATGTCATCATTACATTATGGAAAGTTTTCGTCTCTGATTTTTTTTTTCTGACTGGCATTTACTTTCTGGGCAACTTCATTCATTTTTTTAAAAATTTTATTGAGCTCCTATTATTTTCTATGTACTGTTCTAGACTGGGATATGAAGTACCAAAAACACAAATAGGTTCAGCTTGTACCTCGCAACAATTCAGTAATAGGAAAGAGACAGTGGATAAGTAAGTACGTCACTGGGTCACCGGAGCTATGAGAAGGTGGACAGGGAGAGTGGGGTGGAGTGGGATTGTTATTGTAAATAAGGCGCCACTGAGAGTCCTAGAGGCTGCAGGCCCAGCCAGCCCCTCCTTTTGTTTTGACTCAAGAAAATAAAGCCTAATTTGAGGAGTCTCAAGCTTAGTCATTGGGGTAACATATGTCTCCCCAGTTGGGATTCCCCATTCATTCCTACCCACCCGCTATTCTAGTTTTCTGTATTTTATTCTTATAATATTCATTTGCTCCCAGTGTAAGGAAGTTCAAATCTTTAGTGGAAAAATGAAAGAATAAGATGTTAATTATGGACTGCAAATAAGAGTACATTTCTTATGGGAAATTATGATCAAACCTTATAATGAGTTTGTTTAAACACTTTAGTTTTAATACCACGTTCAGTTCCTTTGTGCTGCAGGATTTAGAGGTTTGACTTCTTGATATGCAGTGAAAATGGGAAGGCAGATCTAAGTGATTCAGAGCAAAGTGCATTGTCTGAGTGAGCTCAGAATTTGTTTCCAAAATATTCCTGATTTCAGATCCTGGCTGATGGTTGAATCTTAGAGGCTGTGAGCACTCAAAGTCTAATAACACCTGCTTTAACAGCAGTTTTCTGAAGAGCAGATCCTTAGAATCTGTATCTAATACGTTTATCGAACAAATGACTAATAAAGACAGAGAAAAGCCTACAATAAGTTTTCTTCTTTTTGAAAAGATTAAAAATGTTTCTCTAACAGTTTTCTCTCGGCCAGGGTATCATTTAAAAAGTGGATATCTTCAGCACACAAATTATGTAAGTATTAATAAAATCATTTGAGTAGATGATTTCTCCATCCAAAAAAAAAAAAAATAGAAAATAAGAAAAAAAAAGCTAACATGGCCTAAGAGTAAGCCCCTTCAGAATTTTAAATTAGGAATTCAGAGGAGAATGAGGCAGCAGAAGAGGAAGCAAAGTGGACAAAGCTGCAGGCATCTAGAATGACCGGAAGCTTCCTGGCTGCCCTGCAGAGTGTCCCAGTCTGCATGGAGGCGAGCCAGTTTTAGGGTGGATGATTATGAGTTTCGTAGTGGGCATATTGAATTCAAGATTCTGCTATGACATCAACCTGGAAACCTTTGAATCTACAGTTGAGCATACACATCCAGGAACCTAATGGGTTGCCTGAGCTAGGAAGTAATGAGCTCAAAGAAAACTACAGATCTGTTAGAAAATGATAGTGAGGGATAGCCCTGCCATGTTTTAATATATTGATTGGCATACACAGTCTTTCCTTCGACATTAAGCAGCTTAAGCACAGAGAGTGTGGTCAATTCACACAACATGCACCTTGCTCATAGAAGTTATGTAGTTATTGGTTTATTTGAACGACAGTGACCAAAAGTTAAGTTTTATAAAGCAGCATGTTCTGTGAAGCAAGGATGGTGAATTATCAGAGTTGAAATGTAGTAATCAAAAGTTAGTTGTACCCAGAGAGGATGTGACACACACCACGAACTGGAGTGTGGTTTCCTGGAAATGAGCGGCCACAGTCAGTCTGGCAGCTCAGTCAGGTCTGTGCAGGCTCACCACAAGTGGCATGTACATCATGCCCTGCAGAAAGGGCAGGTGCAAAATTTGCTGAGAGAAAAGGAGCATAACTTCAGAAGATAGCTACAAATTTTATATCATAGCAGAAAATTTCTAGTCATTTTCACTGTACCACTGTCCACCAAAAATAGCTAATCTAAAACTAGGTGGTTTTATAGAAGTACACTGTTTGCCAAAGTAATGTTAAAAACCTGTGGATTATCCTGTCTGTTCTAGACCGGATGCCTACAAATTTTTTAGTGCTTTCATTGAAAGCTGTTATTCTTTTTCCCAATTTAGTCCAGGTGACTGGTAACTTGATAGAAATTTTATTTAATATGAATTGTACAGCAGTGGTTATTTTGGAACTACAAAACGAAAAAAAAATCAGCTGCCACTAGATTTGACAAAAGGCACAGTACACCAAATAAGAACCTCTTATTGTACGGGACACAATAATCAACATCCAAATTTTCATAGCTTTTTGAAAAATTACGAGAATCCATTATAGTTCCTATCAAGATATTAGTTATTTTATTTTTAAAGACTTAAATTTATTTATTAAAAAGTGAGAGTTACAGAAAGAGGAAGAGACAGAAAGAAATGTTCCTTCTGCTGCTTCACTCCCTCGATGGCTGCAGCAGCCAGGTCTGGGCCAAGCTAAAGCCAGGAGCCTAATCCCGTCTCCCAGGTGGGTGGCAGCAGTGCAGACCCTGGGGCCACCCCCTGCTGCTGTCCCCAGGCCATTAGGAGAAAGCTGGATCACAAGTGAACAGCCTAAACACAAACCAGCACGTGTACAGAAAGTCTGTATCATTCACAGTGGCTTTCTTTACATGCTAAACCATGATGCCACCCCGATTAGTTAATTAAAAAAAAAACTGAATCCTAATGAGGATAAATCACATGTGTGCGTGCTTGTATTAGCTATACTAACACATTTGTCTTTAGCTATTCAAATTTGATATTAAAAAAATATACAGGGCCCAACACAGTAGCCTTGCGACTAAAGTCCTCACCTTGAACACACCGGGATCCCATATGGGCGCTGGTTCTGATCGCCGCTTCTAATCCCCAGCCCTGCTTACCATCCAACTCCCTGCCTATGGCCTGGGAAAGGACAGCCCAAAGCCTTGGGATCCTGCACCTGCATGGGAGACCTGGAGGAAGTTCTAGCTCCTGACTTCAGATCGACTCAGCTCTGGCCAATGCGGCCGCTTGGGGAGTGAATCAGTGGACAGAAGATCTTCCTCTCTGTCTCTCATCCTCCCTGTATATCTGACTTTGCAATAAAAACAAATAAATCTTATATATATATATATATATATATGTATATATATATACACAAATGTGTATGTCACAGCATAATCAAATTCTGTTTCACCCTTTTTGATAACTGTATTTCCTTGGCCTCAATACAAATTTAAAACTCCTTTCCTAAAATTTAATTTAAAAAAGAAAAGTATTCATAAAGTTATAATGTTAATGCTTCTTTCACAAAGATGATTGTCAAATACCAGCGCAGCAATATTACTGATAAATTCTGTGCTGTTAACCCTTGGTCCCCTAATGGGAAGTCCTGTTGTTCTGGCTGGGCCTCTGACTTCATAGTGCCTTAGCTTTGCTATGGATCTGCGTCCTGAAAGAAAGTGTGCCTTGCTTAAGGTACAAGTGTTCTGGTTCCCACCAAGGAGTCTACTTAACAGTTTTCAGAATGGGAAAGTATATGTTGTAGTGTCAAATTCATTTCTATAGTATGAATGTGAGGATTTAGAGTTATGGTTAGACTAACTTTAAAGGTGCTTTACTGTGCAGCGAACCACATAGAAAAAAACCCACAAAATCGCTTTAGAAAACATTTATGATTTTGCTAAATGTAAGCAAGCAAAAACAAATGTAACTGAATTGCTGTATAAAACTAATATATTATAATGGAATATGAATGATTACAAGACTGGCTTTACTAAAATGAAACATATTCAGAGGAAGTTAAAAAAAAGTTTGTGGTAAAAGCGAATTAAAAGATAAGTTTATTTTGTTGCTAAAAGGTTTGAAATCCATGCATACCTTTCATAATTTACACTTTGCATGAACATTTCGAAAAGCCCTGGTGGGACTGGCTGTCGGCAGCAGAGCCAGACTGCCTGAGTGTGTGCCCTCACTCTACCAGTAAACTTGATGGTGTTGAGTAAACTGTATCATTTCTCCTTTAATTTTCTTTATTTAAAAATCCATATACTTAACACATTGCTTTTCATATATTTGGTATTCAAATTGTTCTTTTTAATCAATAAATAGGTCCTAAAATGTGTAAACATCTTAATTTAGACAGCATCTAATCCTTACAGCAAGCTTTTAACATGGAAAAGAATAAAGAGCAAAACATGAGTCCTTTGCAAGTTGTCCCGACCTGCAGGACATGACGCTGAAACCCTGAGGGTGGACTGGGAATGCCAGGCTGCTAGCCCCCGGGATGCTGGCCCAAGAAACACGGACACACGTACTTGGTGGAAAAGAGTGCCCCAAGCTCTTCATTTTACTCCTCATATATATACCTTATTCTCTAGGGGAGGAGGAGAAGGGCAGGGGTTTCCTGGATCTTCATTGAAGCAGGGAAGGAACTACACATCTATATTGAAACAGGAGGAACTAATTATTTGAAGAGGAACAAGGGTGGAGGTTCTATTCCACTTGCTTTACACAGGATGTTCTGGCCTAAGATCCGGCTTGCTGTGGCCCTGCTTGCCCAATGCAGGCTTTGCAATGCAGCAGGCTGTCAGGTAGGCCAAGCCTAAGGCCCATAAGTCTGTGGCTGCTAACAGCAAGTGACTCAAGGCTGAAGTAAAGATGTTTTTGACAACCACAGGATCAGTTTGTGGTATACACAGCTGGCCTATTATATAACAATTTATATGCAGTTAAGCATAGCATGCTAGATTAGGTAGTGTGGTTTTTGTTGTTTCTGTGTTTTTTTGTTTGTTTTGGTTTGGGTTTTTTTTTTTTTTTTTGCATGCTTTCATGATTTAATGTTTTAGCAGGTAGCCTTTTTTGGAACCAAATGCGAAGATTTTACACTCTTAAACACTCATCGCATCTTGCCTGTAAAGAAATTTAATCTCCTTAGTAGATCATTGGCATTTGGAAGCACAGGATGTAGTGTTATATATCTAATACATTATTGGAACCAGGAAAAGGTTTATGGGACAGAATCAGTTCTATAAAATGGTAGGGTTTCTGGACGATCAAAAAGGCTGATAGAAAGCATTTTAATTATGCTAGGAATTTGTTTTAAAAGGCAAAGTTGGGTGTGGCATTTAATGTACGGAAGGCAAGTAAAGAAAAACAGAACTATTCTGAGATTTGAATTTCCCATTAACTTTCCTTCGGCTTAATGAAAAAGTGCGTTAATTGCCATCAGAAGTACCTGGTGGGCTTTGTTGAGCAAAGGAGGAGGATTGCCTATGTAATGGTGTGTGAAAGAAGATCATTAGAGAAGAGAAAAATGAAGCTACTTGCTTTATCCACTTACATTGTAAGAATAAGCAAATATTCAAAAATTTTTGAACTCTTTGTGAAAGGACCATCTAATTAAATGAGTCCCCAAACGTCAGATTTTGTTACCCAGAGTTTGACCATCACCGAATTCATGAAGAATATAGACACCCCAAGTGCTTACAGGCCTAGGGCTGAGTGCTGGGAGCCAGCCACCAGCTATGCAGCGTCCTCTGGTGCCACCATAGAAATTGCCTTTCCGTTGATTATCAAGAGTAATGTAAGTCCAAAAACAACTCATTTACGACTTCCAGCAAAACAAATTAAGAGGGGCTTATCAGATTCTTCTGCCATCAAAGCAACAATTTAACTGATGAATTTTTTGTTTTAATTTAATGTAAAGATTGAATGATGATTTGGGAGGAGAGGATGGAATGGGAGGACAGACAAAAAATGAGAGAGAGGTCTTTCATACATTGGTTCACTCCCAAGTGTCTGCATAGGAATGGTCTCGGCCAGGCTGAATCTGATAGCATGGAGCTCCATCAAGGTCTCCCATGATGGTGGCAGAGGCCCAGGCACTTGGGCCATCCTCCTTGCTTTCCCGGGCACATTGGAAGACAACTGGATAGGAAGCAAAGCACCTGGGACTCCAGGTGGCTGTGGTATAGCATGCAGCTGCCTGAAGCCGCCACTTAACTGTGCTGCACCACAATGCAGGGCTTAACTGATTAAAAACAACAACAACAACTATTAAATAAAACCAAATAAAATAAGCTTTTAAAGTCTAGGGATTATCCTTCCTAAGGGCATACAGCAAATACTCATTTAAGAAAATCTCTTGGGGCTGGTGCAGTGGCATCGCAGGCTAATCTTCTCCGCGTAGCACTGGTATTCCATACATGAACCAGTTCATGTGCCGACTGCTCCACTTCCAGTCCAGCTCTCTGCTTATGGCTGGCAAAGTGGAGGATGCCCCAAGTCCTAGCGACCCTGAGCCCTCCTGAGAGACCCGGAAAAAGCTCCTGGCTCCCAGCTTTGGATCAACTCAGTTCTGACCACTGCAGCCATTTAGGGGGTGGGGTGAACCAGCGGATGAAAGACCTCTCTCTCTTTCTGTCTCCTCCTCTCACTGTAAAATTGGCCTTTCAAATAAAAATAAATAATTAAAAAAAAAATCTATTAAATCTTGGCAAGAACAGTGAGCATTTGGTATTTGAGGCAAAGCCTACTCTAATACCTCCACCACACAATGCTATCCTGTAGAAGTTCTACCACACATGTGTGGCAGTAGAGTTCACTATCCCCCCAGCTTCTAGCTTTGGGCCAGAATTTCACCCTAGAGGGATAGGCCTGTGGTATTGCAACCTCATCCCTCCATTTCCTCCCTGATGGCAGGAGTGCAATGCTGTAAGAAAAGTGCTGCCTGGCAGGGTGGGGTGTGGGGGGCAGCTGTAACAGTGAAGAGCTTCCTAATCCGCCTGAGAGCACTAACTAGTAAAGAGGGTGGAGCCTACCAACCTGTTCTTGCTATTGAAAATGATACAGTTGCAAAAAATTTTTTTACCAAAATAAACATTTTTTCATTGAATTTTTCCATGAACTTCTTAAAGTATTGCTGCACAAATCTAGTACAGAGCAACTGAAAGAGAACTTGCTCTGTTATCCGTCAAAACAATAGCAGCCAAAAGTTTTGAACAAACAACCAGGGAAAGTCAGCCTCTAGGATCAGGAAAGTGGGGATCGTGTGCTTGCTAGGCCGCACCCATTCAGGAGCAATCATCGCAAGATGCGGGGTAGACTTGAAAGCATTCTGTATGCTACATAAAGGCCCATACACCCAGGTCAAAAACCTGCATGGCACAAGAGGGTTAAATACAGCCTCTCACCAGACCCCGAATGAACTATAAGCTACCCAGACTCAACTCGGGGACATCTGCTAGGAAGCCAGTGTTAAAAATAATATCACAGTCATCTCTAAATGTCAAGAAAGCTGTGTATAGCCCCAAGACTTTCAGCTCTGAGGAGCAACCAAGAGTGGAAACCTTGGAGCTACCACTAGTCCCTTGTTGAACTTACATAAAGCAAGGGGAAAAAAATCCCTTTAATAGTCTCCAAGCCATCGTAGTAAAATCTAACTAAGGGGGCTTAAGCACATCCTTTAACTTGCAAGTGGGCTATGTTAACCCAGGGGGAATACCTAAGCAATATGGATAAATAATAAAAACAAGGAGGAAATATGAAGAACGTACAGGCTGCACAAAAATAAAATCTTGAAAGCAGAAAGGGAAAAATGACTCATCATAAACAAAGGAACTCCAATACGACGGGTAGCTGGCTTCTCATCAGAATTGATGAATGAAGGAAGTGAAAATATGAGAGAGCCACTGGACTAAGAAAAATCCCCTGTCAGCAGAATACAGTGAAGTTGGAAAACAGTGAGTGGAAGTACTTCAGTAAAAGCAGATTGAAAGGAGAGGAAGTTACAGCAACAAGATGTAAAAGTTGCTACTCACTCCACTGGTTCAGTAAGCCTCACCTTACAAACTACTGTGTCGCATAAACTTATTTCCCATTTGCTTGTTTTACACGTGCACCTTGACCTGTATTGTGCAAATATTAGCTTCTATGGCTTTGATTTCCATGAATCCACATAGTTAAGGCTGGAGAAGCTAACAAAAAGTGGTTAGGTGAAATCAGCATGTCAGTTTTTATTCTGCCTTCTTTTATGTTATCCAAATATTTCAATAACCACTTGTCCATGTATTCTTTGGTAATTTTTAAAAAATTAGTTTTAGAAATTTCCATTTTAAAAAAATTGCACCTTGGCCCCTATGCTTTAACCCTACAGGTGAAGCTTGTGCTTAAGACACGAATATCCTGTGTCTGAATGCCAGTTCAAGTTCTAGCTTCTGTTTCTGATCCAGGTGCCTGCCAAAGCACCTGGAAAGGCAGCAGATAATAATCCAAGTACTTGGATCCCTGCCACCCATGTGGGGGTCCCAGGCTTTTGGCCCAGCCCTGGATCTTGGCGACCAATCAGGGAGTGAACCAGCAGATAGGAGACTTTTACCCCTCTTTCTGTCTCCCCTGTCATTCTGCCTTTGAAATACATAAATCTTCCAAAAAGTTTCCCCTTGGCTAACACCCATTAATTTAAAAAATACTATCAATACATTCTACAGGTTAACAATCACTGGGAACCATGCAATAATAATGAAATAATAAGCACAATAGTTAAAAACACAGGCTTTGGATAGAAATATGCATTGTGATAAATGAAGATTAAATGACATAGTATGAAGTGCTTTAAACAATATCTAGTTTATAGTAAGCATTTGCTTAATGGGAGTTTTTGTTTAAATCATCATTATCTTCGTCATTAGTCTGATCCTTGGTCCCATGTAAAAAAATTCACTTGGCTCATGTTACTAAGTATGTGCTAACTGGATCTAAGTACCCAAATGATACCAATGGGACTCTCTATCCATTTCATGGCATTACTTATGTCAGCCTTATTCTTAAGAAACCTTTACCTTCATAGTAATATGATTCCCCACACATTACCGGTTAGCAAATCATAGTTTTGCTGTTTTTTATTTCTTTTTCCATAGTTGAAGCTAAATCTTGGATAGAGCCTATCTTGCATCACTTACTTACTTGTTTCTTTATCACATTTCCAAGAAAATGAAACGTTCTGCTTGCCAGTTCCTGGAGATGGAAAGTGAGACATCTTCAAATAACACACAAACTAAGAGTGGGTAGGTGATTATTTCCCAAAAAGAAAGCCAAGGTGCTATTTGTCAAAGAAGGTACAGTAAGTGCCCAGCAGGCAGTCAGTCTATTTCCAAATAGATATTTAAGAATATGCAAGGCCCAGCACGGTAGCCTAGTGGCTAAAGTCCTCGCCTTGTATGTACCAGGATCCCATATTGGCACTGGTTCTAACCCTGGTGGCTCCATTTCCCATCCAACTCCCTACTTTCGACCTGGGAAAACAGTCAAGGACAGCCCAATGCTTTAGGACCCTGTACCCACCTGAGAGACCTGGAG
Source organism: Ochotona princeps (assembly GCF_030435755.1). Lineage (NCBI taxonomy): Eukaryota > Metazoa > Chordata > Mammalia > Lagomorpha > Ochotonidae > Ochotona > Ochotona princeps. The sequence continues at coordinate 35,843,273 of NC_080838.1, forward strand.
GAGGCTCTTGGCTCCTGGCTTCGGGCTGGCTTAGCACCGGCCATTGTGGCCACTTGGGGAGTGAATCATCGGACAGAAGATCTTCCTCTCTGTATATTTCTTAAGTTTCCAATAAAAATAAATATTTTTTTAAAAAAATATGCAATAAAGCAACAACAGTATCATTGTAACTGTACACAAGAAACCAGTTGAAAGTGAATGGGCAGTTGGAGCAACAATGAAGACATTGCTTGGGAATACTTGTATTCCATATCGAAGTGTATGGATTTGAATCCCAACTCCATGCTCAATACCATCTTCCTGCTAATGTTCACCCTGAAAGGCAGAGGTGATGATTCAAGTATTTGGGTCCCTGCCAACCATGGGGAACATCTCAATTGAGTTCCCTATTCCTGGGCCTTTGGAAATAATAGACGGCAGACTGTTTTTCCCATTCTCCTTCTCTCTCCCAAAACTAACTTATTTTAAAAGTTGAAAATTAATAGTAAAGTGTCACTCAGGAAAAACTTGTTTATAAAATGTCAGTTGTTCCCTTGTAAGAAAGAACACACAGAACTGTTACCATGACGATGTACACACGTTGCTCCATGGATAAGGAAGCATATTCCATAGAAAACATCCCACCTTAACTTCCACATAATTATATTGTCGTAACACTTGAAGAAAAACACGAATGAATTTAATTGTCATGGGAAATTTAATCACTAAGGTGTTAATTATCTTGGGTGGCATGATACAATAGAAGGAATAGAAATAAAAATCATTAGACATCAGCTCCATGAAAATTATATTAAAAATATTATCAATATATTCAGTGCATACAGTGCAAACTAAAGAGCATTTTATATGTTTCCTCATACCTTTTGTCACTACAACAATTCTGTGAGACAGGAATTATGGTGTTTCTTTTCTAAATGGATAAACCAGGGGTCAATGGTTAAGTCATTTGCCTGTTCCAACATCACTGCTATGTGACAGCAAAATTGAAATCTTCTATTTGCTTTCAAAGCCTATATTTTTTTAACAGGCTGTGTGATTTAAACTCCCTATTCCTTGTTTCTTTTTTTAAAGATTTACTTTTTTTAATTTAAAGATAGAGTAACAGAGAGAAAGGGAGAGAGAGAGAGAGGGAGAAGGATTGAGATACAGGTCTTCCAACCACTAGTTCCTGCCCCAAGTGGTTATAATGACTGGGGTTGGAGCAGGCCAAAACCAGGAGCCAGGAGCTTTCTCTGGGTCTCCTCTGTGGGTATAAGAGCAGTGTATTTGGATAGTCTTTTGCTGCTTTCCCAGGGCACATTAGCAAGGAGCTGGGTGGGAAGTGGAACAGCTGGAGCTTCAACCAGTGCTCCTATGTAATGCTGGTGTTGCAAGTGGTAGTTTAACCCAACATCACATGCTGGCCCCTGCTTATTTCTGAAATAAGAGACTTCAGTTTAATTCTCTTTGAGGATCCTTCTCAAAAATCCTGTGATTATTTCAAGTGCCATTTTAAAATTTCTCAGTAATTTTTAATATCTTTTAAGAAGGAAGGGTTTTGAATCAGTTAGAATACCCTTACATATTTTTAAAATTTTTATTTACTTTGTTTATTTGAGAGGCAGAGACAGAAAACTCCATGCACTGACTCCCTCCTCAGATGCCCATGGTGGCCAAGGTTGGCTATATTGGTGGCCTCCTAGGGTATGCATTGGCAGGTAGCTGGCCTCGGGAGCAAGCACTCGGGATGTCATGCAGACATCCCAGTGGCAACTTAACCACCAAGCAATTGCTTAAACTGATAGGCCTTTGTTGTTTGTGTATGTCTTCAATCATGAACAACAAGAAAAAAAGCAAATCTAAATCTAAATCACTATTTAAGTGAGAATATTTTTCAGTGTGCATGTCATAACAGGTATTCTCTGTGTAACTATGAAAGAAGCTGTGCAGTTGACACATGCGCTGTCATCGGAGTCACACATACTGATGCATGCTAGAACAGGGAAGTATCTCTCTCCGCAGTTCTACACTGTGTACTGTTTCATGTGTGAAGTGTTACGGACGGTTGGTTTAGGAGACAAGCAGAGAAGGGATGCTATACTGGAATACTACCAAGTGTAACTCTTCCTGTTTGCTTGGAATTGTTTTTCTTTTTTTCCACATTGGAATCTGAATATTCAGCACAACTTAACAAGCTGAGAAGTGTGCTAATCAACTAGAATTAGCTTTACTTTGCTTAAAAAAAATTTTAAGATATATTTATTTACTTATTTGAAAGGTAAGAGAACAAAAAGAGAGAGGGAGAGAAAAGACAGGAGTCTGGCAGGAACTCCATCCAGGTTTCCTACACGCGTGCAGGGGTCTAAGTATTAGGGCCATCTTCCGCTTTCGCAGGCACATTCGCAGAGCTGAATCTGAAGTGAAGCAACCTGCCACGAACCAGCATCCATCTGAGATACTGGCATCAAGGATGAGGGCTTAATCCACTGTGCCACAATGCCGGTCCCATTGTTCAAAAAATTTATAGATAATGAGAATTAAAATTTAAACAGTATTTGGTTGATAAACTTACTTTTAAACTATGAGAAAAGACACAGAGGCACAAAGGTGCTGTTAGAAGTTGTGTTGTGTTAGAAGTACTTATTCTGTGTGAAATGAAAGTATGTTTTCACAATGCTTCTCTTTTTCAGAGAGGAAATGTGTAGAACTTCTGAGAACATTAACAAGGAGAACAGTGAGGGGATTAACAAAGTGTTTCAAAAGTGAAAATACCCAAACTTGAGTCACGGCCCCATTAAATTACTAAATGAAATTGGTAGACATTTAATTCTTCTGAAACTCTGGTTTTGTTCTCTGTAAATAGGAGGAAGTAACAGTGCTTCCCTAACAAATTGTCAGCAGGATCAAGCAGTTATGCGTCTAAAGTCCAGTACTGCTTAGTATGCACTTGAGTCAGCTTTCCTACCATTTTGACAGTAATATACCTTACTACTGTGGCTGTGAAAAATCAGAAACATCAAAAAAAAGTTTTTCCAGGACCCAGATGAGTATCCATACCGAGTAGTCCTGGCTCCGAAAATACAATGAGTTAGGCATTCGGTCGAGCCTTTCAGTTTTAGCTATCAGCTAACCTATCCTGTAATTGATTCTAAAATTTATTGATAGGTATCTAAAAATATATTTTTAAACTGTGCTCATGGAAGAAGAAAATGAATATAAATATCATATTCAAGTTTTGTTTTTTAAATTTGTGAGTTTTTAACAACTTAATTTGTTGTTATAGAACATCCCCACTGTTCATTTAACAAATATTGATTATCAACAGGCATGATGCAGTGAACCAAGTACTAAGGTTAGGTTTTGTAAGACATGACAACTACTTTCAGTTACCTCGTTAATAAGCTAGTGAAAGGAAATAGACACATAAGTAATCTCTAGGCTAATATGTATTTGTATACTGTGATAGTCGGGCTGAGTCTCCTCACAGGTGACCATATCCTACTCCGAACTTGTGACTATAACAACGTTTACAAGCAAAGGAGCTTTGCTGATGAAATTTAAGAAGCTTGAGATGGGGGCTGTGTATCCTGGATCACATAAGTCCTTCAAAATAAAGAGACTTTCCCCAAAGCTGGCAGTTTTAAAGCTATAAGAAGGGATCCAGGAGCAAAACATAACCAAAAAACTGGACAGTCTAGAGCAAAGGATTGCTCCCCTGGGACCTCCAGAAACAAACACAACCCTGCCAAGCTGATTTCTACCGTACAGAACTACTGTTAAGGCACTGAATCTGCACCACTACACTGCTATATTGATCTCAGAGAATATCAGCCGTCAGTAAAAATAGATCTATCTGCTCCTGTGTCATAGAGCCTATAGCGCAAATATAGAGACATTAGTCACGTGATCACACTTATATTGACTTAGAAGGCATTAAAGCAGCATTACTTGATGCTGTGAGAGAGAGGTATGGCTGAAGCTGAGACTGAAACAAAAGCATGCCTTGATCATGCAGAAGGAGAGAGGAAAGCTAAATGGAGAAGAGCAAGAGGGTGGGAGTCAGAAATGCCCCACAGGTCTCTGGCCCTTTGGTCTGATCTGTAGGGTGGCCGTGCCATTTGCGTAAGGAGCATTGAAAGAGCACCTCTTCTGCACAAATCAACCAGGATGTTTAAACTATTCTAAGTAGACATGTCTATTGAGCTGTGTGCCTTTTGAAATCTGCATGGGACAGACCAGGAAACACAAAAATGTATGACTTGGTGGTATGCCGCCCACATATCATTCTCTCCTGCCATGTCCACTACTCAGGTCATAACATATTGCTTAATGTGACTTTCCTGACTGGTATTTTTGTAATGCAGTGATTGACTTGGTAATTGATAAGGACTTAAGAGATGTGGTTTAAATGCACTAACTCATGTCGTTGACTATAAGCATGGAAATCTACGTCACAACTTACCTCCACTGCTATTCCTGCAATGAAGTGCTGGCACTGGGTGCCACCCAGCCCTACAAACCAATTGTGAAATCTTCAACAACCTGCGAGCTGGCAATTATAACTTAAAATTGGCCGTGGTGGCAGTACTAACACAATAAAAATTGTAAAGCACTACAGTGTTTGTAAATGCTGGAAATGAGTGCTTCTTCTCATTCCTCACCAAACCTATTATTAAACACTTAACAGCACACCACAGTTTGTACCTATTAAAACCGTGGGAGTAGGTTTCGAGCCTCATGCTGAAGGCACCCCCATGTAGTAGCAGAGTAACTGGCTTCAGTTCCAAAGCTCTGGCTCCTGATTGAAATTTCCAGTTCATCTTAACTAGACTACTTTATATCTAGGATGTCTCCGCAAATACTACGGCTGTGTTTATTATTATTACTGAAGTTCCTATATTCTTGTTTATTCCCTAAATTCCTGCATCAGCTGGGGCTGGGCTCTATGAGCTATGGATTCAATCTGGGCCTTCCCCATTGAGTGACAGGGAACCAGTTACTTGAGATCTTATCACTGCCTTCCAGGGTTGACACTGGTCGGTAGGCATAGAGGAACCCATTGGACTGTTTCTCTTATTTTGTGTGTACTTGAATTTTCTCATGATAAAAAAGAAGAAAGGGGGACCACAGAAGCCACAACCTGCCCAGGCCTGGCCCAGCCTTACTAGGTTTCCACTTCCCGTTTCGCTTACCCGAGCTGTTCTCAGGGGCTGCGGCAGTGTCACCATCACTCTTCACCTGGCTTCTGGGCCTTCACTAATTCTCTAAGTTCCCACGACACCTACGTCTTCCCCTGAACAAATTCGCAAATCTGAATTTGTAGATTTAGCTCATTTGAGCAAGAATTTAAAATAAATCTTCACAGAACATCCTATCAAATTGGGTAACTTTTCTTTCTCCGGAAACCACAAAAATACACAAAGTCCTAAAAATCTTCAGTACCAAGAAGTACACAGTCTAATACAAAAAATTGGGAAGTTAAAAAATTAAAAACTCTAAGAATGGAAAGCAAAGGCCAGAAATAATGTTAACAATGTTAAATGCATGAGTAGAAAGGGACAAACTACCAGAATTACTATCTAAATGAAGAGTCTTCAAATTCAGCCCTAAGGAAGAGAGAAATTTGCCATCAGATAAGAACAAGTCTTTTTTTAATGTAGTGTAATATCATGGTACACATCAAAGTACAGAAAACTGAAAAATATAAAATTAATTCAGTCATGGCACATCATCAATGATGGAAAAAGTAATCCAGAAATGAATTTTTAAAAGGAAAGATACATAAATTATGACAAAATTACCAGTATCAAAAATAATCATATACATCGATAGTATGAAACAGGCCCAGGAAAATTACTTTGATAAGCTTCAGTCTGAATCTGACCTCCCTAAACAGCAGCACATTTTTTCTTGTTGTGTTTCTGCTAGAAATGAAAATGAAAAACTGAAAATTGTATGAGTATACCTCAGAAGTAGTTTTGGCTCCAATACATAATATACGCTTAATAATGTCCCATTGAGTCTCATTTTTCCACCATGTCATCATTGCCAGTGTGACTGTGTCCTACATAAGTTACCAGAATGTGAGACAAAGTCCACTTTCTTGGCATCATATTGGAAATCATTTTGTTGGATGATTTTAAGCATACAGGTTTCTATAAGGCTCTTCCTTTAAAGTTGTATTTTAACATAAATATAGAAGGTTTTATATAGCCCTCATTTTAAAATGAAGAATGATTTTTAGCTAGTTATTGATGAAAGGCTGAAACGATCAAGCTTTGGTTTCTACTGAAGGAATTCACGTTCATGGAGGTGTTTCAAGAGTGCTTTAAAACTCCCTCCGATGCATTAGCTATTTGTAACTGGTGATTTTTATGGCACTCCCTTTTGTAAAATAGCTTTGCTTTCCTTTGGCCTGAAGAACATCCTTGAAATCCTTCATGTAAAGAATTTTTTAACATGTGGTTAATTCTGGGTCCTGTACCTGTCGTGAACAAGTAGGTGTTAAATAACTCATTGAATCCTGATTCCCCCAAAATAGATTTAATCAACTAATCACAATAGTTTTTCTTTTATGGTTGCACTTGGGGCATGTGAGGAGAGAGAAACTGTACTGATTATTTTAACTAAGGTGATTTAATATTTGTAATTGTTAACTAGGTATTGAAGAACGAAAAGGCAGGAAAAAAACCAGTAAGGTGATTTTCACAGGAAGGTCACTAAACCAGCATCATAAGCATCACTGGTGAACTTGTTAATTACACAGTTTTAGAGTGCAGGTCTCAGTCCAGCCATGCAGGATCAGAACCATAGAGAGTGGGCCCAGCAGTCCGAGCTTTAACCATTTCTCCAAACCAATCTAACGTATGCTAAAGTTTTAAAGACACTGTACTAAAATAGCAACAACTGGGAGCAGACACCACTCCTAGAACTGAGGCAGCAAAGAAATGTAATTGCAGAACCTAACAATACTGAGAAAAGGCACCCCTGGACCTGAAAACACTTAAAAATGAGTCAGTCGGGCCCAGCGGAGTGGCCTAGCGGCTAAAGTCCTCACCTTGAAAGCCCCGGGATCCCATATGGGCGCCGGTTCTAATCCGGCAGCTCCACTTCCCATCCAGCTCCCTGCTTGTGGCCTGGGAAAGCAGTCGAGGATGGCCCAAGGCTTTGGGACCCTGCACCCGCGTGGGAGACTCGGAAGAGGTTCCAGGTTCCCAGCTTCGGATCGGCGTGCATCAGTCCATTGCGGCTCACTTGGGGAGTGAATCATCGGACGGAAGATACTCCTCTCTGTCTTTCCTCCTCTGTGTATATCTGGCTGTAATAAAATGAATAAATCTTTTTTAAAAAAGTGAGTCAGTGTTTATTGAGTGCTGTGTCTGACTTCAGAGGATAGAATCAGAAATCTCTGAAAGAAGTACCCCCACGTTGGAACTGGCATATCAAGAAGGCACACTGCCAAATGTCAGGCAACCTACAGATCTCAATCAGCTGCAGCTTACTGGAAGGCCCTAATGTAGCTCAAGAACTTTTGTTTAAGACTAACAGGGTTAGGAAACTCTGGAGCAGTATCGGTGTAACAGTGGTTAAGATGGAGCCAGGGACACTTGCATCCTCCCGTCTTCGCCTGAGTGGATCCCAGTGCTGTCTTCTCCAATTCCAGTTTCCTGCTCATGTAAACCCGGGTGGCAGCAGATGCTAGCTCAGATCCTGAGTCCTTACCATCCTCTTGGGAGACCTGGTTTAAATTCCTGGCTCCTGACTTCAGCCTGGCCAGGACCAAGCTATTGCAGACACTGGGGAATGAATCAGAGTATTAAAAAGTTCTCTCCGATTTTCAAATTAACAAAGGAAACTTAAAAAGACAAAGAGACTCATTTGAATCAAACACGATCATATTCCTTCTTCCTTCACATGTGTAGTGTTCTCCAACCCATTTATTGCCAGGGCCTAACGAGACACCAAAGATACGTGCAAAATTCTGAAGAATAGGATTGTAGCTGAGAGAAAATAGTTTAACAACTGTTGTGATGGCCTTAATTATAAAAAGAGTGGAAGCCAATAAAAATAGTATTTTCTGGCATGTATGGCTGGGTACACATGGACATTTTTTCTATTTCTCCTAATGAAAATTAAGAGACAGCATTTAGGACATCTGTAGATTTAAATAAAAAACCATTCAAGGTCCTACATTGAAATTTGCTTTGCTGGAGCTGAGACTGAAAGATTACAGGCTGAGAACTGCTCAGTACTTGACAGCAAAACATGTTGCAGTCCGCTGAGCTCAGTACTCAGAAGCCTTAGTGGCAAAGGAATGGAGTAAAACGAAGCTGACCAGTCAAAGCTGTACAGGCCTTGTCTCAAAAAACAGAAGGCTGACAGCAAAGACTGTTGTGAAAGCAAAGTCACCAATCAGAAATGCACACAGTCGTCTGTGAGTGAGTCTGGTGAACGGCGCAATGAGTGAAAATGAACCAGCTGTTTTGCTCATTATGTAAACCAGTATTCCGGTAGTCCTACAGAAATCAATAAGTTCTTGCTGTCTATATCCTTTAGAACTATTGGAAATTTTATTGTATTCTATTAGGAAAATACAGTTATTTCCCCAAGTATCTCCAAGTATCTGTCAATCAAAAGAAACATTTCTTTTGTATTGCTAACAAGTTACTGAATAATTATCAGAAATATGCCCAGTCCTTTGAAAAATAAGGCAGATCTAGTAGATAGATGATCTGTTAGATCTTAAGGATATTTACATTTTGCTTTATCTTTTGTTTTTTTAAGGATATTGAGGAATCACGAAACCACGCTGACGAGCCTGTTGGAGATGACTACAAAAAGATGGGAACTCTTTTTGGTGAACTGAACAAAAGCCTCCTCAACCTGGGCTTCACGAGGATGTATTTTGGAGAACGAATTGTGGAACCAGTAATAGTCATTTTCTTTTGGGTTATGCTGTGGTTTCTTGGCCTGCAAGCTCTTGGACTGGTTGCTGTTCTTTGTCTTGTCATTATTTATGTACAGCAGTGAAACGTGGCAGAATGAATGGATGTTTGACAATTGGTAGCCATCTCTGTAATGGGTGAAGTTACACATTTCTTTTTTTTGGAACCCCAAGAAGTTTTCCTTGTTTTAACCTTTATGCTGGCTGTTTTATAATTAAATTTGCATATAAATACTGTTTAAAACTCAGTTCAACTCTTGTTCATAACAGGGGCAAAAATAGATTTTGAATACACATAAGCTTAGTTAAAATCCTGTTTCACTACTGTGATCTATGCCCTCAGACATCTCTGTTCCCATGAGGAATGTTACATGATACCAACCAAATGGTGAGCAAGCAAGTAGCAGAATATGGAATTCCAGTCAAGCAATATAGTTCTTACAGAGTGCTAATAAAACATTTTAGAAAAAAAAAAAGGGAGAAACAAGTTAAAAATAAGTTTAAACTGAAAAACTGTTCCAGATCTGCCAGATTATTTGAGCAATATTTGGATTTCTGTTAATGACGCCATGTTCTTTGAGTAATGTTTGCATTCTGTTGTCCCTGCTTCGCCCAAATAAAGGTAAATGATAATTATCATACATACTACCTTAGTATAGTGGTGAGAAGCAAAATTAGCACATTTCTAAAAATGGGAAAGAATATATTTACTATTGGAGAAGGCTCCCAGGCTAAATATACCTTTAGTATAATGTAACACTTGAGCCTGGAAATTTCTTCATAATACCCTATGAAGTTTTGACAATTTTGGTGCTAATTTTTTTTGTGTGTGAGATATTTAAAGTCTCATAAGCCACATCCGTGGTTGGCTGAACCCTATGGTGGCATGTAGTTTCTTGTATCTAACAAGTTGCATATTTTTCCCAGAAAAAAGGCATTTTCTGTGGGGTTTTTTTTCAGGAATTTATAACTTTGTAGGGTTTTTTTAGCAGTTATTGTACATGGACTTCTCTAAAAAAATTGATTAATATTTTACAATCAAGAAACAAAATCAGGTTTTTAAAAATTATCTGTATTGGGAAGTACAGTATTACAGTACAAAAAAAAAAAAAGCCAAATGCTCAAATTTGGAGCTTGACAGCCAATAGTAATAATATTTTTCCCAGACTGAAGGCAAGTCAGTAGTTGGCTGGCTATGCTACTACCATGTCTTATTTCAGCAATTGGAGATTTTTGTTGGGATAAGTATTTCTTGAAGTATATTTTGAAAATGGAAAAAAGCCTCAGTGATATTTTGGGTTTGTTAGAGAACCTAAAATCTTTATACATTTGACTCAAGGACTGTATAAACAAAGGAAAGGTAGTTAAGATGATTATATAGGAATTCAAGTTACATACAAAGAAAATTAGGCAATGGGACATTTTTATCTTTGGTATGATAATTAAAATATGTATTCACTGTTCAACTTTGTAAGGTTTTCTTACTGTCTTGTTTTAAAAATTTGTTAGATCAGTCTTTACGTTATAAAGCAGAAAATAATGAAAAGTGATAAACCTAGATGTCTAAAGTAAGGTGACCCTAAACAAAAATACCAGTCAGGGGGCACCAAAAAGTATTGCATTTATATAAATACCAGCCTTTTAAAATTTGATTTTTAAAACAAAAGACTTTGTATTTTATCATTGTGTTTTTATTGGGTTTATGGTATTTTTATAATAATCTTTATGAGCTCAGCATAAATGCAAGTTGTTTGAAAAAGGTGTCTTCATTTGTGTGTAGTAAATTGGAGGTTTTCACTAGAAGTCATGACATTTTGTATATCTGCATAAAATATGAGTAAGTTCATTTTTTCCAGTGCTACAAGAAAGTGTAATTTCCCTTTGGGATGCATCAGAAATATAATGTACATAATAATAGTTCTGGCCTTACCAGTGCCTGATGTTGAAAATATTTTTAAAGTAAATTTTAATAGGAATCACTTATTCTACTATTCAAGACTATGCATCTTTGCACTGGTATTAATAAGGTATGAATTAAATTTTATGAAAAATAAGGAGATACTTTGCTGCTATTCTCTTAAACATACTTATATGTATGTGTGTTTGTCAATGCAATATACCATTAGATCTTTTACTTTGCTATGCAGGGAAAAAGCTTCCTATTTGATGAACATGAAATACTTCCTTTATAGAATATATTAGAATGCACATTTTTTGTAACACACAAAAAATATATGACTTAAATCTCCATGAACCAGTCTAAACTCTTTGGATCTTCATGGGAATTATGGGTCACAGTTGTCTTCTGAAACATCTCTATTTAGTCACAAGTTTTGATCAGAAGGAATCTCTGTGGGCTGGCAGTGAGCTACATATCCATTGAAGACTCTCTAAGTATTCATGAAAAGAACTGTTAACAAACTGAAGAAACATAAATTTCATCATAAGTAAAGATTTATCTAATATAAAAATTGAAAATAGTCAAAGTTAGTACTGAGTAACCAAGGTTGTTTTGTTTATACATTATATTTTAAGATATTTCTTAAATATTTATGATTTCAGTTTATTTAAAATGTTTTCATGGCCAATTTATGGCTGTATAGGTGAAAGAAATCAAATAAAACTTGTATACCTGTTGGTGCCCTTAGTAATAGAATTTGCAAAAAAATATATATATCTATAATAGCATATACATTGTGGCTTTAGGATTACCATGGACTTGTGGTCTTTTACAGCTCCTGTTTCTTTGCCCAACACTTAATTTTTGTTGTTCTTGGCATTTAGTCCAACAGCCTGCTTTCTCATCATTTCACGTATCACCTAAAACAATGCCACCACTCCCGTGGCTTCACTCAATAGTTATCTGTTAGCAACTCCTCCAAGATGCTCAGAGAAAAGGGCTCAGCTTTCTTCTCCGAGGTCTTTTCTTCCTGTGTTTCCTCTCCCCGTCTGCCCAGTGCGGAACGACAGGTGACAGCCTGGGTTCCTGTCCTTCCATCACTGCCCACATTATGGCTAATATACAAATTTTGACCATTTTATTTCAAAAAATGTCCTTAATCTCAGTTTTTCTACATTCCCACAATTGTTAACAGTCCATTCGGCAATTATCTCGCTTGGAATTCTGCCTCATAATTCTAATTTGTTCCTTTGCATACATTTTCCACTTCATAGTTACAGTAATCTTTCTAAAATTAATCTTTCTAAAACTCTGATCTGCTTGACCTAAATCTTTTCTGTATTTTTTTCTGTTGCTATGACAAAGTGCTGAGTGTTTTTGTAAGGTCCTTTGGACCGTTTCTCGCATTCTTCATCTTTCCATACTATCATATCACCCTTCCTTCACAGTTCTCAGCTATTCTAAATTTCTTGTTTAGGTTCACTGAAGGAGACATGATCTCTCACTTTCATAACTTTTCACATTTTTACTATTTTCCTTTAATCTCCTCCTGCAAAACTAGCCGACACCACCACAGCCTTAAGGCCTCAATGTAGACGTCATTCCCTATTAGAAGACTTGCCTGGTTGCTTTAAATCCAGTTTGGGTACTTCGTTTCTTGGTTCCTTACTGTTCCTACCAGAACTTCTCTTATCATGTTGTAGTAGCTTATGTATTGGCTCCTTCTATTTGGATATGGTCTTCACAAGGGCAAAGACTGAATTTCTCTTATCCATAATTGCGTTACCAGGGCCTAACACAATGCCTGGCAGAAAACAGGTGCTCAAATATCTGTCAAAGGAGTAAACCAAGTTCATGTATAAATGTTCTTCCTGTATTAATGAAGATTTAGAGTTGATTGTCCTTTAGGTAATCTCTGACTGCAAAAAATGAGAGAATGATCTGTTCCCTTTTAATGGGAGAATATTACTGTTATTTGCATACATACTTAATATTTCTGCAATACACTGCATTACCTAAGACAAAATATATTTTGTGTTGTACTTGGTTGTTTCACTGTTTCTCTAAAAGATTTTACAATACACAAGGTCAATGATGCTACCAAAATTTCATTTTTGCTGAGTATTTTTCAAAAGAACTTTACTAAATTTAATTTTTTCATAAACTCTGAAGCCATAACTAGGAATTCTCAAATATAAATTTGGTATTTTAGGCTCCAGAAAAAATTTGCTATTAGAATACATCACGGGTCTGGCATGATGGCCTAGCGGCTAAAGTCCTTGCCTTGAAAACACCAGGATCCCATATGCACACTGGTTCTAATCCCGGCAGTTCCGCTTCCCATCCAGCTCCCTGCTTGTGGCCTGGGAAAGCAGTCAAGGACGACCCAAAGCCTTGGGACCCTGCACCTGCGTGGGAGACCTGGAGGAAGTTCCTGGCTCCTGGCTTCGGATCGGCGCAGCTCTGGCCGTTGCAGTCACCTGGGGAGTGAATCAATGGACGGAAGATCTTCCTCTCTGTCTCTCCTCCTCTCTGTATATCTGACTTTGCAATAAATATAAATAAATCTTTTAAAAAAAGAATATAGCCCAATAGCCAGACTGTGTGTTAAAAAACATGTATATACAGTTCCTTGTTATTCTTTCTAATAAACAGTTCTCTTTTAAAATCCTAAGCTCCTGAGTGTCTCTTCTGAGTCTCTTCAGCTGTTCAACTTGTCACTGTTGACACATCAGGTGTGGACGTTATCACCTGAGTTTGGCTAGAGCGTGTCTGCTGTCCTCATCCTTGTTGCTGGAGCAGAAGGCAGACGTGTTGTGTGCAGGCAGCTCCCCAGGCAACAGAAATTGAAGAAAACAAAACCAGAGCCTCTGCCTCTGGGTTACATTTCATCTTTCTCTCAGTTTGACTGTGATGTGACAGTTACTAAATTAACACCTACAGATGCCTACTAAGGTCCAAAACATAGTCATTACTGAACTTAAAAAGTTGTATTGGCATCTTTTCAACCAAGTTTTATCATTTAACCTTTCATCAGCTTAATTAGTTGGGAGTTTCCTTGACTGTTATCCAAAGACCACAGAACACAGTCACTTCTGTACTAAAACAGAAGTAGTTAGTTGGCAGTTGGTAGTTGTTGGTAGCTACTAATTGTCCACAATATTGTGAAGAACTAGTGGATGACATAATTAAAAAAAAAATGATAAGGCCCAGTGTGGTAGCCTATTGGCTAAAATCCTTGCCTTGCACACACCTGGATTGCTTATGAGCGCTGGTTCTAATCCCGGTTGTCCCAATTCCCATTCAGCTCCCAGCGTGTAGCCTGGGAAAGCAGTCAAGGATGGCCCAAAGCTCTGGGACCCTGCACCCATGCGAGAGACCCAGAAGAAGCTCCTGGCTCCTGGCTTCAGATTGGCTCAGCTCTGGATGCTTGGGAAGTGAATCACCGGACAGAAGATCTTCCTCTGTCTCTCCTCCTCTCTGTATATCTGACTTTCCAATAAAAATAAAATAAATCTTTCTTTAAAAATTATATATACATATCCTCACCATAACTTTTCCTAGGAGTAAGGTAATATTCAAAAACAATCCGGATTTGAGATTTGATATCTACTGAATGCCCTACTCGGCCCATCATGATTATTTTTGTTAATAGATTTTCATAGTTTTAGGTATGTGATATTAAAAATAGGTGGAATTTTATTATTTAATATATCTTCTGTTTTAAAATGAACAAGAGTATATATGCACATGCAACATACAAAGGTTAAGAACAAACTAGAAATGACCACAAACAGGAAACACTTCTTATGTGTTATGAGAAAATGAATGAAAAGGAACGTGAATAAATTGATCTGGTACAAACATTGCACTGATATTTTTATATAATGTAGAGTATTTGTTTAGTTGTCAAGCCAGTGGCTTTCAGGGGTTTTGTTTGTTTGTTTGACTTGCTTAATTGGAACATCTTACATGATATAAATAGTACCTCACCTATAATGTGGCCACATTCCAGTTCACCTGTAATAAAATGAAAATGTCACCAAATTGAGGATGCTTTAAGGGACCAGCATTGCAGTGCAGCGCGTTTATTTTCAAGATTTATCTACTTGTCTGAAAAGCAGAGAGAGAAAACTCTTGCATCTGCTTATTCGCTCTACAAATAGCTTCAATGGCCAGAGCTGATGCAGGCCAAGAATCAGGGGCTCTATCCTGGCTGGCACTTAGGCCTCTTATGCTGCTCTCATGGTGCATTATCAGGGAGCTAGGTCAGAAGCAGAACAGCCAGGACTAACTGGCATGCCAGTATGAAATGTCTGCATTGAAAGCAGCAGTTTGGCTCACTGCACCTCAGCACTGGTCCTGGTGCAGTGGGTTAAGCCAATCGCTTGCCATGTCAACATCCTGTGTTGGAGGCCTGACTCAAATCTCTGCTACTCCGTTTCCTATCCAGGTCTCTGCATCTGGGAAGGTAAACAATGATAACGCAAATGCTTGGCCCCTTACCATCCATGTGGAAGATTAAAATGGGGTTCTAGACTCCTGACTTCAGCCTGGCCCAACCTTAGCCATTGTCCACCCCTGTCCCCCTCTCCCTCTTGCCCATGCTTCCACCCTCCCTTCTACTTCCTTAGCTATTTATTCTTTTGATTTTTTACAATGACATACTTTCAGTTAATTCTATAATCATAAGGTTAACAAAGAATTCAATGAGCAGTAAGCAGAGAAACTACTGTTAAGAGTGTAGCAAGAGCTATAAACAATAATCAAATCCCAAAATGTCAATTTTACTCATACATTGCATTTTTTGTACTTTGTATATCATATTTGACTTTTTGGAACTGGCTTACTTCACTTAGACTAGTGGTTTCTAGCTAAATCCATCTTGTCGCAAAAGATAGGATTTTGTTTTATTCTGAGTACTATTCCTTGGTGTATACATACCACTTCTCATTTATCAAATCATCAGTTGATAGTCATCTAGGCTGATTCCATATCTTAGCTGCTGTGAATAACCATGGGGATGCAGATAACTCTTTAATGAGCTAATTTCATTTTTGGCTGAATTCCCAGGAGTGGGATGGCTGAATCATAACTATTTTTGATTTCTGAGGAATATCCTTGCCCTCTCCCATAAGGGTTATACTAGTTTGCACTCCCATCAACAGTGTAATAACGTGCCTCCCCCAAATCCTTTCCAGCATTTATTTATTTTTTTATTTCTGCATGCTAGCCATTCAAGCTAGTGTGGAGTGAAATCTCATTGTAGTTTTTATTTGCATTTCCCTGATGTCCATTGATCCTGAGCATTTTCTCGTGTGTCTGTTGGCCATTTGTATTTCATCCTTTGAAAAATACCTGTTCATGTGTGCCAATTTATTAAATGGATTGTCTTGTATATAAGGGTCTGTCATATATACAAGGGCTCTTTGAGCCCCTTTTACATTCTGAGTATTAATCCTTTATCAGTTACATAGTTGTAACTTTAATTTTGCATATTTTCTTTTATTCTGTAGGTTTCCTCTTCACTTTATTGGCTGTTCCTTTACATTACAGAAATGTCTTAGCCTGATGTAATTCAATTGTCAATTTGTCCTTTTAATGCCTGTGTTTCTGGGATCTTTTCCAAGAAAAGGGATATGTTTGAGTACACCAATGTCTTATGAAGTTTCCCCAATGTTTTCCTCTGATAATTTAATGATGCCAGTTCTTAGTTTTAGATCCCTAATCCATTTTGAGGTTTTTTTTTTTTTTTTTTTTTTTTTTTTTTACTGTGGAAGAATTTTATTTCATTTTCAAAGACAAAGGAAAGCTTTGCTGGGTACGTTATCCTGGGGCAACAATTTTTTGCTTTTAGAATCTGGAATGTGTTGCTCCATTCTCTTCTGGCCTGTGGAGTTTCCTGTGAGAGGTGAGCTGTGAGTTTGATCAGGGTGCCTCTGTAGGTCACTTGATTTTTTCACGTGCACATTTAAGGATTTTTTCCTTATGTTTGATTGAAGAGAGTTTGATTATTGTGAGTCGTGGTGAAGAGCATTTTTGGTCAAGCCTTTCAGGAGTTCTGTGGCCCTCCTGGATGTTTCCCAATTCTTTCTCTAGATTAGGGAAATTTTTTGTTGTTATTTAATTTTTTTTTTTTTACTTAATTTTTAAAATTGGGAATCCCCCTCCCCTTCCCCCTCCCCTCCCCCCTGGTGGATTCCTCCACCTTGATGCAGCATTACAGTTCAAATTCAATCAAGATTCTTTCCTTGCAAACATATATTAAGCATGGAGTCCAGCTACTTATTGTCCAGATGGGTTGAACAGTTTCTTGGGGAGACCATTTCTGGTCCAAAGTCAGAGCTGGTATAATACCATCACAGTCAATTAAGAGTCCGTTGGTTTTTGCATACAGTGTGAGAAAGAGGGCTTGTTTCATATTTCTGCATACGTAGATCCAATTCTCCCAACACTGTTTGTTGACGAGACTGTTTTCTCCAGAGTGATTTGAGCTCATTTGTCAAAGATGATTTGGTTGTAAATGCATGAACTGACTCCTGTATTTTTATGTTCTTTTTTCCAGTACCACACTGTTTCAACTATAACTGCCCAGTGGTACATCTTGAAGTGTGTTACTGTGATGCTTCTGGCTTTGTTTCTATTGTTTACAATTGCTTTAGTTACTTGGGCTCCCTTATGTCTCCAAATGAATTTTAGCATTATTTTGTTTCTAGGTCTGAGAAGAGTGTCCTTCTTATTTTGGTTGTGATCACACTGAATTTGTAAGCTGCTTTCAGTGTATGGACATATTCAGCACATTAATTCTTCCACTTCATGAACATGGAATTTTTTCTCCACTGTTTTGTTTCTCCTTCTATTTTTTTCTTTAATGTTTTATAATTTTCATTGTAGATAACTTTTACCTTCTTTGTTAACTTTATTGCAAGATATCTAAGGTTTTTTAACTACTGTGAATGGAACTTATTTTTTTAATATTTATTTTATTATTGGAAAAGCAGATACACAGAGAGAAGGAGATACAGAGAGAAAGATCTTCCGTTCATTGGTTCACTCCCCAAGTGACCATCATGGCTGAAGCTGAGCCAATCCAAAGTCAACAGCATGGAACTTCTTGCGGGTCTCCCACAAGGGTCCAAGGTATCGAGGCTTAGGACCATGCTTGGCTGCTTTCCCAGGGTACAATCAGGGAGCTGGATGGGAAGTGGAACAGCTGGAATATGAAACAGCACCCATACGGGGTCCCAGATGGTACAAGGCTAGGATTTAACCACTAGGCTATTGTCCTGGGTCCAGAACTAATCTTACAAGTTCTTTCTCAGCTATGGCATTGGGCATACAAAGGTTCTTGATTGCGTGTTGATTTTGTATGCTGTAACTTACTGAACAGTCTCTTAGTGGAGCCTTAGTTTCTCAGTAATAGGGCCATGTTATCTGCAAACAGATCATTTGACTTAATCTTTTCCAATTTATATCTCTGTGATTTCTATTTCTTACCTATTGGTTCTGGCTAAAACTTCTAGAACTGTATTGAATAATAATGATGAGAATGCATGTCCTTATCTGATTCTGAATCTTAATGGAAATGTTTCCAACTTTCCCTATTCAATATGATGCTGACTTTGGACTTACATGTTGCCTTAATTGTGTTAAGGAGTGTCCCTTCTTTACCCAATTTTCTTAAGATTATTAAAATGATATTTTATCAAATGCTTTCTCTGCATCAATTAATCTGATCATATGATTTTTATTCTTCAGTTTCTTAATATGAAGTATCACATTTATTGGTGTGTGTATGTTGAACTTTCCATTGCATACAGGTAAATGATTTTTTTGATACGTTATTGGATTCAATTAGCTAATATTTTGTTGAGGATTTTTTTCACCTATGTTCATCAGGGATATTAGTCTATAGTTCTCTTTATTATGTCTCTTTCTGGTTTTGGAATTAAGGTGATGCTGGCCTCACCCCATTTTAATTGTTTTGAATAGTTTGAGAGGACTAGAAAATTATTTCTTCATGAAAAGTTTGGTAGCATTCAGCAATGAAGCCATCTGCTCCTGGGCTTCTCTTTGTTGAGAAGATCATTGTTACTGATTAAATCTCTGTCTAGTTACTAGTCTGTTTAGGTTTTCTGCCTTCATCACTGAATTTTTGTGAATTTCATGTGTCTAGAAGTCTATCCATTTCTGTTAGATTTTACAATTTGTTGCCATATGGCTGTAGTAATTCCTGATTCATTCTTTCAATTCCTGTGAAGTCTACTGTGATATCATTTTCATTTCTGAGTGTATTAATTGAGATTGTCTCCCTTTTTACTGGATTGGTTGACCCAGTGGTCAATTAGTTGCTTTTTGTTTCCATTTGGTTTGTTTCTTCTCTACGTTTCATTATTTCTTCCCCCTACTAAGTTTGTGTTCAGTTTGCTCCTGTTTTTTCTAGGACCCTGAGATGCATTGATAGATCATTTATTTGATGCCAACTTCTTGATGTGCTCATTATTTGCTATAAACTTTCCATTTAACATTGCTTTCCCTGTATTCTGTAAGTTTCGGTATATGGTATTGTCATCTATTTCTAGAAATGTTTGGATCTCTTTTTTGATTTTTTTATATGAGCCACTATTCATTCAGGAATGTGTTCAATCTGCATGCGGTCACATATTTCTAGCTTCATTCCAATGTGATGAGGAAAGGTACATGGTTTGGCTTCATTTGTTGAGACTTGCTGTATTGCCTAGTGTATCATCTGCTTTAGAGAAAGTTTTATGCATTGATAAAAAGATTGTATATGCTGCAGCCATGGGATAAACTACTCTGTAGGTATAAATTAAGTCCATTTGGTCCATGGTGTAGAATAGTTCTGTTGTTTCTTTGTTGACTTTTTGTCTAATTGATCAGTCTGTTGATGAAAGTGGAGTTTTCATGTCCTCCATCACTGTATTTGAGTCTGTGTCTCCCCTTCCAGCCATTAACATTTAATTAAATAGCCAGGCCCTGGCATTGGATGCATCTACATTTACTATAGTCACAACTTCCTGTTGAATTGATCCCTTAATCATTATCTAATGCCCTTCTTTCTCTTAACAGTCTGTGATAAAGTCTTTTATCTGAAAGTCAAATGCTTTCCATTATCATGGAATAATTTTTTTCACCTTTTCACTTTTAGTCTATGTGTATCTTTGCTGATGAGGTGTTTTTGGTAGGCAGTAACTAGATATCTCTTGTTTTTTAACCCATTCAACCAGCCTGTACTTTTTTTAAAAAAGAAAGATTTATTTATTTTTATTGGAAAGGCGGATATACAGAGAGGAAGGTCTTCCATCCGATGGTTCACTCCCCAAGTGAGCCGCAACAGCTGGTGCTGCGCCAATCCAAAGCCAGGAGCCGGAGCTCCTCTGGGGCTCCCTTGTGGGTACAGGGTCCCAAGACTTTGGGCCATCCTCGACTGCTTTCCCAGGCCACAAACAGGGAGCTAGATGGGATGCAGGGCCGCCAGGATTAGAACTAGCGCACATATGAGGTCCCAGCATGTTCAAGGTAAGGACTTTAGCCAATAGGCTATTACGCCAGGTCCCAGCCTGTATTTTTTTTTTTAATTGTATTTTTTACAATCTTTACATAGTTAAAAGGTTCAAGAGCTATAGGAAAGTGGGTAAGACTATTATTTCCATATTGTTTCCTTCATGTATCTGAGGTAAAGGGGGATGTTGAGGGAGAAACCGCACCCAGTTTCCCACCCACCCCAGGTACCTAATGTGGGGCATGCTCTGAGATACTTGCCCAAGTGGTTTTGATAGTTCACCAGTTATGAATCGCTGCCACTCTCGCCACTCCAAGCATGATGAGGTTGTTGAAGAATCCATTGATTGACATAGTCCATCATAGAGTCCCCATTTGCCTAGTATTTCGTTGCCAACACATAGCTGAGGTGGTTGATTGACTTGTTCTGTCTTCTGTCTTTTCTTGGTTAGGGTTCTGAGTCCCAGCCTGTACTTTTAAATGGAGAATTTAGGCCTTTTATATTCACGGTTGTTATTAATATATAATTAATCCTGTGATTTTTCCATAAATATTTATACTTTTCGATTTGGATTTCCTTTGAACTTTTACTAGGAAATTTTCTGCCTTCACTTTTGTCACTTTCATAATGATGACTATCTCTGTTTTTGCGTAGCACATCTTTAAATGTCACTGGTAAGACTGGATGAGTGGTGATTTTGATTTCTGTTGATTTTGGAAGGTCTTTATTTCACCTTCATTCATAAATAGGAGGTTTTCTGGATAAAGTATTCTGGATTGATAGGTTTTGTTAGTGTGTGTGTGTTTCTTTTGGGACTTGGACTGTGTCTCTCCATTCTCTCCTACCTTGTGGAGTTTCTAATGACAAATCAACTCTCAGTCTGCTAATCCTTTGAAAGTAATCTGGTGTTTCTCTTTCCTCCTTTAGAATCTTTTCTTTATGTTCTACTGTTGAAATCTTGACTATACTCTGTACTGGTGAAGGTCTTCTCGATCATGCCTGTTAAAATTTACATATGCTTCCTGTACATCCCTTTATTTTTCCAAGTGAAAGAAGCTTCCTGCTATTATTTCATTTAATAACCCCTCTAATTCATTCTCTTTCCACACAACCAGGAAATTCTTAGATGTATATGTTAGGTTGTTAAATACAATGACATAAATCTCAAACACTGTTTCAGTGTTTCTAATTTTTTCTTTTCTTTTTTTTTTTTTTTGGTTTGGTCTGAGTTATTTACAAAATTTTGTCTTTCAGTTTGGATATTTCTCTGCTTCCCTATTTGTGTTAAGGCTCTCCACTGTACTTTTTGTCTGATATATTGAATTGCATACCTTGTCAAGATGGTGCCTCCCTGCTTGTCATGTGGAGCCCTTGTGCGAGGGATGAGAAGTGGGCAATGTGCTCCCTTTCAGTGGGTTATGTGGGTACCCCAGCCCCTACTAATGCTCCAGGTTGGAACCACGTATGTGTGGTCCACAAGTTTCTCCCCGAGGCAGTATCAGTGGTGACATGGGTTTCCACAGACTCCTTTCATGTCTAAGGATATAGATTCTTCTGACTACTCGGTATTTGCTGCTAAATATGATGTTTTGGAGGTGTGGGGGAGGGGAATGAAGTAAGTATTTTATGTGCTAAGACCACAGTCAGCTTCTCAGGCTGAATTAGACATCAGTGGGTGACCGCGGAATTCCCTCTCAGCCAAAGCTCTGAGTGATGGAGTGTGCAGCAGTTTGTTCCTTTGTTGATGTGCAAAGATGGTGACTCACAGCTGGCTGCATCACGCAGCTCGCTGCAGTGCTCTGTCTTCTCTTGTGCCTTGGAATCTTTTTTTTTTCCCTTTTTCACCATGAATTTCCAACACTAAGTCATCTTCCACAGCTTTTCCAATACCATTAGCCAACTGCCGGATCTAAAGTGGAGCAGTGGGATTCAAACCAGTGCCTAAAGCATTGCAGGCGGCAGCTTTACTGTACTCCACATTGCTGTCCCCAAATACTCAGTTCTGAAAAGAATTTCTGAGCAGTACGACCCAGCATCTTTTCTCATTCTCTATAGTTCCTTAGTCACTTCTCAAACTCTCTCATACTCCAGAGTATGGTAGGAAATCGCTGATTTAAACCGTGAGCCCACTTGTCAAGATAGCTCAAGATAGTTAAAATAACTTGAGGGTTATAGCCTTGTCTATTGTTTCACCTAGCTTCTGTTGTGAGATTCAGGTCTCCCATTTTGTTTTTTTGTTGTTTGTTTCTTTGGTTGGTTTTGGATTTTTAGAATTATTCATTTTTATTAGGCAGGTAGATTTACAGAGAGGAGAGACAGAAAATACTGTCTAACACTGGTTTACTCCCTAAATGGCTGAATGGCTGGAAATGAGCTGATCCAAAGCCAGGAGCCAAGAGCTGCTTCTGGGCCTCCCATATGGGTGCAGGGTCCCAAGGCTTTGGGCCATCCTCTACTGCTTTCCCAGTCCACAAAGCAGGAAGTTGGTTGGGAAGTGGAACATCCAAGACCCAAACTAATGCCCATATTGGATCCTGACACTTGAAAGGGGAGGATTAGCCAATTGAGCCATCGCCACACCCTGGTGTGGCCAGCCCAGGTCTCCCAATCTGATGAAGCTTTAGTCAAACACTATGTCCAGGTTCCAACAAAGGCTCGATGGTATCAGGAATAAATGATGGTATCAGAAAAAATGACCAATAGAAAAGCCCATCACTTAAAAAAAAGATGGGGGCTGAGAGAGTCATTTCATAAGATGTATGTTATATAAATAAACAGTTTGAGACAACATTAAGCTAATAAAATCATCACTCAGAGCACAGACCATGAGGGCAAACCATCGTCAGAGCTGGATAGATTTAATTTTAGATGTAGGTAAGTCTAGTTAGTGATTTTTTATATCATTCCCAAATTCTCAGAGCAGTTTTAATCCTCACAACTTTTGGAGCACATTCGAAATGAGATTTTCGATGGCACAGCAGATTCAGGAAGAAGCTTCATATTTTACAACGCCACCCCCACCCCCAGGCACACAGTTGTCACTGATTTATGATCTGAAAGTTTGGCCTTAGGTATGACTTTGCTGTTCTATTTTTAGCACAAATGACTGTAGCAGCCACATTTGGTCATTCAGCAGGCACTTATACAGCGCTTTCGCCAGTTAGTCCAGAATGTCTTGGGGGCCCCTAAGAGTAATTTTAGGTGTTATTTTTATCTCTGGAGTCTTAGGAGTGTGCAAGACCAAGCAAGACAATGGCCACAAGCCAGATACGAACTAAACTTCCCCGTGTTTAGGCACGATTTTCTCCTTTGGGTACAAAAATATATTACCACAGCGCTCAAGCATACTTCCACATAAAAAGATCTCTTTATGTCAGACTCCAATTTAAGGCTTTGTTGTACCATTTGCTAACAAAAATTGTATAAGTCACATACACATCTCTTTAAACTTCAATTCCCTCATTGGTGAAGCAGAGTCACTGTTATGACTGAGTGAATTCTTGTGTATATTATTCTAGTGTCTTGGATAGACCAAGATTTCAATAAATACTAGACATTTCTACTATATTTATAAACACTCATGCATAAAAAAGACAAGCTTCTTCAATATGCCAGGCTTATCTATGGAGCAGTACAAAATACTGATTTTGTTGTTGCCACAAGACAGATAGGTATAAGCGAATGCTGTCGTGGTCCTCTGCTCCCAACTCCCTATGATTTAAATATTTGTGAATTCTCTTATTAATTTCACTTACATGCTTCATGGATTAATTGATTGCAAAAATAAGGGATACTGGTAAACAGAAATGAAATATGATGTGTCATTGACAAGATGTTTTCTTGTCCACTTCCCACTTCCCACTACACTGTGCACTTATTACCCTTTTCCTGGGTAAACATATTTCACAATTCTATAGCAAGTTTAAAGAGATACGAAGTTAAATTAATTTTGAAAATGTCTAACTTTGAGGTCAACACCATGGTTCAACAGGCTAATCTTCCACCTGCAAGCACCGAAATCCTATATGGTTCATGTTCCAGGTGTTCTACTTCCTGTCCAGCTTCCTGTTTACGGCCTGGGAAAGCAGTGGAGCATGGTCCAAGTCCTTGGCCTCTGCACCCTCATGGGAGACCTGGAAGAAGCTTCTGGCTCCTGACTTCGTATCCATTCACCTCCAGCTGTTACAGTCACTGGGAGAGTGAACCAGTGTATGGTAGTACTTTCTGTCTCTCCTTCTCTCTATAAATCTGACTTTCCAGTAAAATTAAAATAAATCTTTTTTAAAATGCTTAACTTTTTTAAGATTTATTTATTTTTACTCAAAAATCAGATTTACAGAGTGAAGGAGATACAGAGAGAAAGATCTTCCATAACCAGGGTCACTCCCCAGTAGCTGCAATAGTTGGTGCTGAGCCAATCCAAAGCCAGGAGCCTCTTCCAGGCCTCCCACGCAGGTGCAGAGTCCCAAGATTCTGGGCCGTCCTCCACTGTTTTCCCAGGCCACAAGCAGGGAGCTGGACAGGAAGTGGAGCAGCCGAGATACAAACCAGCACCCACATGGAATCCTCGACATGCAAGGCAAGGACTTTAGCCACTAGGCTGTTGTGCCAGGCCCAAAATGCTTAATTCTCTGTTTTACTTCATTGAGTCACCATGTGACATGTTGAGAAAATTATAAACAGTACCTCGCTTTGATTTCCAGATAAAATTTCAAACTAATCCATGGAACCATGTTATATTTCCAATACACGCTTAAAAATGTTTGGTCAAGATAAATACAACTTTACCCATAACTTTATTCAAAGTCCATAGTCTTTACTAGTACTCTAACACAAAAACAAAAATAAAAATCATGCCAAGGGAAAAGCCATTTAAACTAGAGGTTAAGATGCTTGTGCCCACCTTGCAGTGCCTGGGTTCTGTTTCCAAGTTCCAGCTTCTTACCTTAGCTTCCTACCTTCCACTGCAGAGCAGTGATATGTTCCTAGAGTGACTCCAGCCCAGCCCAATTCTAGTCACTGGGCTTTTGAGGACTGAACCGGTAGATGATGGCTCAGCCTCTTTTGCACTCTTTCCCATTCCCCCCACCTCTCTGTTTTCTCAAATGAAAGAGAAGTCCAGCCAAGTCAACATACATAGATTTATTCTATATATAATAGGAGCAAAATCTAGCAAAGATGATTATTCTGTTGCATTTAAAAGTGTATTGTTGGGGCTGACCCCAGAGTATTGCAGGCTAAGCCTCTCCAGTATCACAGATGGACTCTGGTTCAAGTCTTAGCCATTCTACTTTTGGTCAGCATCCTGCTTGTGGCCTGGGAAGGATGCGGAGGATTGCTCAAGTCCTTGTGCCCTGCCCTAACACAGGAGACCTGGGGGAAGCTCCTGGCTCCTTGATTACATGGGCTCAGCAGAAGCTGCTGCAGAATTAGGAGAGTGAACAAGTGGACAGATGACCCCTCTCCTTCTCTCTCTGTAACTTTTTCAAATAAAAATAAATAATCTTTAAAATAATAAAAATAAAGGTATATTGTTAATATATTCTAAAGCTTTATCTTTTTAGTGTGTGAAAACATATTAAATCATAGTAGGATATTAATATCTTTCTTTGGCTACCTTCTTCCATCCTGGATTCCTCTTCATAGTTTCTTTCCTTCCAAGTAATTCTCTCTGCCTAAAATGTGGAGGTTTCTTAAATCAGATATTTACGGATATTAGTTTTTATGAAAAGCTATGGCATATCTTTAGTGCCATCTCTTAGTACACTTCAAAACTGGTTCTGCCACATTTTCCTGAACTGTCAGTTTATGCTTCCAGATATGTTCATAAGATGCTCATGTGTTGGCCAAATACAGATCTCCTCAGATATTTCTTCTGCTTTTAAGTTGTAAGTTACGGGTCTTCACAACATTATGCCTGCCTGTCTGTCTTCTCAATCAGTTCCCTCTGGAATGGAAATACAGTGAGCATTTCCTTCCCTTACATATTGCTGACATCAAATCAGCCTTCCTTTTTTTTAAAAAAAAAGATTTGTCTGTTTGAAAGACAGGGTGCAGGGCCCAGAGCAATGGTTCAGTGGCTAAATCCTCACCTTGCACATGCTGGGATCCCAGAATGCCAATTTGTGTGCCAGTTGCCCCATTTCCCATCCAGCTCCCTGCTTGTGACCTGGGAAAGCAGTCAAGGATGGCCCAAAGCCATGGGTCCCTGCACCCGTGTGGGGGACCAGGAAGAGGCTCCTGGCTTTGGATTGGCTCAGCACTGACTGTTGAGGCTACTTGGGAGTAAACCACCAAATGGAAGATCCTTCTTTCTTTATCTCCTTCTCAAAGACAGAGGGAGGGTGAATGTGAGAGACAGAGAAATATGTACCATCAAATGATTCACTGCCCAAATTGCTGCAATAGCAGGGACTGGGCCAGGCCAAACCAGAAGTTTCTTCAGGGTCTCCCACATGAGTGCAAAGACCCAAGGACTTGAGCTATCTTCCACTGTTTTCCCAGGCATATTAGCAGGGAGTTGGATCAGAAGTGGAGCATCCAGGACTCAAACTGGTGCCATATAGGATACCAATGTCACAGGCATCAACTTTACTCACTGTGCCACAATACCAGCCCTGAATACAGCCTTTCTTCCCTGAATCTGGCTTGTAAAAGCCATAGGCTAACAATGAAGACATTATTTTTTCCAATGGTAGAAACAAGATGATCTAGGCTTTAATACTTGTCTTAAATTACAGGTGCTATACTAGTGCTATTTACTCTGCTAGGAGATGTTGCTTAGCTCCACCAAAGTAAGTCAGACAAACCCTACTGGAATTCCTCTCCTTTCCAGATGATTCATTTATCTTCATCAGTTACTGCTCAAATGTTAATATCAGGACAAGGGTCTTAATAACTCCTCAAAGCATATCCATGCCTTACATCTTATATCTCCACTGCTGTCTAGTCAAGATTGTTTTCCCACCTGCCTATTTCCCCCAATGCTTATTGTTCCTGTGGTTCTCTGCAGGGCTCCGTTCCCAGCAGAACTCTGGTTTTCAATGCAATTTCTGAAGCTGGCTAGAGAACAAGCTTAAGACACTGTTTTTGGTTTTTGTTTTGTTTTTAGTAGATTTGGACATTCAATCATAGCACACTGAAGTGAAACTGATGTGAGACATCATTTACTGTCCTTTTTTTCTTTAAATACAGGGAAAAGGGTATCAGCACAAACTCATATTTAGTTTAATGTAACTAGAGATGAATAAATACAGAAATAACTATATGTATATACATATGTATACAAGGACCGGCTTTGTACTTATAACTTTCCAAGCAGAGTGGGCCTAAAAGCTACAACATCCCAGTACCCACCAGTACGCCAGCACCCAGATCTTTATTTCTAACATTATTCACCTCTATAAGAAATCAAGACTCCCTAGAGAAATGGCTGGCTGTGGATCTAGGCGGAAGATATACAAGATGAAATTGAAATACCAAGAAGTTCCAAAAAGCACAGAAGTGCTAAAATTACATAGATACATACTCTTACAGGGAGGGAGAATATAAAAGCCAACTAAAAGGGTTCCCAGGAACTAATCCTGAACTACTCTGAGCAATAAAACATATAAAGCAGCAATGAACACACTGGGTATGGTAAGTTGTAAAAGGTCATTCCATTAGAAATGAATAGATGATTGCATAAATTAAAGGGGGAGAAGAGATGAGTCTCTTGCCCAGAAGATTTGTAAATTCCCTGGAAAAGAATCATGCATAGATATGTCCTCCAGCCTGGCAACCCCCATTTCTACTCAGCTCCATCCATGGTGCCCCCTTAGCAGACCTGCGTATCACCCAGAGACCCTCTCGGGCAAAGGAACAGAAGCTGGAAACTCTCTGGAGTGTAAAACTTCACACGGCTTGATAACTACGCCGGCAGCAACACCTATTTGTTTCCCTATGAGAGATCTGGTTTATGAGAATTTGAAAACATTACTATCTGAATATCTCCTATACACTCTTCACCATTTTTTAAAGGGAAGCTACTCTATCTGTGGCTTACAAGGATATGTGTGCGATGAGCAGGAGACATAGCAGAGGAAAAAGAAATGCCACTTGAGTCTTGCCCCTGAGACATTATGTCTTATTCCCCTATTCCCAAATGCCAGTTTAATCTAACTCTGAGACAACAACATCATTGGCTAATATTTAAAATACATCCTGATTTTGCCTAATGTGAGGGATCTTCAAAAAGTTCATTTCTAACATATATTATGAAAACACTGAGTATGGGTTTCAAAAACGCTTTGCATCAAAACAAGCCTGTATTTTAATTCCATTTTTCCACAAGCTTTTTAAACTGCCCTCATATTTATTTATTGGTATATGCATTGTGCTATATTTATATCATTATTTTATATGTAGATTTTATTATGTGTATTTTATGAACATTTTCCAGGAGACATAATAAAATGTTGCCTGCTGTAATCTCTGAGTGATGGGCATGTATTTTTATTCAGAATTTTTGCTAAATTTATTTTATAGACCATAAATATACAATGCATGGACACTGTAATAATAAAAGGTCTTGGTTTTAATCCATGTTAATTAATGCTGTACCTTCTGTTTGTTCCCTGCATGGCTGAAAGGGTTTTTTTTTTTTAATATAATCTATCTAATGAAATAGCTGCAAAAATAAACAGTGAAGGATATTAATAAACAAGTTTCCATTGCTTTCAAAGTTTTCCATAAGGTGTTGGTTTTCAAGATGGAAATTTCCAAGCTATTTTCATTTGTTGCAATTAAAGTTGCATGCATGGTCAGGGTTGATCACAGCTGGGTAAATTTGGTGATGCCTGGGTGACAAAAAGCATAATAAGGCCCAGATGCCAAAGTGTTTTCTTTAGATTGCACCTGGTCTGTGGAGGCCTGAAAACTCCAAGGGCTGTGTCATAGCTAGTTGTTAGGAAAATAAACTGAAGGTCATAGACGGGTCAGTTGTAACTATTTGAAGTGTAAATTTCCCATCACTGCCAATTGCTTTGAACCTGATTTTTATGCCTTTGTTTGTTCAATCAATCACTTACCAGGCATCGGTTATGAAAGTCTCCTGAAAGTCTGGAGTTCCTGAAAACATTTGTCAGGAAGTTCCCTTCCTTAGTTGCTCTTCTACCACCAAAACAAAGCCAGGAAGCAGAACAATTTCCAAACCTGCTGGGACAATCCTGCCTTTTTTCTTTTAGATGGGTAATGATGCCAATTGTAATCCAACTGACCAAATAAACACCAGGACCCAAAGTCTTGTACCTTACATTCTATTTCTGCCTTCTGTGATAACTTGAAGTGTCTTGCACCTAGTTCAGCTGGTCTAGGCCACATTTAAGCCTGTGTGAAAACTGGATTTGCAGCTGAAAGTTACAAATCTTGCTCCAGCTCCGATTTGCTCACCTGCACCAGGTCAGACACTGTTTTCCTCATTTCCTTCCATGTAAACTTGCATAGAACTTATTTCAAGTCTGTAAAAACAGAAAATACAAATTTGTAAAGTTTTTTTTATTGGTTCCTGGAATATTTTCTCAGAATAATGGTGAAAGTAAGAATGTATCACCTATTTCTTATCTAGACATTTGCATCGGGAAAAGAACCTCTGGGAAGCAGCTTATGCTTTCATTTAGTTTTGTTTTCTGTACCAAGATTTTTGCTTTGTTTTTATTGCACTCACCCTCTTTGTTGTATTGGCAAGGTTTGAGCTTCCTGTTGATTCATGCATTCACAAACACTTACCAACATCTGCCATCTGCAAAGTAGTGCTGACATTGAAAGGTCTAAGAAATACCCAATATAATGGTTGGACCTTGTGGTCTCACTGGAGAAGTCAAAAATAAACATGTGAAAACTTAAATAACAAATGCAAGAAATAAGTTGATTATATAACCCCTTCTGTATTTGAATAGGATCATATTAAAATACTATTAGATGTTCAATTATATGACCATCAGGTGGCATCCCATTCTTGTCCCAGGAGTGTTGACCTTGGTGGACGTCCTTAGCTCCCTGTAACTGCATTTTGTTTGCTTCAGAAGGAAAATTGCATCTCTAGAGCCGACTCTCTTCCCCTGAGTATACAAGATGGCAGTCTGTGCAACTCCCCTTCCTCTCCTCCTGACAGCACAAAGCCTCCACTCTGCCACCTGGACTTTTCATAAGAGCATGAGAAAGTCTTGGTCACTTTCCTGTACCTTTCTGGAGTTGTGGTAATTGGATGGAAGCCTTGCTCCATCCCATCATCAACCCAGCCCTCCCTAGTGCTCTACTCCCTGGGGCCTGGGGAATACCTATGAAGAAAGCACCGCCCAGAAAGGGAGGGGATGGTCTCAGACCCTCCTGTGGGAGATCCTGTGAGAGGAGCCATCACTTGGCTCCCCAGTAGAACATTCATCCAGAAAGAACACTTACTCCTCATCTGAGTGCCCCCGTGTTCCTGTGGTTCCTTGCATATGGCACCCCAGTCTCAGTTCAGAGTTTCTGCCTCTTAGAACAGCCCAGGCAGAGCAGCACGGAGCTCTACTCTCCAGACTGGCAAATTCAATGACTTCGTAAACTGGGGGAGGTGTCTCTCCACTGGGAGCTATTACTTAACCCTCTTGGAAACACTAAACTTACTTTCTTCTACAATTTAAGATTATCTTTTAGCTCTCCTGCACATTTGGACTGGAGGCACCTGCAGCCTGCTGGATGTCTGCATCTGGCTTGTGCGTCGGCTCAGAACAGGCACAGACAGCTTCTAAAAGTGACTGTAGATCATGGACCCCATGACACAACAGACCCATGTTTAAAATCCCAACCTTCTCTCTTTTAACTTTTAACTGTTCAGTTTTCTTAATCATAACACTTTATTGAGATGTTCTAAGGACTAAAGCTAATGAGCCCAACTTGTTATGTACATCCAGTTATAATAGTTACTATTTTCTGAATCTTTGACCTATCACTCAACATTAAAGATTTTGTTAAAGCATGAGCTGTTCTCTTCTCATCTTTCCCCCTGTGCTCTTCCGAAGGTGAAACAGTTTGTAGATGTTGCTTTTCCTTGGAGACACTTGTCATCTTTTGGAATTTATCTGCTTTGCAATTTGTTCTCTGATGGGTTACATGAGAACTATACTTTTGCAAATTACCTGGCTTTTTCTTGCTTGAGTGAAAGCAACATTTTTTGTGTGGTTCAGTTGTCCAGGGAACTAGATGAAATAAAACAGATATAATGTAGATAATTATTAAATGCGAATGTGAGTAGAGGGAGACTCATTATATATATATTTTTGCTAAACCATAAAACTTGGAAAATTTCCAGAATTAAAGTTTTTCTAAAGATTGAAACACTTTGGAGATGGGCCGGGCTGCGTGGCCTAGTGGCTGAAGTCCTCACCTTGAACGCCCCGGGATCCCATATGGGCGCCGGTTCTAATCCCGGCTGCTCCACTTCCCATCCAGCTCCCTGCTTGTGGCCTGGGAAAGCAGTTGAGGACGGCCCAATGCCTTGGGACCCTGCACTAATGTGGGAGACCCGGAAGAGGTTCCTGGTTCCCAGCTTTGGATCGGCGCGCACCGGCCGTTGCAGCTTACTTAGGAAATGAATCATCAGACGGATGATCTTCCTCTCTGTCTCTCCTCCTCTCTGTATATCTGACTTTGTAATAAAATAAATAAATCTTTTAAAAAAATAAAATAAATAAAAAATAAAAAAAACACTTTGGAGACTACATTTCGTATTCTAGACATTGCTTTGATTAGTGTTACACTAACATAGTTTTTGCTAAACTGTGAAAGAGTTCACTTCTGAAAGCAGAACTGATTACAAACAGTAGTGAGGAATTTGTCCTGAGAATTAACCTACAAGCCATGATGACCACATTGCCCTCCCTTGATCTCCACATTGAGATCACATTGGTCTTGTTGGTCAATGTTCTAAAACTTCCCTCTGTGTCTGGAGGCTAATTTTATAATCAAATGGACTTGGGTCTTTTTTATGACTTACTAGTAAAGATTCTTCTGTAACTCTAGCCCTGGAAGAATGGATCCCAATGAAGCAGGAATTTTATGAAATGTTCCCGGTCCTTTATAGATTATCCTGTTGCTTAGACCTCTCTCACTATCCTCATTCTCCTCTCATGATCCCATTACTACCCCATTTTCAGTGTCTACTCTGCAGAAGCTGCAGCAGCTTGCCAAGCCTGTGTCAGGTTCTGTGTGTTTACGTATATGCTCTCACTGGTAGCCCTCTCCCACTGCCAGGAGACCTCTGACAGGCCAGGGCTGCCACGTGATCCTCCTTCCCGTTTCAATGTTCCAGGCCTCCCCTGATGGCTCTAATTCCACATGCCAAATGTACTTCTGGACATTTTCATATTGATCCTCATTTACCTCTCATATTTGGCGTACATGAAATGGAAAGCATGCCATTTATACCATTCCTGCCATCTTACATCTCAGCAAAAAAATAGGCATCCTAATTACTACAGAGAACAGGACAGGATATTGCAAGTCAGTATAAATGTCAAAAAAAAATCTGTATATCTCATACTCTATAAAATTGTATGTTTTATGATATGATGTCCCTTACCTTGCTAAAAGCAAAAAGGAAACTACTATCACCTTTTCGTAAAATGAAAGAATCTAAGCAAAATATAATAAACATTCACCATGAGCTGACTATGCAATAATGCAATTCCTCAAAAGGGTGAACTCCCCAAAATTTTGGGGAAAATAGGATTAATAAAAGACATTTTCTATATAATAAAAACCACTTTCTGAGTTAACTATTTAATAATACTGATATTAGGATTCCCTCCCAATTCAGTAAAAAAAAAAAAAGATAGTCCTTCATGTCATCATAGAGAATAACTAGAGAGACAACTCTTTTGAAACTATTTCCTTATTGTCTATGATTGTGGCGTGCTGCATAATTGAGAAATAACGAACCATGTGGTATATCAAATAAGAGAATCAGTAAGCCATGATTTGGCAAGAGTTCTCCACTTTATCCACAGCAAAGAACATCCTGATTGACAAGTTCAAGCTTTCTGGTTGACTTCACATGCCTTCATAGTAAAGAGTTATTCTCATATAATGACAGCCATAGGCTGCCACACTCAGCTTTCTGGACCACTCAGTGGCCTTTCTTTCTTTCTTTCTTTCTTTCTTTTTTTTTTTTTTAAGATTTTATTATTATTGGAAAGCCGGATATACAGAGAGGAGGAGAGACAGAGAGGAAGATCTTCCATCCGATGTTTCACTCCCCAAGTGAGCCGCAATGGGCCGGCACGCGCCAATCCGAAGCCGGGACCAGGAACCTCTTCCAGGTCTCCCACGTGGGTGCAGGGTCCCAAAGCTTTGGGCCATCCTCAACTGCTTTCCCAGGCCACAAGCAGGGAGCTGGATGGGAAGTGGAGCAGCCGGGATTAGAACCGGCGCCCATATGGGATCCCAGGGCTTTCAAGGTGAGGACTTTAGCCGCTAGGCCACGCCGCCAGGCCCTCAGTGGCCTTTCTTGTTGAAGAGTAACATGCTCAAAAGGCAGCTCCTGGTTGACTGACCGATTGAATTGTGTTAGTCCTGAAGCCAAGATCTGGCCTTTATTCAAAGGTGACACAGCTTCTCCTTTTGGCTGAACAAGAAGATCCTAGTTTCTGATTGCTCATTGCATCCTGAAGTCGGCCTCATTTATGTGAGGTTTTGCTTGATATTACCTAATGAATTGTTCCAGTGTTTATTATAAAACTGCAGTTTTGGTCTTCGAGCAAAGAGTAAATATATGTATTCTTGCCTGAAATATTTGAATAGGCTTGAAACAATTTTTTTGTAAAACAGAAGATTTTAAGAAAAAGGTATAATTGTATGCATAAGATTGTGTAAAAAGAGATTAAAACCTGTTGTTTTGGTTTTTTAAATTTTTTCTCTATATATAAAAGATGTGGGTTTTTTGTTTGTGTTTTCGGTTTTGTTTAGAAAAGCAGAGAGGAGGAGAGAAGGCGAGATCTTCCCCCCACGAGTTCACTTCCTGAAGGGCTGCAATGCCCTGGCTGAGCCAGCCAGAGCCAGGAACCAGCAGGTGCAATTGGGTCTCCCATGTGATGGCAGGGGCCCAGGTACTCGGGCCAGCTTCTACTGCTTTCCCAGGTGCAATGGTAGTGCACTTGTTGAGACCCTAAAGCAGGTTGCAGATCATAGTCTGTCTTGTTTAGCCTGCTATGCCATAATCAGGCCCCTATCATTTTGTCATTTTAACCCAGTTATTATCCATGTTTTTTTTCTCCTCTGGCCAAATGGCCTTGTAAGAGTAAAAATAGTTGGCAACTCAGTAATGCATGCTTACAAAAACAAACTTTCTGTAAAGGGCCAAATAGAAAAGATTCTATGCATTTCCAGGCATTAAAGCTACTGTACACAGTAAGAGAATGAGTGAACATGGCTCTGCTCCAACAAAACTATTTATAAACTCTGAGATTTAAACTTTTCGTAGTTCTCACGTATTCTAAAATATTCTTCTTTTTGCTTTTGTTTTTGTTTCCTTCAGCATAAAAACTAGTTTTAGCATGTGGGTCATCAGAAAGCAAGTAGTAGGCTTGATAACTGTAAGCCATGTTTGGCCAATCTTACTGACCACCAGACCTCGAGTTTTGACATGAACCACATTTTCAGCTTGACATTGAATAGGCTGACAACACTTCAAGCTAAAGCCATTTAAAATAGAGCTCAGAACACAGGCCTCATCTAAGCCAGCTGTCGGCTTGCCTGAAACCCCTGCTTTCTGTCCATCAGGACCTGAAATTTAGACATAATCATAGACTGTCCTGTTTGAGATGAGAACTCCTCCTGCTGCCACTGAGCTCAGCCCTCCGTTATCCACCCTGTGCTGTCGCCAGAGCCCTGAAGTCAATGTCCGCTACTTGGCTTTATCTGACACACCTCTGCCAGACAGGCTTCACCACACCAGAAACCCTTCCATGACTCTCCTGTTAATTGGATTTATTTCCAACCTTCAACTGGCAGTCGGGGCCAACTAAAACATGATCCCACATAGCCTTGTAATTTTGCCTCACCCTAAAGTTCATTCTGGAATCTGGCTGGTATTTGTCACTGTGCTGGAGGCTGTGGTACAACGATGAGCAAAAATAACATGACCTCCACCTGTCCTAACTCCACAGTCTCCTGGCAGAAAAGACGTTCGTCATAATCATGTAATACATACAAGAATGGAAACGGTTTACAAGAAGCGCATAGGTAATCTAAGTACTGAATGAATTTCAATCTAGAGTTTCACATCAAACCAAAACTTTACCCAAGAGTGTGCCTGAAATAAAGATATGCTTAGGAATACCGGGTACTGGAGCATTCATCACATACAGACCCTCTTAGAAGAGAGCTAGCAGCAAGAATAATCCTTGAGGGCACTTAGAGACCTATAGAAAATGAAGCCGGGTAAGACTTTTATAGACTTCATTGGGGTGATGTCTTCTTTTCTCTTTTTTTGTTACTTATTCTATTTATTGGAAAGGCAGAGTTACAGATAAAGAGGTAGAGGCACAGAAAGAGACGCCAGGGGCTTGCCAGACTGCAGCCAGGAGCCTGAAGCTTTATTGGGTACTCTCATGTGGGTGACATGAAGGGACCCAATAAGTTGGGTTCATTGTGCTGCTTTTCCAGGAGAATGAGCAGGGAGCTGAACTGGAAGGGAGCAGGCAGCACTGACCTCAATCAGTGCCCATGTGGGATGCCAGCAGAGCAGCAGCGGCTTAATGTACTACACTGCAAGGCTGGTCCCTGGGGTGACATTTTCACTGTGTTTCTACTTTAAATGTGAGAAGTTCAGTGTATGTGATTTATGCTTAATTCTATAAAAATTTGACAGGAAGTTACGTGTATTTAAAATAAATAAAAACCTGCGTAGCTATCATATAGGTTGAGATGAAAAAAAAAAAAAAAAAGAAGAAACACTAATATCACAAATGTGAAACCAGTGACTGAAGCCATGACAAAGAGTGACAAAGAATGACAAAGAGACCAATTGGAGGCATTTGCTTTAGGAAATTTAGGGAAACCTTCCACGTAAAAGTGATGCTTAATCTAAGAACTAATAATCAACTACAAATGTTACAAGCCAGAGTTTAGATAGTAATTCTATGTTCCAGGTACTTTATTATGTTACTTAAATGTATTAATTATTTAATCTTCACACAATTTCTTTAGCTTGTTCTTTTGTTATCCGTATTTTATAGAAGAGAATGTTGAAATGCAGAATAAACACATCTTGACTGGGTCCGGCGCGGTAGCCTGCTGGCTAAAGTCCTCACCTTGCATGGTTCATGTCCTGGCAGCCCTATTTCCCATTCGGCTCCCTGCTTGTAGCCTGGAAGAGCAGTTGAGGACAACCCAAAGCCTTGGGACCCTGCACCTGCATGGGAGACCCAGAAGAGGCTCCTGGCTCCTGGCTTTGGATTGACACAGCTCCAGTCAGTGCAGCCAACAGGGAGTTGGCTACAGGATGGAATAGCTTCCTCTCTGTCTCCCCTTCTCTCCATAAATCAGATTTTCCAATAAAAAATAAGTAAGTCTTTAAAAAGAGAAAATATTTTTCTCCCTAATGATAAAATTCTAAACAATTACTTCATCTTTCGTATTGTGCAAGTTTCAAATATGTTAAAGAATAACATGATATAACTTCCTTTTCATCACTCCATTTGAAATGTTAATTTCAAATTATGTCAAATATGCCAGTAAGAATGGCCCACATACAAAGAAACACCAACAACACTTGCTAGCAAGGATGTGGGGAAAAGGGAACCCTTCCCACTGCTGGTGAGAGTGCAGGTTGGTACAGCCTCTGTGGAAATCAGTATGGAGAACACTCAAACAACTCAAAATCTGCATACCATATGATCCAGCAATAGCACTCCTAGGAATATATCCAAAACACCTGTTACACGAAAAACCAACATGCACCCCTATGTTCATAGCAGCACAATCAATAATTGCAAAAACTTGGAAGCAACAAATGTCCATCAACAGAAGACCGGATAAGAAAGCTACGGTTCATCTACTCCATAGAATACTACTCAGCTATTAAAAAAACAAAATGCAGTTCTTAGTGGCCAAATAGGCCCAACTGGAAATCATTATTCTAAGAGAAATGAACCAATCCCAAAAGGTTAGATACCACATGTTTGCCTTAGTTTAAGATGAAATGATTTCAATACAAAAAGTAGTACCTGTAAATTGTAATATTATTTCAACCTCAAACAACCTGTATCACATGCAATAAGATATTGTGATGTAACCAATGAACCAACAATCAATGTGAGTCAGAATGCTTATGATCTATATAAAAAAAACTGTAAAACCTAATATGCTTTTAATATGCTATGTTATTCCGTAATGGGTTGGGAAAGCAGAAAAATCTTACACCTTCTTAGAATGTGTGAGGAAGACATTAAGTATAAACTATCAATAATATATCGGGTAACTTATAGATAACAGACTCGAATCAACATTATACAATAGTAAAACTACAAAGACATACAGTGAGAATCAAAAGCAATCCTGACAGCCTCTTAACAGGAGGTCATATGCACAGAGCAGGGAGGGTGACCCCAGAGAGGAGCAGGAGGACAGGAGGAGGCTTGTATCCCAACCCTGGAGACTCCCGGATCCTCAGCCAGGACTATCAGTATGAGCACCGAGGACTACATCCCAACTGCCAAGGAGACCACGGGGAATTGGAGTGCCTTCAGAGGCCAAGAACTCCGAGGTCATCCACCCCGTTTGGATCTCCCACATGGGATGGAAAGAAGTCCAGATTCTGCCTCGCAGGATCCAAGGTCATCGGAACAACAGGCAGGAGCCCTGAGCGGTCCTTGGAAACAGAAGAATAGCAAACTTCGTTTGGGACTCAGGAGAGGAGCTTTCTCTGGTCCTTACTTAGTTCCAACTCTGGATCCCCACCCTCTCTTGCAATGACCATCAGGGTCGCTCTCGAGCCCCACCTTAAAAAAATTAGATTAGATAGACAGAGACCAATAAGGAACGCTTAGAACCAGACAGGAAACACTCAGCTTGGACTCACACATACCTTACTAGGTAGGACACAAAGTTTAGTTACTCCTCACTAAGGTATTGAATATTTCTCTGCACATCCCTCCTAAAATTGTTCTGTGCCTCAACTGTTAACATATACCTTGTTAGAGTTATAAGCCAGTTTAGACTATCCTAAAATTCCCCAAGTTCAGTAAAAATCATGCTTCAATACTATAAACTGCTAAATATAAAAATGAAAATAGACACGAGACAGCTGAATAGTACCCTATAGCCATTTTAAGGTATGTAACAGCCAGTTGTGTATAAACTAAAACTGAAATGTCAATGAACTAGTCACAGCATGTGGTTAAGAACTTGCATTTTTAAACATATTGGTTACTCAATACCATGTCAATTGATTCCATAATGTTGTAAGTTATTGTCGATATTGTGTTGGGGCTTTTCATTGGAGGGGATGATACTCTGCCAGTTCTACTTTCAGACCAGGGTTGGTCTCCCAAGGAAACTCTTGAATTTATCTGGACAATAGGACACTGGACTCAATGCATGGTACATGCTCACAATGAAGGAATCATGACTGGATATGAACTGTAATACTGCAAAAATGTGGAGGAATCCACAATGGGGGGAGGGGAGAGGAGGGGTTGGGGAAATCCCAGAGCCTATGAAACTGTGGTATAAAACTAAATTTAAAAAAGAGAAATGTTAATTTACTTTACAGATCCATAAATCTGTGTATTCACAAGTCCTCTTTTGGAATACTTTTCATATCTAGCATGTAGACAGAAATACAAATAAAAGATATATTATACTGTAAGTATAATGCACTCCACAAACCTAAGGTTTTTTATGGCTAAGGCAAACATACTATATGAGCTGGCAAACAGGCAGACAATTCTTTCAATCACACTCACTGGCAAGTGTTGATCTAAGCCACAATGGGCCTGTGGATTAAAGTCCGTTGTGGAGTAAACGTTCATTCACCAGCAGGGGTGTGTAGTGCAGACTGTGTGATGCTGTGCTTGTTTCTGGATATGCAACCGCATCCTAAAGCACCAACACAATTTTGGAACTCACTAGACTCTGACCTAAAGAGAACAAATGCAAAGCTTAAAAGCCAACACAGCAAATGGTGTTCTAAGATCGAGAGAGGCACTGCTTCAGAATTCTCTTTTACCTTGCCATTCACCACTTCACAATCGTCCTCCAGAAGCATAAAGGAACAACGATTTTCAAAATCCGATGGGGGGCCCAACAAGTCGTAACTGTTGTGTGCTCGTTTTGAGAATGTGGTTAGTATCTAACCTCTTTTCATGTCATATTTCTTATCTGTAAGTCTAACCTACCTCTTTGAGGGGAAAAAAAATGACATAATATGACAGGGAGAAAAATTACAAAGTGTTTCCACAGGTCATGGCTCAGGTTAGAGGGACCCCCATCCCCTAAGGAGGAGCCGCATCCTGGGAACCAAACCCCATGAAAAAGGGAAACAATTTCCAAGAAGTTAAACTGTAACTAGAACTACAGATTGCTCATCTTGGCTCTAACCTGCTCATTGTAGCTTCTGTGCCCTTGCTTGCTTGCTTGCTTGCTTGCCAACGGAAAGGCCACCAGGATGTGGGTGTTTTGTTTCCTTTAAAAGTTCACTGTCCTAACACCTCGGGGCTATCTCCCTCAGACTTCTTCTGAGTGGGGACAGTACCCAGCTGTCTAACAAAGACTCCCCAATTCTAAGTTGGCTTCCATGGTCTTTTATATGGTACACCCCGTAACAGTATGTGAAACCACTTTAGGATTCTAAGTGACCGTGCAAGTATGTTTGTGTTTGTAGTGAGGTTGGCAATGTAGCATGGACATTTTTACCATCCAATCCACAATCATTGCTGTCAACATAATATTAAAAAACAAAGTGGTAGAACTGCGGCATGGAAAGGAGATTAGTAGAAGACGTTTGCTTTCTGTTCATTAAATAACTAGGAAAGGTGATTACATTAGAAACAATGTTAATGCTGGGTTTGTACACCAAGTTAACTTAGACAGCCATCCTATTAGATAGAGCTCATAAACCCATCTCCTTTTTGCGAGATTTTTAATTCATGATACATGTCTTTCTCAGAGTTATCCAAGCTCTATACCCATTCCCATATTTATCAAACAATAATAAAATCTCCCAAAAAGTCATTAATTTAATATTCTCAATATTGTTTCTAATCATGTAGGAAAATTGTAGATCTGAGTTCAGTTCTTCTCTCCTTGGAAGTTCTGGTCTGTTAGTGTAAAAATGTAAGAGATGACAGAAAAAGAAGAGGCTGACTTGGAACATTGCCAAGTGGCATGAGGCTAACTGTCAGTAACCTAAATTCAAATCCTAACTTTTCCGTAAACATTTTTACTTCAGATAGCTCATTTTACCGCAGCAGACTCCTGCAGTGGCAAATGAATTTATATGTGTTAGTTCATTTATTTGACACTTTTTGATCATTTACTAAATGCCAGGCACTGCATGGGTAGCAAGGGTTTCAATTGTCAGCAAACGTGGATACCTTGTAACACATTTGTGAGCAAATCTCTGTCCTCAAGGAGTTCACACTAAACCCTGTTTCTCTGGATAACTGAAGAGACCCATGTGTAACTACCAATCTCTAGAGGCAGGCTGGATGCTTCTCCCCTTTTCATGAATTTCTATGGTCATAGCAAAAGCATTTTACAGTTGTGATCATCTAAATTGATTCATACATGACTAAACATATCCAAATATTGAAGATATTCTACTTTGTTCTCTAAATTAATTAAATCCTTAAACTGTGCAAAGTTGCTCGTCGATACATTGTTATGTGTATCATTCATCAGAGCACTCTAGTAACTTCCAAATCATTTCCTGAATTGTTACCATCTTTATTGGACACAGTTGTCCCTAGCTGAATAATTTCCCTCTCCTAGCCTGATTTGCCATATGGAAGCACATTAAATTGCTGTAACAAAATCCCCACTAAGTCAATAGTAACATATCAAGAATTTCTCTCAATATTAACACTTATTAATGTTTAAAATATTAACCTTCATTATATTTCTTTTCAAACCTCACAGTACCATTTGATATATATATATATTTTTAATTTGAAAGGCAGATATACAGAGAGGAAGGTCCTCTGTCTGATGGCTCACTCCCCAAGTGGCCGCAACGGCCGGAGCTGAGCCAATCCAAAGCCAGGAGCCTGGAGCTCCTCTGGGTCTTCTAAGCAGGTGCAGGGTCCCAAAGCCTTGGGCCATCCTTGACTGCCCTCCCAGGCCACAAACAGGGAGCTGGATGGGAAGCAGGGCCACCAGGACCAGAACTGGCAACCATATGGGATCCAGGTGCGTCCAAGGTGAGGACCCCAACTGCTACACTATCGTGCCCATCATTTGATATTTTTTATGCAGTAACTATCTCTAGTATCCCTTCCTGGAATAACATATTTAATGGACTGTACCAATGGATACACCACAGAAACAAAGTAATCCAATGACTGCCACTAGTTCTGAGTTTAAACTGTGTTTAAATTCCAACTCTTCAGCCCACATTTTAAAAATCCCTCTTATATTCCAGTATCAACATTTGTAAAATGAGAATGATCATGATGACTCTATTACACAAAAGAGTTAATTAATACTTACAGTGATGTTGCATGAAATCAAAAGGCATTCTCTGGTTCCAGATGTCTTTATGCATCTTCCATGTCCTCCTGTTTGTCATAGAATCTATGGTGGAAAAACTGGCAGCCCCTGGTCAAGGTCTAAGGCAGCTTTCCCCAGCTGATAACTGACTTCTCTGCATCTCTCTGGCTTCTCAAAGCCCAAAGGCCCTCCAGAATCAAAGTGCTAGTACCTCTTGCTCACACTCATGATGGACCTGAAGGACATGTGTTACCCAAGTTATCACACTGGAATGTGTCAGCAGCCACAAACCTGCACAAACTGCCCCTATAATGCCTGCAGCCCCACCCCGTCCTGGAGCTTGGTGACTTAGGCAATCAATTGTCCAGTTCCTTATGGAGTTTTTTAAAGATTTATTTATTTTTTTACATTAATTACATTGCATTATGTGACACAGTTTCATAGGCTCTGGGATTCCTACCACCCCTACCCTTTCCTCCCCTCATGGTGGATTCCTCCACCTTGTTGCAATATTACAGTTCAAATTCAGTCAAGATTCTTTCATTGCAAACATATACCAGTCATAGAGTCCAGCATCTTATTGTCCAGATAAATTCAATGGTTTCTTGGGGAGACCATCTCTGGTCTGAAAGTAGATCGGGCAGAGTATCATCCCTTCCAATGAAAAGCCCCAACACAACATCAACAACAATTGACAACATTATGGAATTAATTGACATGGTATTGAGTAACCAATATGTTTAAAAATGCAAGTTCTTAACCACATGCTGTGACTAGTTCATTGACATTTCAGTTTTAGTTTATACACAACTGGCTGTTACATACCTTAAAATGGCTATAGGGTACTATTCAGCTGTCTCATGTCTATTTTCATTTTTATATTTAGCAGTTTATAGTATTGAAGCATGATTTTGCTGAACTTGGGGAATTTTAGGATAGTCTAAACTGGCTTATAACTCTAACAAGGTATATGTTAACAGTTGAGGTGCAGAACAATTTTAGGAGGGATGTGCAGAGAAATATTCAATACCTTAGTGAGGAGTAACTAAACTTTGTGTCCTACCTAGTAAGGTATGTGTGAGTCCAAGCTGAGTGTTTCCTGTCTGATTCTAAGCTTTCCTTGTTGTTCTCTGTCTATCTATTCTAATGTGTGTGTGTGTGTGTGTGTGTGTGTGTGTGTGTGTGTGTGTGTTGGGGTGGGGGGGCTCCGGAGCGACCCTGATGGTCATTGCAAGAGAGGGTGAGGATCCAGAGTTGGAACTAAGTAAAGACCAGAGAAAGCTCCTTTCCTGAGTCCCAAAAGATGCTTACTGTTCTTCCGTTTCTGTGGACCACTCAGGGCTCCTGGCTGTTGTTCCGATGACCTTGGATCCTGCGAGGCAGAATCTGGACTTCTTCCATCCCATGTGGGAGATCCAAATGGGGGTGGGTGACCTCAGAGTTCTTGGCCTTTCTTATGGAGTCTTAATAGCAATTCCTGGGAGAGCAAACTTGAGAAATGGTTTAGCCCAATCAAGCAAATGAGACACCAATGACCAAGCTGGCACAAAGTCCTCGGAAGCCTGCTTGTAAGTCAGCTGTGAACCTTTTAGTCATTGGAGTTTAAGGAAATATGTAGGAGGACCTACCAACCAGTGTGAAAATGCTTCAACAGCTTAGGGACAGTTAATGCTATGATTTTGCAATGTCCTTGGCAGCAGAAAAACTAAAGGGCTCTATTTTGTACTCACCAGGAGACAGTATTTAGTTTGGCATTGTTTCAGCTTGTTCTGCACTCTGACTGTACTGCACATCTCTTGGATTTCCTTGAGGCAGTTGAGGAGCCACCATGCCCATCCATGTACCAGGCAGCTGCTCTCAGGCCCTTGCCAAGATGTCCTAACAGCGTGTCGTTCAGTGTCCACACGATTTGTCTAGATGTGAATTTCTCTCTGCTTTCCTCTGAAATTATGCTTTCTGAATCTAAGGATTCATGTCTTATCAAACACTGATGATATTTCAGATGCTGTCTATATGAATATCTCTAAGTCTTATCTCTCCTCTCTCTCCTCCTGAAATTCCTTTTACACCTACTCATTCTAGACTTCAATCTAGTTCCCTGTCTTTCATGGTTTCAACTTTATGTACTAAATATTGGGTAATCTCAAGATTTGCTATTAGTGTGTAAGGTCTTTTATTTTGGTTGCTTGTTAAATGTGAAAGACAGAGTGAGAGAGATTGCTCACTGGCTGGGTTGCTTCCCAGTTTTCCCAGCAAGGGCCAGGGTGTGGGGGAATCATACCAAAGCCAGGAGCCAGGAATTTGGCAAGAACCTGAGAAAAGCTGCCTGAGACACGGATGGGCATGGTGGCTTCTCAGTGGGCTCCTCCGCGGCCCCTGGGAACCCAGGCGATGTGCAGTACAGTCAGAGTGCCGAACAAGATGGAACAATGCCAAAGTAAATGCTGTCTCCTGGTGAGTACAACAGAGAGCTCTTTGGTTTTTCTTCTGCCAAGGAATTCAACCCAGGTCCCCTCTGTGGGTGTCAGGAATCCAGCCACCTGAATAATCACCTGAAGCTTTAGCAAGAAACCAAATAAAAGTAAAATGTCTGCTAAAAGTAAATTAAAAAAAAAAAAGAAAAAATCTCGGTATCCATCTGTGATCAGTTTCCTGCAGCTTGACAAGCTTTCTTTAGCATTATGGCGAGTAAAGTCTGTTGCATTGAATTCCCTGTTTGGCTTTATCAGTAAATGTCCTTATTTTGCCTCAACTTTTGAAAGATATGCTCCCTAGATATAAAACTCTAGTTGAAAGTCTACTTATTTACATATATGTATATTTTTTCCAAAGTTACACATTTTTGCCTTTTCAGGCCCCTTTCCGCTATGCTGCAGTCCTTATGGTACAAAGTTAGTTGGT
Organism: Ochotona princeps; assembly: GCF_030435755.1. Classification (NCBI taxonomy): domain Eukaryota; kingdom Metazoa; phylum Chordata; class Mammalia; order Lagomorpha; family Ochotonidae; genus Ochotona; species Ochotona princeps. The sequence continues at coordinate 35,888,246 of NC_080838.1, forward strand.
ATTCTCATCTAACCTACGAAGGTCTTTTTCCTTTTCAGATATCTTTTTGTGCTTTTCAGATACCTTTGTCTTCAGTTCTCAGCAATTTTCAAAGTTCATATGTATATATTTTATACCAAAATAAACGTATGTCTTACTCGAGCTTCCATGAACTTTTTGTTGCTATTTTTTCTTTTTCCCCAATGAGCTTTTCAAAGTCACCTTGAAGAGTATCTCTCTCTCTTTCTCTGATATTTGCAGCAGGGGAAAGTTCTGCTACAATTTCAGACATTTTCTGGTGTGTGTTTAGAGTGATTTATGAGGTCCCAGCATCCAAGCACGTGACATGTAGAGAAGGAGGTACTCTGCTCTCTGGCCTGTCCTCCGCCATTGCCTTCTAGGTAATAATTGGCTGTGCAAGTTGTGCAAAGAGGGAAGAACTGTCAAGGTCATTTATTTTCAAACCTTGGGTTTACTATTTTCTATTATTTATTCATTCATTCATAATTTTATTATTGCAAATACACCCACGTTTAGCAATTTAAACATTTGAAATGAAAACATCTTAACAGAAATAAAATAATACCAATTGGGGGCAGGCGTTTATAAAATGCTGCTTGAGTCTTGCCTATGGGAGTGCTGGGTTCAAATCCAGGCTCCATTCTCAAATGCCAGCCTGCTGCTAAAGCGCACTCATGGAGGTATCAGTGTTTAGTCAAGTGGATGGGTCCCGACACCTATACAGGAGGCCTGGATTGGGCTCCAGTCTCCTGGATTAGGCTTGGCACAATGCTAGCTGTTTTAGCATTTGGAGAGTGAATGGGAGATCTGCCGGAGTCCAGCTCCAGCCGAGTTCGGAGCTCGGGAAGGGTGCGTGGAGTCAGTGACAAGAAAAGACACAGACACTGTCACTTGGTGCCCTCTTGTAACAGCTCAAGAAGAAGCTGTCCTTTTTATTTACTCAGACACATTACAAGCCTCTGCACAATTGTTTGATTGTTCTATTTTTACTTCATGACGAAGTGGGTATGCACAGATCTTCGTTTGATTATTTTATTTTTTGTTTCATGTTCAACCAGTGCTCTTAAATATGATGCTGTAAGTTACTATAATCAGTTTCTTTAAAGCAAGCCATTATTCATTCTTCAGAAGTCGCCATTAGGTGACAGCCAGAACTCCAAGGCCAAAGCACAGATGGTTGCCTACTAATCAGTAAAACATTCCTACTACATTTTATTTTCACAACTTATCTATTACTGAGTTGGAGAAATACAACAAAAGACAAAAAAAAACACATAAACATCCAAGACAAAAAGTTTCAAACATTAAATCCCCCTACAAATGTAGGCTCTACAACCTCATACATAATCAAGCAATAATCCAAAGTATATCTCTATGATGTTAATAAAATCACCCTACACTTCCTCTAGTTAAAAAATCATGAAAGCAGCGAAAACAAGTACATTTTCTATGCTCTGAAGAGTTGCAAGGACAGGCTAGCCTTTAAGGTCGCTGCAACTATATTTTTTGCCATAGCAGTTTCCACTCATACTCCCATCACTTCCATTAGTTTGTAAAATTCTTACCAAGCCATTTCCCAGAAGGCATGCTATATGTCTGGGCCAGATTTCAGGGCAATGGGTAGACAAACAATAAGGTGTCCAGAAACGGCGTGGGTTTAATTGTCCTCAGTACTGCTCCGAATTAATTTACATTGTTAACTTCTTAGCCAGGGGCTCCAAGGCACCAAGTTTCATGTAAATCTCAACTCTTACCTGAAAAGAAGGAAGGGTTTCTTTTCTAATCATAAATTCTCACTATTGACAAACTTTCTTTCTAACTCCAGTGGAGTGGGTGGCTTTTTTTCCTCCCCTAATCATTTCCTTAAGCCAGAGTGAAGACCCTCCAAGTGTTCTGGCTCTATTTAGGCTTCTCCTTATTAACCCTTCTTCTCTGTGCATCCAAAGCTTTGCCTTTTGTTCCTAGGAAAATAATAAAACCTGTGCCAGGTATTGCCCTTTCGATGCTAGAACTTCTCTTCCTGGCTGGGTCTATATTACGATTCTCCACTAGAGGGTGCTGCTGAGAGAGTTAAGGAACTGATTTTTTTTTTTTTTTTTTTTTTTTTTTTTTTCTGGCTACTAGGTCAGCGGGAAGGAGTTCTGGCGATGCTGTCCATGGTGAAGAGTGCCCCCTAGTCCTCACGGGTGGCTTCACCTCGTGGACATCTATCCACTTCACTCACAGTAGAGGGCAACACGTTTCAATGGCGCCTACATGCTCCAGACATGTAAGTTATCTGTGTTGTAGGTACAGCCTTCCCCTAAAAGTCTGAATTCCTTTTTTACGTTTTCTCAGTTACAGAAGTGACAGCCACTTTTACTTTTCTATTGTACACTTTCCTTCTAGCAGTAGCCATCACTAACTTCCCTAATAATTCCATATATTAAAGTTCTCTGTGGAAGTTATTAAACGAGAGAGTTCCTGCTAGGCAAGAGAAATCTAGAACAACTCTTCCCAGGGGAAGCCCTTCGTGTTAGGCATCTGACTGCTCCTACCACCCTGTGTTTTGTGAACCACCAATGCTTGGTGAGTAGAGAAGGAAGCAAATTATTTGGCTGCATTAAACTCAGTAAAGCAGACCAGCCGATGAAACCACATACACATGGACCAGAAGGTATGGGCAGCTGGTGATGGGCCCACGAGTTTGTTTCTTACTTATTTGTTTTTGCTTGAAAGATTTATTTATTTGAAAGAGGAAGAGATGTGGGTGGAGAGAGATCTTCCATCTGCTGGTTCTCTTCCCAGATGGCTGCAATGGACAGCACTGGGCTAGACTGAAGCCAGGTGCCAGGAGCTTCATCAGGGTCTCCGTGTGGGTGCAAGGATCCAAGCACGCAGGACATCTTCCACTGCTTTACCTGTTATGCCACAATGCCAGCGCCACTGTCCTATAGTTTTTAATATGTCTTTTTTTTATGTCTTTCTTCTGGAAAGCAAATATCCAAATGGTCCATTTAACTATTTAATTATACAATGGGAGAATAAAAGATTATCTGAGAGATGAAGCCATCTGAGAGAAGTAATTGAAAGGGGTCAAAACACTCCATGGAACAGTTTCCATTGTGGGCAAAGTTTGGTCTTTTTCCTTCAACAAGAAAAAGATATACTTTTTTTTTTTTTCAGTCAATGAATCGTATTGTTTAAGAAGCAGAGAATAATCAAGAAAGAACAACTTCTTAATTGCTGGTTCACTTCTCCAAATGTCTGCAACAGCCAGGGCTGAGCCAGGCCAGGAATTAGTCCAGGTTTCCCATAAGGGTGTCAGGTACCCACCTCGGCAAGCCACCAGCTGAGGCCCCCGCAGTGCACATTAGCTGGAAGCTAGAATCAGAGGCAGGGACCCCCACATAGGATGTGGGCATCCCAAGCAGCACACCGACCGCTATGAAGTATCCACTCCAGAAATACTTGGTTTCTAAGAGTGAGTCTGCCAAGTGGTACTTGTATCTCTTGCTTATGCCGTTATTGGAGGGAAGGGGCTGAAACTAAGTGCACCTAAATGCTCACTTCATGATGGGGGAGAGGGATTTTGTGTGCAAAAAGTTAGCAGTGTTGGATCACTTTACACAAGGCGTGAACTGCTGATCTTTCACATAGCATTAAATCTGAATGTCGGGCAGGCATGGTGGGCTAGTGTGTTAAGCTGTCAGAGTGCCGGGAAGGGAATTAAGTCCTGTGCCTGGGAGGCAGCAGATAATGGGCAAAGTGCTGGAATCCCTGTCACACCCTTGGAGAGGCAGATGGAGTTCCAGGCTCATGGCTTTGGCCTGATCCCAGTTTGGATGCTGTGGATATTTGGGAATGAATCAGCAGATTAAAGAGTCTCTGTGTGTGTGTCTCCCTCCCTTCTGTGATTTTGCCTTTCAAATGAATGAATGAATAAGTAGCCCACCTCATGGGATCTTCCTCTATGATCCTTTCTGTTTTCCATTTCCTTAGTTCCACCTGTGCTAGCTGCTCCCTGTAGTAGCTACATTGCTCTGTTTGGGCCCTGAGGACAAGACACTGGTACTGGGGAGCTGAGAGGTTTCTCCTTATATAGATCAATAGTCTCACTTTTAATCAATCTGAAAAGAGGCAGATCATGGCATGCCAAAAATGGAGGTCTTCTTTCTTGGTGCTACTTTTTTGGGAACCTGACTTCAAGTTGGACTTTAGAGTATGCCTTGAGGGCAGTTCTATGAGGAAGAATTTTGAAAAAGCTAACATTTTCCCCTCTCAGAGTGCCAGGGATGAAGTCCCAAAGGGAAGTCTTATTTCCTGGTATCAACCTCCTTCCGTCTGTGGGTAATAGTGATAACGGCTAGCATTTGTATTTGTGATATCATAGATCCTAGTATAAGTCTGTATCATAAATTATAGGAATTACATGGTGCACTAACCACTTAAAGAGTTGATCAATCATTTATGCTGAGAATAGAAGTAAACATTATTCTCACATTATATAGTGTGAGTGGCATGTCCACACCTGTGTAAGCTTTGGCACTCTAACGTTCCAGTGCTGAAAGGACTCGATTCCTGGACTAGAATGATAACGGCACACAGTTATTCTCCTTGCAGGGACCCCCTGGCCCCCAGCGCACTGGTAACAGCTGATCTCAAAATCAGAAAATGTGATTGGCAGCTAACCAAGAAAGAGTTGTGAACAAAACAAAGCAATTTCCATTTGGAACCCACACAACCTAGAAGACAGCTGAAGTTGCTGGAAGCAGAGCACCTGTAAGACAAAACACTTCCTTTCATCCTCAGAGTAAGACACCAGAGAGGGGGGCATTTTGAAAGAACAGGGCAGAAGGGGAGATGCCATGATTGGGAAGATGGGGAAGTGGTTCTCACCAGCAAGCCCTTGTTAAGTGGCCTTCACTGAGAATAACCTAAGTGTCTGTTACTGGTAAGCTGAATGTTCTGCCTGGCCAACCGTCATATAGGTGAACTCTCCAGCTTGGGCAGATTAAACATAGAAGTTTTATCAGAATACCTAATAATTACCTTTACTTTTTTCTCACTCATGTCCAAACTTACAGTTAAGGGAAGCAGTACTGTACTGCAGTAGGAACACCCATCTCTTCATGTGATAACTTTAATTCATTGCGTGACCTTGAGCAAATGATTTCACTGGGCTGGGAACACCCTTTCTCATCTTGAAATGCCTCCCAGGCACCCCTTCTGGTGATGCAGCTTCTTCCCGCTGGCTCCACAGAACAGCACACCGTCACTTCACCGCAGTGCATCACAGTCAAGGGAGACCTCAGTGCTGGTGCTGGGGCACAGCCAGTTAAGATGCGGCCTGCACTGCTGGCGTCCTGTATGAGCACCGGTTCAAGTCCTAGTTGCGCCACTTCTGATCCAGCTTCCTGTTGATGTGCCTGGGAAAGCAGCAGAGGAGTGCTCAAGTGCTTAGATTCCTGTATCCATGTGGGAGACCCAGAAGCTCCTGGTTCCTGGTGTCAGCATGGCTCAGCCCTGGTGGGTAAGACCATCTGCAGAGTGAATTACTGAATGGAAGGCCTCTTTCTCTCTGTCTCTCCTCTCTAACTCTCCATTTCAAATAAAACTAAAGCAAAGCAAAACAAAGCAAAACAAAAAAACTCTAGATTTAAAGTCTGCTTAAAAAGTATACGATAAATGTTAATAGCTAATTAGTTTGGTAATTCTAAAAAAAGCTAAGAGACTCTCTTCAATTTGTTATGTACCCACATTCAAATCATCGCTTTAGAACTATCTGCATTTGTTATCAAACATTAATTGAACTGGCTACCAACTAGTCCTGTTGATAAGCCAAATTTATTAAAAACACAATGTGGTTTTTGAAACACGCTGGAAATATCAGTTGTACAAAACAGAAAACAAAGAAATTTCAGAAAAAAGATTCTCCCCCAATTTTCAATCCTAAAAGAACAGTCGTTAGTATCTTGATATTTATCACCAGATTTTTAAACAAAGACGCACTTTATTTTTATTTGAAAGGCAGAGTTCAGAAGAGGAAGATGGAGAGACAGAGGACTTCCACTCACTGGTTCATTCTCCAATTGCCGAATGTCCAGGGCTGAGCCAGGCCAAAGCCAGGAATCAGGAGCTCATATGGAAGCTGGTGCCTCCTGCCCCATGGTGCTGGCCCCATGACCAGTCTTTATCCTCCCCTATGGACATATATAAGAAAGCATGTATGTAAGGGGGTAGATGCTGGGGTGGGGCTGTGGCATAGTGCGTTAAGCCACCACATGCAGTGCAGGCATCCCATATGAGTGCCAGTTTGACTTCCGATCCAGCTTCCTGACCATGTTCCTGGAAAGCAGTAGAGGACAGCTCAACTGCTTGGGCCCCTGAACTCACATGGGAATCCCTGGAGAATCTCTTTGCTTCTGGCTTTGGACTAGCCTAGCCTCAGCTGTGTCCATTTGGGAAGTGAACCAGTGGATGGAAGACACCCCCCTCAACATCCTTGTAACTCTGCCTTTCAAACAAATACAACTATAAAAGAAGAAATGACCAAATCTTTAAAAAAAAATTACATGTCTGTTTTAAACATAATTTGGAACATACACAATTCAAAAATTCATGCAAACTGCATTAGAGGATTTTAGTGTAAAATATTTTTGAAATCCATGTGTATGAACGTTCTTCCAGTCACACAGAAAATTCTATGAAAACACTATCAGATTTCAAAAGGTTTTGCACCAAAATAAGCATCTTCTAATTCCTTTGCCATGAAACTTTATGTTTTTGATGATTTATTCATTTCTTCTTTGGAAGGCAGAGTGAGAGGCAGCACACAGGTTGGGGCTGTAGGGGAGGGAAGGATCTTCCATCTGCTAGTTTACTCCCCACATGGCTGCTGAAGAGCCAGGTTTGATGAGGCCAAAGCCAGGATTTCCATCTTGGCTCTCCACAAAGGTAGCAGGGACCCAAGTCCCTGGACCATCATCTGCCATCTTCCCAGGTGCGTTAGTGGGATTTAGACTGGAAGCCAAGCACCCGGAGACTCCAATCTGTACTGATATGGGATGCCTGCATTCCAAGCAGAGGCTCAACGTCCTGAGCCCCAGTAAAGGCCCATCTTAAGAACATTTAGAAGTACTCTCATACAATATAGACAATTTTTAAGCCATTTTGTCATGTATCATTTTTAAAAGGAATTATTTTTATTGGAAAGTCAGATTTACAGAGAGAAGGAGACAGAGATCTTCCACCACTGGCTCCCTCCCCAAGTGGCCACAATAGCCAGAGCTGAGCCAGGAGCTTCTTTCTGGTGTCCCACGTGGGTGCAGGGTCCCAGGGCTTTGGGCCGTGCTTGACTGCTTTCCCAGGCCACAAGCAGGGAGCTTGGAAGGGAAGTGGAGCAACTGGGATACAATCCAGTGCCCATATGGACTCCCAGCACATGCAAGGCAAGGATTTAGCCACTCAGCTATCCCGCAGTGCCAGGCTCCACATATCATTAATTAAGCATTTCCCCTACTTTTTTTTTTCAAAATGATTTCTGATTGCTACAAAGGAGTATAAAACTATCGGTAAATTTTAACCACCCTTTAATTGTTAAATATTCAGTTTGACTCTAAATGTACATTTTTTTGGTAACAGTTTGGGAGCCTAATATTTCATTGTATTCTTGTAAACACTGTGTATTTTACTTGTAAATCTTCATTAATCTGACATTAATCTAACAGTGACCTCTCATTGCACTTTAATTTGCTTAGTTTTAATTTGCACTGTTTGGCTTAGTGAAGATTTTTGAAATGTTTTCATCATTTGTATTGATTCTAAAGATCATTCATATCTTTAATCAAGAGCATGTATTTCACTTTATAAAAAACATTTCTGGGACCAGCACAATGGCTCAGTGGCTAAATATGATCTTGGCACATGCCAGGATCCCATACAGGTGCTGGTTCATGTCCCAGGTGCTCCACTTCCCATCCAGCTCCCTGCTTGTGGCCTGGGAAAGCAGTTAGGGATGACCCAAAACGGTGGGACCCTGCACCATGTGGGAGACCCAGAGGAGGCTCCTGGCTCCTGGCTTCATAGTGGCTCAGCTCTGACTATTGTGGCCACTTGGGGAGTGAATCATCAGATAGTAGATCCTCTCTCTGTAAATCTGCCTTTCAAGTAAAAATTAAATCTTCAAAAAACACTAATTTCTTAATGACAGCTACTTATTATTTTCTTAAAGTCTTTTTCATGATAAAGTTCCTTAGGCTCAGGGATTTCCTCTACCACCCTCCTGCATCCTCTCAGGCCACTGCTTTTCCATCATTCTCCTACCTATTGTAGGTTTAGAGAATGGTTTAAAGTCCAGCATTCTAGTGACACTTACCTTTAATAATGACCCATTAACAAGTCTAGAGTTGTACTTTTTAACTGAGCCTCTATTTGAGATAGCTAGTGTGGAATGCATTCTTAAGAATATAGAAGTGTTCACCACTTGGATGTACTGTTAACATATTGTTCCCTAAACGTAATGTCTTGTAAAACCACAAGCTAGTGTCACATTAAGGTTACTGAATTCTGATGCCCACAAGCATCCACTCCCATCCCCTGAGCCCCAGCAACCACACACTCTGTTCTATTTGCACAATTCTGGTATTTCTAGACTGTTCTAGAAAATTACAGTGTAAACTTTGGAGACTGGCTTTTGATTCAGCAGTCTGTGACCATGTGTAGGGTACTCACTTCGTTGCTCAGCTGTGGTAAACAGGGGGAGTGTGCCAGTTTCTTTAAACTACAGTGGATTTACACATTCTGTAGTTCTATTTGAGAGGCCGAAACAGAGCATTCCCTGTCCCTTAGTTCACTCCCCAAGTTCCCCCAAAGGCAGGGGCCGAGTCAGACCAAAGTGGGAGCAGGAATTCAATCCCGGCTTCCCACAAAGGTGGCAGGGACTCATTTCCCATTACCTGCCCTGGGTGGGGATTGGCAGGAAGCTGGGAATCTAACCCAGGGGCATCCCCATAGCATCTCTGTCAGCGCCATTTCATTAACGAGGACAGCATCACCCTGGTCGGTCTAGAGCTCAAGAAAGTGACTGAATGAACATTTTTATCACTAACAACAAATTTTAAAAACACACTGACTTTTGCCTGGTTGAATTAAAACAGGTTACAGTTGGCATGACTGGTTGGTCAACAGGGGCATGGTGTCTACCCACCATTCCTTACATCTGAGCTTCAGAAAAAAGGCCAACAACAATTTTTAAGTAGGGACAAAGCAGGACGCGCCCCAGGAGCTTTCTCGATCCCCAGGCAGCCGAGCTGAACAACCTGTTCAACAAGATCCCTCAAATTCCCAAGGATGGCAACTGTTCCACAGCCCCAACTGTTTGATTTTAAATGAGCTTCCCCACAAGGTTCACACGCAAGTTTGGGAAGTAAAGCATTCTTGGTGTGTTCCCAGTAACTTCCATCAAGCACCCCTCCCCCGACTGTTCTTTCCCACTAGTAAGTGCACTGTTAGCAAACGCCAAGCGCGCGCTCACAAAGCACAGCCTTGAGCCAACGACACGCGGATAGCATGGCACCAAGAGGACAGCGACCAGCCAAGTCAAAGTCCACGAACACTCAGGGACTGAAACAGGTGCGGACGCAGCAGCCGGGCTACCACGGGAGCTGGCGGAAGTGCCGTCAGAAGCGGGCGCCGGACGAGGCGGCGTCGCCGAGGACGCGGGCCCAATGGGGTACCCGGAGAAGCCGGGGGTGTGGTGCCGTCGGCGGCGGGGCGCGAGCCGGGGCGCGCGGGAAGGCGGGGCCTGGGCGTCCCGCTCGCCCAGGACCGGCCTTCCCCGGCGGCTGGAGGCGCTCACTGTTGTCCCGGGGATCCAGGGCGAGAGGGGCCATGCGGACGGCGCAGGAGCCTGGAGCCTGCAGCCTGGCGCTCCTCCCTTGCGCGGCGGCTTGGCGGCCCCGGGAGTAACCGTTGCTGCCTTTGTTCCCGAGCGCCGCGTCCCTCCGTGTGTGTTCCCGGTGCCCGAGCCACCCCCGCCCCCTCGGCTCGTGCCGCGCGGATGCGGCTGCCGGAGCTGGGTTTGGGCTTTGAGCGGGAGGAGGTGGAGGAACGGCGGCCCCGGGCGGCATGCGATGGGGAACTGCTGCTGGACACAGTGCTTCGGGCTGCTCCGCAAGGAAGCGGGGCGGCTGCAGCGTGTAGGAGGCGGCGGAGGGTAAGCCCCGCTGGAGGGAGGGACCGGGTCTCCAGTGACTCCTCCTCTTCGGCCCCTGGCGTAGGGGCGGGGGGAGCCTTTTTCACGTGTCCCTCTGGCCTGCAGTGGACCGAGCAGGCGACTAGCAACGGGGCATCGTGGAGGCCCTGGTCTGGGGGTTGCAGGGAGGCCCTGGCTGGGAGAGAGCTTGGGGCGAGGAGGAGGCGGGTTGGACCTCGGTGGGGCGCCGAGTCACGCGGGCAGTCACGGGAGGCACCGAAGCACCCCTCTCGGGGGCAGTAGGTCCGGCTGCTCGGCCTCCTGGACACACCCAGCGTCGGGTTGGGTTTAATGCCAGAGCCAGTATTGCTGATCTGCCCTTTAGCACCTGTCAGTACGTCACTGGCTGCAAAAGTTGATGGATTTTAAACAGGAGGCATTTGCATGCTGGGGTAAAATGAGTCCGGACTCTGATGATAGGTGCAAAAGGCTTGCCAAATTGCTAGGTTTTTGATGGTATTTAGAGCCTTCTTTTCTTATTAATTTTTTTTTTTTTTTCTGGGAAACTCGAGGATTTCTTCTGTCCTGCTTGCTGCGCATGTGCCTTGTATTGCTAGGTAAAGTGGACCTCAGTTAAGTAAAACTGGAATATGCTTGTATTTTCCTGTGCACACCACACACAGCATGATATTAATGTTTCATTTAATAAGTATTTCAATTTTGTGTTTATTTCATAAATAAATTAAAAAACATAAGGCACATTCCTTCAGTGTTGGCTTTGTTGTTATTAAGTATCTCCAGGAATTGAGACCTGGAATTTGAAAATCCAGACCAGGCTACTTTGGGTAAGGCAGAAGCCTTCTCAAACAGATTTGTGAGTTTCCTGGATCTGTCCCACTTAGCTGACAGTGTTCAGAAGTAAGTTGTGACGTAAACAAACTGAAACCAAATGATTTTTAATTTGAATCTTTTGGTAACTTATTCATTCATCAGGCTTTGTGTTACCTGAGCATACGAAGTAGCTAATGCTTTGCATAAAGTGTCCCCAGAGTGGAAATTGTATATTTTGAGTGTGGATGCAACTATATGATCTACCTGTTTCAATAGGTTTGCCTAAAGGATTAGATACTTGGCTTTATTATTTGTACATTAAAAAAGCACATTTTTAGAAATTATTTATTTGAAATTCAGAGTTACTGAGCGAGGAAGGGAGAGAAAAGGAGAGAACTGCCATCTGTTGGTTCACTCTCCAGTTCACTGGGCCAGGCCGAGCCGGAAGCTTCTTGCAGGCCTCCGTGGGAGCAGGGGCCTAAGCACTTGGCCATTTTCCACTGCTTTACCAGCACATCAGCGGGGATCTGGTCTGGAACTGAAGCAGGTGGCACCCTATAACTTGCCATGCCAAAGAGTTGTTCCCAGCATGTTACATTCCATCTCTTACAGGTGGAGTCTTGCATTCTACATGGGTCAGCAGAAAAGTTACTTGTGTGTGACTTTGGGCTACATGATGTATTGTTTGTGGTATCTCCCCCACCATCACCACCCCACAGTGATTCTACAAATTGTCTCTACTCCCGGGATGTTTGGGGGTGGCATACGGAAGCGGCAGGAAGCAGCGAGTGACTGGGTGTGGTTGCAGCGTGCCTGTAGGTGTTCCATAAAAGTAGCAGCTGCATCTGCACTGTGTTCATTGCAGGGCCCCTTGAGCAAGCCTGTTGAGGTCCTGACAGTTTGTGGGTTTGGGGAGACTGTGATCTGAACCCACTTAATAGTGATGTTGATCCTGTTTCTTTTAATCTGTGGAGATAGATTTTTGACAGTCCTCTTCCTTGAGTCTTGTGATCCATTTATTTAATACTGTTTGTGTGGTTTCCAGTAAGCACGCATAGACAGGTGCTTGTGGTTTGATTTACACCACAGGATTAGACTTCGCCCTGACTTTGTTGTTATCTTTTGTCTCCTGATTTCCTGTCAGACATAGGTCTGGGTAGGTAGCTAGAATTTCTTCTAAAAGGGAAACCAAAACACGTAATTTGATCTTAGTTGTCGCTGTAGTAGCCCCAGGTAGACACTCTGAGTTTTCTTAGCCTGATGTAAGCTCTGCCATTGAAGGCCTGAGGGCGTAGCGTTGTGTCCCAGAAGCAACTCAAAACTAGAATGACCGATGTTACCCTGTCCAGTTTCAAAACTAGAATGATCAATGTTTAAACTTACAAAAATGCTGCAAAGCTCAATCATTTTATATCTGTTGACTAGTCAAGATGTCAATAACAATATTGAGATTTGTTGAAAAACATTGTAGTTGAGGTAATTTGGTGATTAAATGAGAGGGAATTAAATATCTAAGTAATAAGCTTTATTGACCTCATGAGTCATCCTTCACTCTGGAGTTTTGTTTGCCAACACGTTCTAGAGGACTCCACCTCCTGGCCATCTTAATGTTCCTCTGCACAGTATAAGAAATCCTCTATATTGTATTGACTTTTGACCCATTTATTTTTTCTCAGACTGAAGACCCAGTTATGTTTAATATTAAATATTTTGTTTTTTCAGAGATTTATTTTTACTTGAAAGCAGGTGCCAGAGGAGATGCAGAGAGAGAGGTCCTCCATCCACAGATGGCTGGAATGGCCAGAGCTGAGCTGATTGGAAGCTGTGCCAGGAGCTTCTTCTCTGTCTCCCACATGGGTGTCACCTTGGGGCATCCCGTGCTCTTTTCCTAGGTCAAGGGCAGAGAGCTGGATCAGAAGTGGAACAGCTGATGACAAAGAACTGGCATTCCTATGAGATGCCAGCACTTCAGGCAGAGCATTAGCCTGGATGCCACAGGACCATCCCCTAAAGATTTTATTAGCTGAACAGAATGAGAGACAAGAGAGTTGTCATCCACTGATTCACTCCTCAGATGTCTGCAGTGGCTGGGCTCAGAGCAGGCAAGGACAGGATCCAGGGATGCTACCAGGGTCTGTCACAGGAGTGGCACAAAGTCACTTGAGCAATCATTGCTTCTCAGGGTTTGCTTTGTCAGGAGGCTGGCATCCTCCAATGTAAGGTACAGGCATATTGACACTAAAAATTCACTCCCATTGTACTGTATTTTAATTCCTGCTTTATTTTTAAGGATATACATCCATATGTGTTTATATTTAACATAGTCTCACATAGTGGTTCCATCCAAGAATCCCGTAGTTTAGAATCAACATTTTTGACTACAGCAGCAAAATGATTTGCTTTTGCTTTGTGAGAAGAGATGGTCTTTGTCACACACTGGCCTTGACTTCCTACTTGTCTAGCACTGGTTTAAGTTCTTTGCATAATATCATTTTTTTTCCTCACCATAATTTTATGAGGACAGTGAGCACTGTTGCATGAATTATGGATTGAAAATTGGAACTTAGAAAGTTTGGGCGAGCTGGGATTGTGTCTGGATCCCATCCCCTAACTACCGAGTGATTACTCCTTGCTCTTTGTTTTGTAGGTGAACTTTTAGCTGCTGCGTCTCTCCCAGCATTACCTGGCATCTTACCCCAGAGATGTTATATGTGTCAACAGCCTCACCACCCTTCATTCTATGGAATAACCTGTTCTTTTGTTGAAGCTGCACTTTGCAGCCATTACCTTTTATCCTTATTTTCCCATTACTCTCCTGGCTTTACTTACGTGGCTGTATTCACTCTTCTGTCTGTTACATATGGCACTTTCCACTGTCTTGTCTTTATGTAATTCCCCTCACACATATACCATCCACCCCTGAAGAAATCTCATCCTATGGCTTTGAGCATTACTCCTTCCAAATCTCATCTGCATACACACCACGATGGAAGGGGTATTCTTGTATGTCTTATTTTATTCAGTCTCTTTTTACACAAATTGAACCTGTTTCCTTCCTCTCTGCTTCTGCTTTAAACAGTGTTTGCAGGTTCCCTGATGGGAGGCTTCCAGGCTGCTTTCACGGTTCTATCTGTCACATTGTCAGCCCATCTTCCCTTCCTGTCATTCGAGTTGGGCTTCCTAAAGCCAATGCCAGATCATGCCAACAACTAAAGTTATTTTAATTTTAAAAACGTCACATTTATAAGTCTTAGTATTTTAATCTTTTAAAACAAATTGCAAATCTTGTTAAGGCTAGCAATACCATGTGGGAACTTGCGGCATATAATGTAACCTTACTTTCCCCACCTTATTCTCTGATTTGTCAACTTTCAGGATCCTGTATATCAGATGAGGGATATTTCTTCGTGTTTTCTTAAAATACTAATTTTTTTCCACTGGTGCCTTTACATGTGATACTTACGGCCTCCTTTCCTATTTCAGTATTGCCCGAGTCCCCAAGTAATTGCATAACCTTGAGGGAAACACCACACTTTCACATACTTCAATATGTATGGTACAAATTTTATGTTTACTCATTTTTAATAAGAGACCACATAGAGAGCATGTGAGAATTTTAAAGATATTAAATGTATTACAGTACTTCAGACATATCATATATCATAAAAATGGAATTAGGAATTTATTTTGGTATAAAAAAATTGAAATCCATGGTTTTTTTCATAATACTTTCCATTAACTTTTTGAAGATCCGTTGTATAATGAATTTTAATTTAATTTTTTGAGATTTATTTACCCATTTAAAAAGCAAAGTTAAGAGAGAAGCAGAAGCAGCTTCTATCTGCTACTTCATGCCCAAATGGTCACAGTGGGCAGGACTTGGACAGGCCAGACCCAGAAGTTTCATCAGATTCTCTTCCATGGATTTGGGGCCCAAACACAGACCACCTTCCACCACCTTTTTAGGCACATTGGCAAGAGCTGAATTGGAAGTAGAGCAGCTGGGACTCAAAGCAGCATCCATGTGACGTAATGGCATCACAGGAGACAGATCTGTGTTGAGCACGCACATCACTCTTCCTTCATTGTCCTTTTCCACTTGATGGTATGGGAAAGTATGTCTCGACCCATGCTTGTCATCTCTGATTGTCTGCGTAGTATTTCCACTGTGTATCAAATATAACATTTTGCAAAGCTGAACTCATTTTTCCTTACTACAGTCTTTTTCTCCTTTTTTACACCCCAGCCATTCCCAGTACTTTGTTCCCTTTTTTTGTGAGTAGGAAAACATTATAAAGTCTCTCCTGTGCTATTAAGTTGAAAATCCTATTAAAATCCTTCCTGAGACCCAGGTTACCATGTCCTATAGATTCTGTACCTTCCAAATGCTCCTTTTCAACATGTCTGAATGCTCTGCCCTGGTATCCCCTTCTGTCTTTTGTGTACAAGGCCTGTACTTTTTTGCTTTGAACTTTTTTTTTGTTTTTAATTTTAGATGATGTTTACATAGTCAATCAGGGTGGGAAGGATCTAGGATTAAGGAGAAGTAGGTATGATCCTGTTTCCAAGATTTCTATTTCTTCTTCCCATTTTTGTCCGGGAAGGGAGGTGATAAGGAGATAGGCCATACCCAGCCTCACTACCATCCCAACATCCAAGGATGGGGAAAGGCCACCCAATATCAACCTAGGGTCACAATGGTTTAGAAATGTTGATCTCATTGATCTATGGATGAAGAATCTCTTCTACTATTCATTGGGTCACAGCATCGACCTTACAGTCTCCAGTCGCCCAGATATTTGCTGTCATCGTTTGGAATAGTTGTCTATATGTTCTGCCCTCCATTCTCTGCTATGTCAGTGAGCTACCATGTCCTCCATGGTCTGCCATTCAATACTCCATTCTCTACACTGAGGATGACCAGTTCTCCTAGGTGGGCTCATGGACCTGAGCCAGGGGACCTGGACCATGTCAGACCGCCCCCCCCCGGGGCTCACCAATTCAGGCCAACTCGCAGATGGGCCTTTGGCCCCCTGCCATGATACCTGGGACTCACCGGACCCTCCAACCTCCGGGCTCACAGACCCAGCTGCCAGCACATAGGCAGGCTTGGTGACCTGGCCTAGGAGACTGAGGCCCCTCTGGGCCCCCAACCCCTGGGGCTTACAGATCCTGCACACACTGCACAGGTGGGCCGAAGGACCTGGTCTCCTGGACCCCCAAACCTGGGCTCACAGACCTGACACCCACTATATAGGTGGGCCGTAGGACCTGAACCGGAAGACCCAGGGCCAAGCTGGACCACTGACCCCTGAGGCCCACTGGCCCAGCACGCACAGTGAGGTAAGTCCAGGACCATGGACCATATGACTCAGGACCTGCCAGAACCCCCATCCCCAGGGCTCATGGACCTGGCTCCCACCATGCAGATGGGCTCAGTGACCTGGACCAGGAGACCCAGGTCCCTCCAGATCCCTCACCCCTGAGGTTCTTGGATCCAATATCCACCTCCCTGACAGGCCAAAGTGCCCCTCTGTGCCTGGGGTTCGCAGACCTGGCACCCTCATCCCCCAGACTGACATGGCTCATCTTCCCTCAGCATTCACCTGTGGGTACTTCTACAGCCCCCAGTCCCAGCTCAAGTGTGAACTGGCTGGTGATGCAGCCCGACTCATCCCCTCCCACACCCCATCCTGGTTCTCAGATCTGTCTGTGAACTAGTACAGTCTGGCTCACCCCTGACCCGCGTGTATGCTGCTGGGTACTGTAACCTCGTCTGGTGTGGGCTTCTCCTTGCCTTGGTTCTTGCGCTTACCTACAGGGACTGCAACCTGACAATGGAGTTCACCAAGCTCCTCTGTCTGGTCTCCTCCCAGTGGCAGGTCTTGCACACACCAGTGGATCCCTGGCCCAGGTTGACTTTGTCGACCTGCTGTCCTAGCAGAACTCTTATACTCTTACCATACCCTGTTGTGTCCCTCTCTAATATGAAATCCAAAATGAAAGAAACAGAGCCTTACCTAGACACCCACATCTCAGCGGTTGTTAGCTTTTCCCTCACCAGACACCATTGTCTGGCTTTGGTGTGTCTTTTCTGGCTTCTCACTCAGGCCTCACATCCCCTCTGTTGCTTTTCTGAATCGCTGTCTCCCGTACATGTTCATTTTCTTCTCAGTCATTACATGCTGGAGTCCTTCAACACTGACAAGCTTGCTCTCACATTATACTGTCCTTCAGATGTGGTGTATGTAGGTGTTAGTATGGAACATGTGTTGGCACATTCTACATTTTCAGTGTCTCCAAGACCAGACTGAGGCCTGGCGTCCTCACTGCAGCTTTGAAGGCCCTGAGTATCCGTTCTGCCTTTATTCTTTCTCCTCCCTACCCCTGAGTCTGTATGGTATTCTTCCTTGAATCAATTCTTCCCTTTCTGTATTCCCTCAACCTAGATGCCAACTCGGGAAATGCCTCCCGCAGAAGCCTTCCTGCCTTTTTTCTGCCATTTTTTGCCCTTCAGGGGGTAAGGCCTTAGGCCATCGTGAGCCCATCGTCTGTTCTGATCACTTCCTGAGGTTAGAATTACACCTAAATTGTCTGATTTTTCAGCTAATGTCTGTCTGCTAATCGTAATCTAAAAATTCCTTCCTTTCCTGTGTTTCCTTACCAGTGAATACCCAGTTTCCATTTAAGTGCCTAGAACATAATAAGTGTTCAGTCAGTACTTATTAATGAATTAATGAATACAGTTCTCTGACCATATAATACCCTTCACACACATTCGTGGTTCTACTGTTTCATGAAACCCCTCTCTGCTACCTGGGCCACAGGGTGGGGGGACCTCACTAAGTTCTCCTGGGGCTGGTTTTTGATATGTCTCAACAGAACATATACCCCTTTAGTTTACTCATGTGTTCCTCTAGACTTGCTACCTTTGTATTGTAAATACATAGGCATGTCATTCAGTAGTTTAGAGAAGAAAAAAATTAGAAGATTCATTGTTATAGATACTTAAATGGCAACCATTTCTGAAGAAGAGGGTCATTGATTTCAAATGCACTACGCAGATAGTGGAAGATCAATGAGAAAGAACTAAAAGGCCTCTAAGGTCCCGTTAACAACTTCCCTTAAATCAGACTCTGTAAAACCCAGACTATATGTCAAATCCATGATTTTTGTATTGATGTCCAATACAAAGGAGATTTGTCTCTTCCCTTCCAACGCTTCGAATTGAATTATAGCCAGGCTTCCAAGCCATCTCCATTAGGAACAGGTATCCTATCTGCAGACACACCTGTATAAACACAAAATGAAACTGATTATAAGAAATTAGACCTCACTTAGTTATGATGACTGAGAAATTCCATGACTGGCTGTCTACAAACTGGGGCCCCCAGGAAGAGAGCAGAGTCACACCCTTCCTCCATCATTTTTATACTGCTTAGGCCCTCAGGGGGTTGCACAATGGAGAGAGCATTCAACTTAACTCAGTCCAGCAACTAAAATGCTGATCTGTTCCCACACGCCCTTGCAGCCACCCCTTAAGATGTTAACCCAGATAGTCTGGTCATCTGCCGACCCAGGCAAGTTGACAACACTGGATTAGTTATACCACCTGTAGCAGTGCCAGCACTACCTGGCACGTCTGCTGATTCTGTCCTTTGAGATTGGAATGACTAGCCCACTATTGGAATACTTAATATTAATTAGAAAGCAATGTGTCTATCATTTTTGTAATTATTGGACACCTGATTTGTAACCTTTCTCATCTTTTGTTAAAAAACGAAGTCCTGGGAAGGTTTTAATTTTTAATAGATGTTGAAAAAGTTTGCTATGGTTCATCATTTATTTAAAGTGTCAAGTATAGAAGATAGAGGGAGAATATTTTTAAAGATTATGCAGAGGAATAGAAAGAAAGGAACAATGCCAATGTATTTGTGAGAATTTTTAAGTTAACCTTGACTTAATGGAGGAAGTATTTATGTATTATGCAGAGTGACGTGAGATGCATTAAAGCTGTATTTTCAGTTTATTTTTAGTGAGACAAGTTTTGTCCGTAATAAATTGTCTTGAGGTCTACCTTGGGAACACTAATTCAAAAATAGGTTTGCAAGAATTTGCACCTTTGTTTCATACCACTTTGAAACTTCTGCAGATTCCTGCGTGTGCACTGTCACTGAGTGTTACGTTGCAGGAACCAACCACAGGCTGTGGTTTGTACCTAATATCCCTCACATCTTTGAGTCCACTTTCACATCTTAGAATGAATATACAGAAATCTGCCTTAAGTCATTCAGAGACAGCTGTCAAAGATATGATTATCACATTTAAATGAATGTCCGTGGGGAGCTCTCAACCTTTGTTTTTAAATGTATTTATTTTTATAGCAAAGGCAAATTTGTATAGAGTAGGAGAGAAATACCTTCCATCCATTGGTTCACTTCCCAAATGGCCACAACAGCCAAAGCTGAGCTGATATGAAGCCAGGAAGCCAGGAGGTTCTTCCTGGGCTCCCACACAGGTGCAGGGTCCCAAGATTTTGTTTCGTCCTCTGCTGCTTTCCTGGGAGCTGGATGGGAAAAGGAGCAGCCAATAAATGAACTGGTGCTCTTATAGGATGCTGGCACTGCAAGATCGAGGAGTATTAGCCGGTTGAACTATCACACAAGCCCCATTGGTATCACTTTAGTCCAGCCTTTCATCATTCTTACCTGTTCATGAATGTGATTGCATGTTTTATTCATGCAGTAATTCTGTGTGTTTATCCCCATTCAATTCATAAGACTCATTTCCTGGCACTTATAGGAGCAGCTTCTATGGACTCATCTCTAAAGAACTGTATTCTGATTATTCTGTAATTACTTTAAGTACAATAAACAGGGATTAAATTTGTTCAGTCAGTTTGTCTTTGATATAGGGTAGTGGTTTTTTTTTTATTATTACTGCTTCTTTAAAACAAGCCTGCTTGCCAGGACATGGCGTGGTGGCTTAGTGGCTGAAGTTCTCACCTTGACACTCCGGAATCCCATATGGGCGCCAGTTCTACCCTGCACCCATGTGAGAGACCTGGAAGATGCTCCTGGCTCCTGGCTTTTGAATGGCTCAGCTCTGGCTATTTCTGCCACTTGGAGAGTGAATCAACTGATGGAGGATCCTCCTCTCTGTATATCTGACTTTTAAATAAAAATAAAATAAATCTTAAAAAAAAAAGAAAGCCTGCATGCCAGCCTCCCAGATTTGCTGCAGTGCAGACCCCTGGGGACTTTAGTGTTTGTAGAGCAACACAGAGCAACAGGCTCTTCTCCCTGCTAGTTCACTGCCCAGGTGCTCCCCACAGAGCCAGGAACTCCATGCTACACTTGCGCGGTTATGGGGGCTGAAGCATGTGAGCCATTGTCTGTGGCTTCTTGGGCTGCCTGGGCAGGAGGCCGGGGCAGCAGCAGGAGAACTGGCACTCTGCTTTGGGATTGGAGTGCCCCAAGCAGCAGCTTCACCCATCCCACTACAATGGAGTGTTCAAATAGCCAGTTTCATACGTGTAACTGGAGTTCACTCATTTCTATTCTTACGTGGTGTTTTGTTTTATGAATAGGACACCATTAATGTATCCATTCTTCTGTTGATGGACATTTAGATTATTTCAAGGATTTTGTTTGCGTTTTTTATCTTTTTACTACTTTGGTTAACATTGTGATAAATGTGTTCCTACATGTGTGCACATTTCTCAGATACGTATACCGAGGAGTGGAATTGCAGCTTTTTAACTTACTGCACATCTTCAGATGTACCAGAAATTGTCAGTTTATTTGAAGGAATTATACCGTTTTATACTAACTTCACCAACACTGGGCTTCTATTGTTCCACATTGTGACACTTGATATTGTCAGATATTTTTTTCCAAAATACTAATATGAAGAACTATAAATAATTTATGAATAAATACAGATAATGTTTTAAAAATTTATTTGTACTTGCTAGCACGAAACATGTGAAATACATATTTTATTCCTTTGTGATAAAAAGCCAGGAATTAATCAATAATAGATAAGAAAGACTGGAACAGCTTTACAGGAAAAAAAAAAGCCCAACTAAATAAATGGATGCAGTATTGTGTTCATGGGCATGTGTTGGCGAGAAACTCAGGCAGTTCCAGTGAAAATCATAGCAAGAGTTTCTTGGAACTTGACAAAATGGTTCCAGGCAATTTTTGTGGGACAGCAAAAGGCCAAAAGTGGCCCACAAGTTTTGAAGAAGAAAATTCATCCTGTGAGATGAGTTTTAATCACTAATGGCCTGTGGTAGTGGCGTAAGGATAATGACAGCAGAATAGCATACCCAGGTCTGTACCATCCTGACGCTAAGCCCGGTAATCTCTATTTTTAACAAGGTGATTCAGGCTCAAGTTGTAGAACTAAGCATCGTTGGCGTTATGGTATTGCGCATCATTTAATGACTCAGTCTTTTTTTTTGTTGCTTTTCACTACCTCAGTTACCAAAGGCATGCAGCAATCTGCTGTCGGTACTAGTAGCTTACTGCCATACTGGTTTTGAGTCTGTTGTTGATTTTTAAGCAATCATGTTTGCATAATAAAAAGATCTCATTGTTCCACAACAATTCCTGTATCTTTTTTTTTTTTTTAGTAAGTTCAGGAAACATTGTACAGTGTGACCTAATTACATGCTAACAATAGGTCCTAAAACGTGTGAAGGTGCCCTGCTTTATTTTAAGTAAGTATGAAAGTATTAGGCCAGATTTATTTTAGCCTTATGTTTTTCTTAAAGATTCGTGTATTCTTTTGAAAGAGAGGACTCCCATCCCAGATCTCCCTCAGCTCTAGATGTCAGCACTTATTTACCTCTCAGGCTGAGTGAAAAATTGTGTGACTAGTGATCATGTTATGAATGTATAAAGGAAGTTAGGGATAAAACATCGTTCTTACAAAGATGCACTAAAAGCATTTGAACAATGTTACATGTAAAAGTAGCATACTTACAGTATTCCAGGTTGCGTGTACACATGCAGCAATGTTTTCAGCTGCACAGCAGTGATCAGCTAAACGTACAGGGAGAGGGAATTGAGGAGAATCTACCATGGATATATGATGAAAAAGGTTATGAGTGTTAGATACTTAACTGTGTGTGTGTGTGTGAGAGAGAGAGCTGTCTTCAACATCCAATGTATATTTCATAGTAAACTTCCAAAATTTAGACTGGCTATACTTCATGTGCTTGATAGCAATGGGTGGCTAGTGGCTACTACTAAACTGTGAGATATTCCATAGGATTACTGTTGGAAGAGAATTTTTATATGAAATACATATAAAATCTAAGTCAGTTCCTGGCCCATTACAGTTAGTAAACATAACTATTTGCCAACCATGATATGATTAGCTTGTGATCTTTTAGTTTTTGTAACATCCTATGTGGCTGGGAACTGTTAAGTCAATAAAATACTGCCTTTCTGCAACTTGAAGATGACAAGATATTCGGTTATTTTTCCAAGCGAACAGTAGCCAAGCTTCAGACTCCTGCATTAGGTAATGTTGCTCTTACTCATTAAGTTTTCTGTCTTGCTTTCACTGAAGAGTCCTGCTTCCAGATGACGATGCAATATTTCTGTCACTTCCCTCTTTATTTTTAACGATGCTTTCCTATACACAACTTAAACCCTGTTCAGTGTTCTGAACCAACGCCTGTATGTAACAATATACAGACCTGGAGAGACATGCTTAAGGCTGCGCCAGTAATTTTTGTTTTTCCAATAACTCCTTTTACTTTCTCATTAATACAGAATAATTTTGTTGGATAACTACACTAGGGATCCAGCTCTCTCCTTCAGCCCGAGTCAAATATGGGAAGCCAAAAAGTAAATTTATTAGTTTAAAATGAGAAACACAATTGTGAGGCCACTATATTTGGTTGATTACTGAAGGTGGAAGGGATGGATGGAAGGAAGGGATAGAGGGAGTTTGGAATAAAATTACAGAAGATGCTTAATATTGCCCATTACTTGTAACAAATATGCTAGAATGAGATCTTAATAGGAAAAGCTGAGTGTCAGTTATAGATGGTGCCAAATTAGTCATAACAATGAAAGGTTGCAAGAATAGGTGAAGTTGGTTGTAGGGTACCTGATAGCTCTTTCTTCTACTACATACTTGTATGAATTATTTTTTTATAAGAACTATTCTGAAGTAAAAAAAAAATTAAGATTTTGTTTATTTTATTGGAAAGTCAGATTTACAGAGAGAAGGAGAGACAGAAAAATCTTCCATCTGCTGATTTACTCCCCATATGGCCACAACAGCTGGAGCTGAGCCGATCTGAAGCCAGGAGCTTCTTCCAGGTCTCCCATGTGGGCATAGGGTCCCAAGGCTTTGGATCATCCTCAACCGCTTTCCCAGGCCATAAGCAAGGAGCTGGAAGGGAAGTGAAGCAGCCAGGACACAAACTAGTGCCCATATCGGGTGCCAGTATATGCAAGGCAAGGTAATTTAGCCACTAGGCTACTGTGCTAGGCCTGAAAGTTTTCTTAACAAAACACAGTAGCTTTAGATTTTAAGACTGAAAGAAATATAAGAACAAAGAAATTGTATATATTCATATATATATTTACATATATATATATATTTATATCCAGATTGTGTTAAGTAGAGGAAATGAAAGCAGGAAACAAAGAAGCAAATGTTCTGAGTTCATTGACACAATAAACTTCCAAAATTTAGACTGACTAAACTTCATGTGCTTGATAGCAGTGGGTGGCTAGTGGCTACTATTAAACAATGTGGAATATTCCATGGGATTACTCTTGAAAGAGAATTTTTATATGAAACCTTGCCTGTGAAAGAGTTCTGTTTAAAGAAACTGAGCTGTCTGGTCCCAGTGGAAGATAGTACTCTAAGGTGATGTGATGTTAGAATTATATCATTGTTTTCCTTGTTCTGAATGCATATTCACTAACCGTCTCTCACCCAGTTTTTCTTTACTCAACAAAAGAATACCCTTTCCTGAAGATACATGTGAAAATAGCTGTAAGAAAAAGCGGCCTGGTGCAGTAACTTAGTGGCTAAAGTCCTCGCCTTGCATGTGCCGAGGTCCGTATCAGTGCAGGTTTATCCCCGCTGCTTTACCTCCCTGCCAGCTCCCTGCTTGTGGCCTGGGAAAGTGGCTGAGGACCCCGAAAGCCTTGGGACCCTGCACCCACTTGGGAGACCCAGAAGAAGCTCCTAGGTTCAGCCTTAGATTAGCTCAGCTCCATCTGTTTTAACCACTTGGAGAGTGAACCAGCGGACAGAAGATCTTTCTATTTCTCCTCTCTAAAAAATATGAATTTCTTCCAGGTCTCCCATGTGGGTGCATGGGCTGCGGCCTTGGGCCATCCTCTGTTGCTTTCCCAGGCACATTAGCAAGGAGCTGGATGGGAAGTGGAGCAGCCAGGCCATATGGGGAGCTAGCACAGCAGGCAGAAGATTAGTGCACTATGCCACAACATCAGCTGCGTAGGTTTTTGGTTTTTTTTGTTTGTTTGTTTTTTGTTTTTTTGCTTTCTGAATTTCTAGCCTAAGAAGGAGGCAACCCAGTCTTCCTCCAGCAATAGACTATATTTTGCTTTTGGCAGTCATGTTTGTATTGATAGTAGCATGGGGCTTATGTGTGAAAGGGAAAAAAGTGCTGACATAGCAAGCATGCTTGTCCACCAGCTTTGCTTCCAGGATAGGAAGATAAAGGAAAGTGAATTACCTAGATTTGAAGAAAAAAGAATGGAAAAATGCCTTTAGTGATCTGGGATTGAGAGGCCGCCTCAGACTTAATTATAGAAATTATTCTTAAGGGGTTATGGACTATTATTTTACATTAAGGTTGTAGCTCAGGAATTTGAATAAAGGATTCTCACGCAAGCACTATATAAATGTCAATCTTAAGGCATCTAAAAACAAAGCTATTCTTATCCCAGACTTCCTCCTCTTGGTAAGTACAACTCTATTCTTGGAATTCTCTCGGCTGTAGACATGGGAGGCCCCCTTGATGCTTCCTTTTTGCTCACATCTGTGCATGTAGCGTGTTAACAGATTCTGCAGACCTGCTCCTCTGATGTCCACTATTTCACCATTATATTCCTGATCCAAGATTCCATCATTTGTTGGCTCTGCTATCACAATGGCTTTCTGATTGAGCTTTAAATACATATGTCAGATCAACTGTTCAGGATCCTCCACTGAAGTTCTTGTTTTTTGTTGCCTTTTTTTTTTTTAAGATTTGCTTTTATTGGAAAGGCAGATAATACAGAGAAGAGGAGAGTCAGAGAGGAAGATCTTCCATCTTCTGGTTCACTCCCCAAGTTAACACAATGGCTGAAGCTGAGCCAATGCGAAGCCAGGAGTCAGGAGTCTCTTCCTGGTCTCCTACACAGGTGCAGGGTCCCAAGGCTTTTGGCTATCCTCTACTGCTTTCCCAGGCCACAAACAAGGCTCTGGATGGGAAGTGGGGCTACCGGGACACTAACTGTTGCCCATTTTGGATCCCGGTGTGCAAGGGGAGTACTTTAGCCACTAGACTACCCATATGGGCCCAAGTGCAGTTCTTAAATAGAGCTGATGCATTCTTTTTTTTTTTTTTTAAGATTTTATTATTATTGGAAAGCCAGATATACAGAGAGGAGGAGAGACACAGAGGAAGATCCTCCATCCGATGTTTCACTCCCCAAGTGAGCCGCAACGGCCGGTACGCGCCGACCCAAAGCCGGGAGCCAGGAACCTCCTCAGGGTCTCCCGCGCGGGTGCAGTGTCCCAAGGTTTTGGGCCGTCCTCGACTGCTTTCCCAGGCCATAAGCAGGGAGCTGGATGGGAAGTGGAGCTGCCGGGATTAGAACCGGCGCCCATATGGGATCCCGGGGCATTCAAGGCGAGGACTTTAGCCGCTAGGCCACGCCGCTGGGCCCGAGTTGATGCATTCTTGAAGGAATTATAGGAGGTCATGATGTTATACCCACTAACAAAAAGAGGGAGGTGAGCGGTGATTATCAGTGGCTGCTGACTGGTACAAAGGCTGTTGTGATACTCCCTGCACATCAATGTTAGCATCACTAGAACTAGTGCAGACATCAATAAAGTTCTCCGTAATTTGATTCAAAATTATATTCTTCATATGAAGAATTCTCATCTACAGAAACTGAACTCAGTATAATCAAGCCTCTAAATCAAATGACCAGTTCACAGAGAATGTAGAGAATGGAAGGAAAAATTAAGTTTTCAAGAAGAAAATGTCAGCCTGAAAGTGCAAAATTTTTAGGGCAAAGCAAGGTTTTCATCAGCAAATCAATGGTATGAAGAAAGGCAATGTTGCAGGGATAGGAAAAGCTGTCAAACTGGTGGTTGTTTAAGAGGTCTTACAAGCAAATGCAGTGTGCCACCGTGTCGGATTTGATGAAATCATGGCTGTTAACAGGGGAATTAAAATATTCACTGGACTGAGGCGTGGCGATGTAGCCTAGTCGTTAAATCCTCGCCTTACACCTCCCGGGATCCCATATGGACACTGGTTCATGTCCTGGTTGCTGCACTTACTATCCAGCTCCCTGCTTGTGCAAAACAAACTGCAAAAGCAGTCGAGGAAGGCCCAAAGCCTTGGGACCACGCACCTGTGTAGGAGACCAGGAAGAGACTCCTGACTCCTGGCTTCGGGTTAGTTCAGCTCCCACTATTGTGTTAGGGGAGTGAACCAGTGGATGGAAGATCTTTGTATTGCCTTCTGTCTATATGTCTGCATTTCCAGATACATAAATACCTGAAATAAATATATAAATAAATAAAACGTTTTAAAAATATTTACTGGACTGTATTTTAGATAGGAAGTATTTTCAGTTGTGCATATTAATAGCATGTAGTTTTTTTACTTAGCAGAGATGTAAGTTGAGATGGCATAAGAATGTGTTTGTTAATGTTAGTGCTGTTTATGAAAAATATAAAACAGGAATTGATAATTTGTTAGTATCTTAGACACAGGCACAGCAGCTAACATATCACCTGGGACATCAGCATCCCATTTAAGAATGCCAGGGTTGGGGTGGCACAGTGGCCTACCAGCTAAAGTCCTGGCTTTGCACACTCTGGGATCCCAAATGGGCACCAATTCTAATCCCGGCAGCCCCACTTCCCATCCAGCTCCCTGCGTGTGGCCTGGGAAAGCAGTCAAGGAGGACCCAAAGCTTTGAGACCCTGCACCGTGTGGGAGACCTGGAGGAAGTTCCTGGCTCCTGGCTCCTGGCTCCTAGCTCCTGGCTTTGGATTTGCTCAGCTCTGGCCGTTGTGGTCACTGGGGAGTGAATCAACGGATGAAGGATCTTCCTCTCTGTATATCTGACTTTCCAATGAAAAATAAAAAACAAACAACGAAAAGAATGCTAGAGTTTGAGTCTGTGCTCTGTTTCAGACTCCAGCTTTCTGCTCATGGACACCAGGTTGTAGCCCACTAATTGGGTTCCTGCCATGCACACGGAGACCTGGATTGAGTCCCTGGCCCCTCCCTGCCTTTTGAGGACATGGGTTGAGTGAACCAACAGATGGATGATTGTTGTCCTTCTGTTTTTGTCTTTCTGTATTTCAAATAATTATTTTTTAAGATTTATTTATTTTTATTGGAAAGGTAGATACACAGAGAGAAGAGACAGAGAAGAAGGTCTTCTGTCCGATGATTCACTCCCCAAGCGGCCACAACAGCCAGAGCTGAGCCAATCCGAAGCCAGGAGCTTCCTCCAGGCCTTCCATGCAGGTGCAGGGTCTCAAGGCTGTGGGCAGTCCTCAACTGCTTTCCCAGGCCATAAGCAGGGAGCTGGATGGGAAGTGGGACTGCTGGGACTAGAACCGTCACCCATATGGGATCCCAGCACGCTCAAGGTGAAGACTTTAACCACTGCGCTATCAAGCTGGGCCCTGAAATAATTATTTTTTAATTACATTCTAAGTATGCAATAATATGATGGAATTTAATTCTAATTTCTCTTTTCAAGTGACTGCATTCTAAAATGGTATTTTTTAAAATAAAGATTTATGGCCAGCGCTGTGGCCTAGCAACTAAAATAAAGATTTATTTATTTTTATTGGAAAGTCAGATATACAGAGTTAAGGAGAGACACAGGGAGAGATCTTCCAACCGCTGGTTCACTCCCCAAGTAGCCACAATGGCTGGAGCAGAGCCAGGAGCATCTTCGTGGTCTTCCATGTGGATGCAGGGTGCCAAGGCTTTGGGCCGTCCTCGACGGAGACTCCGGGACAACATGCAGCACTCAAACAGGATCCCAGTACATGCAAGGCGAGGACTTTAGCCACTAGGCTACTGTGCCAGGGTCAAAATGCTACTTTCAAACAGCTGGCTTCCTAAATAATTTAAAATGTGTATCATACAAAGAAGTAGAAAATACGGGAAAATACATGAAAAACTGTTTTTTTTCCCTATGGCTAAATGATATCGGAATATCAACAATTGGATTTAATGCGTACTCTATATACATTATGTGGGGCTTCTGTAGACATGGGCAGTGCTATAATTGCAAAATAGACATCATAATTCATACATATATATGTATATCACATGCTCCTTGACTTATTTTCAAATACATTTTAAATAAATTGCAGAATAAAGCTCTTCAGATTACTGTGCTGTCCCTGAATTTGCCAAATTGAATATTTACTATAATCTATTAATATAATATTTACAATGGTGGGCATCAATCTTATAGGCCCGTTTGAATAAGATCTCAAAGGGAAAGTCTTAAAAGGAAATTCCTGAGTTATTTTATA
Source organism: Ochotona princeps (assembly GCF_030435755.1). Classification (NCBI taxonomy): domain Eukaryota; kingdom Metazoa; phylum Chordata; class Mammalia; order Lagomorpha; family Ochotonidae; genus Ochotona; species Ochotona princeps. The sequence goes on from NC_080838.1 coordinate 35,917,044, forward strand.
GCTTATTTTGCTGTCTATTTATCTTCCGTTTTAAATTGTTCATTATTATTACTTAATATGTCTCTCAGTACTTTAAATGGGGTTACTCCTCTGTCATTTTGTCGCTTAAACACTTGTTTATCAGTCACAGCTTTGATTGTGGGGACATAAACCCAAATCAAACTTACACAAAAGATGTGATTTATTATAAGGATATTTGTTTTCTCAATAATAGCTATATTATGAACAGAGCAGAAATGCAAGTGGTCCTTTGGGCTGGCTTAAAAACCGCCTGAGCACTCCTGGAGTTGATTTCAGTTCTCTCCTTGCAGATTGTCAGGAAGTTAGACCAGCAGCTCTGGGGTTCCAGCACTCCGTAGGGAATTGCAATGGGCGGATGGTGGTGTCTGCTCAGTTTCTGTGTGATCCTGGGGGATGTCTGTGGTCCAGCCTGGTCAGAATCGGAGTTAGTCATGTGTGATCATGAGTCTCACGTAGCTGAATGGGCGTGGTACGGCAGACAACAACTGGTGTACTAGAAATAGGTTTCAGATTTTACAGTGTTCTGTTTAATATGGATGTATTTTCCAAAGGTATTTCCCTTGATTTGGACAATTGTTGTACTCAGCTTAAGGTATTGGTTTAAGTGAGCTCATACCGATGGCTTATATTTGGATCCTTTTGTTATCTATGTTTCATTATTCAGTTGTACCATTCACTAAGACTGAACGAGGAAACAGATTAATCAGTCAGGTTCTTCATTTAGGGAGAAAGTGATGATCGCAGGCAGAGAAGCGCTGTAAGCAGGTGTCCTAATGCCAGAACAGAATGCGACTGGAAGGTTCAACTTATTTCTGTGTGTATTGAAAAAGGGTAGCTAGAGGACAGAGAGTATTCTATTTATATTGGATTTGTTCTGTGAGCTCTTTGGAATAATAATACCAAATCTTTGTCTTTTCCCATTGTGTTTTTTAAGTGGGTAATGAAACTATATCTATAGATAAAGATTACAACAAGAAAAAAAAAACAGTGGCTTTATTGTTATTTTTGTTCTTCAGGCATGATTATATGGGATTTTAAGTATAGTTCTATCACTAAACTTGTCAACCCCCTCCATACTCACTTATAATCGTAGAAGTCTCTCCAGTTCCTGAAGGGGTGCTGTCTGTCCAGTAATCCTGACATGTTAGGAGCTGTCGGTGTGAACTGAGATCTCGGGGGGCAGCGGGGTGCTCTCTCCTCCATCAGTAGGGGTTACAAACCTAGCCTCCGTCTCTGGCCGAGGAAAGAAGTTTGAGTGGTTCTGTCCCGGACCAACTTGCATACTACATAGAGGGAGTGTGGGCTCAGCTTTGGTGCATGTAGAATGCAGAAGATGCTTATTTGCCTACGTGTAAAAACAAAACAAACAAAAAAAACCCGATTAAAATAAAAGTCAATATTTGGTCCTAGATGGAGCAGTTAGTACAATAAATTGTCTGGTTGACATATATGAACATGTGCATTGCTTTTCTTATTTGTAAGAGCATGAAAAGAAAACTTTAAGAGCCTCATACAAAAATAATAAGATCCCACCATCCAGAGAAAACTGCTTATAACTTACTGCAATGTATGTCCTAGACTCTTGATATTCACTGTATGTTTCATGAAATTGGGAACATATACTTACGTGTAACACATTAGTATCTTTAACATTAGAGTAAAATCAGATTTAAAAATGTAATTGTGTTCTGTATAGTAACTATAGTAAATTAATTTATAATAGGCTTAGTAAATACTGAAAGCAACAGTTTTGGTTGACTAGAAAAATTGATAACGAAATTCAAAAATTTAGAACATTTGCATTCTTAGGTAAAGTTGCTTATTCCTTTTTGTAAATGAATGTTAGAGTACTTAAAGATTATTCTCAGGACATGTTTTTTTTGTTGTTTTTTTTTGTTTTGTTTGTTTTAAAGATTTATTTATTTTATTACAAAGTCAGATATACAGAGAGGAGAGACAGAGAGGAAGATCTTCCGTCCGATGATTCACTCCCCAAGTGAGCCGCAACGGGCCGGTGCTGCGCCGATCCGAAGCCAGGAACCTGGAACCTCTTCCGGGTCTCCCATGCGGGTGCAGTGTCCCAATGCAGTGGGCCGTCCTCAACTGCTTTCCCAGGCCACAAGCAGGGAGCTGGATGGGAAGTGGAGCTGCTGGGATTAGAACCGGCGCCCATAAGGGATCCCAGGGCGTCCAAGGCGAGGACTTTAGCCACTAGGCCACGTCGCTGGGCCCTCAGGACATGTTTTTAATGCTGCTATAATATTTTAATTTTATATTAGTTGTGTGATTTTTTAAGTGCTTTTTTTTCGGTTTTTCTCCTCAGATCTAAGTATTTCAGAACATGCTCAAGAGGTGAGCACTTAACAATTGAGGTAAGTAGAGTCACAGGTTTGATTGGCCAAGAAGCCCTTGAGAAAGACAGAAAAGGCTTTAGCTAAGGAGAAAGGAATGGACTCAAATTAATATGGACTGCTTGTATTTCAGCATTTTTTCTAAAGATTTATTTATTTTTATTGGAAAGCCAGATATACAGAGAGGAGGAGAGACAGAGAGGAAGATCTTCTGTCTGATTGTTCACTCACCAAGTGAGCCGCAACGGCTGGAGCTGAGCCAATCCAAAGCCAGGAACCAGGAGCTCCCACATGGATGCAGGGTCCCAAGGCTTTGGACCGTCCTCGACTGCTTTCCCAGGCCACATGCAGGGAGCTGGATGGGAAGCGGGACCACCGGGATTAGAACCGGCACCCGTATGGGATCCTGGCGCGTGCAAGGCGAGGACTTTAACCACTATGCTATCACGCCAGACCCTGTATTTTAGTATTGTTGATGCCGATGAAGCAGTGGGGAAAAGTCAATGTGGAACTTGGCGGATATTAAGGTGCTATTTCTAGGGTGACTTTGAGTTTGATATTCACCCCACATCGCTTGGGGAGAAGGGACTCTTCTGTTAGTAATTGTGACTTCCTTAGGGCAGTGATTGATTTTCAGTGTCTCCATAGCAGAAGTCATTGATTTGCATTTTCTGTGTAAAACATAATAGAAGCTCCCATTGATTCAGTCCTGTTTGGCAGAGTTGATTCTGTGTACCAGGCACACCATTTAGGGGTATTCTCTGTGCATAATCCTTGTAACAACTCTGTTAGAAGCAGGTGCTAGTAACCCTGTTGTATGGATAAGAAATAGAGGCTTTAGGCAGGTGGGGAAATGGAGCTCTGTTCCTATTGCACAACGTCTTATGTGGTAAAAAATGAACTACAGCCCAAAACTTCCTGGTTCCAACACTTGAACACTGAAATTCACGATTTATATATTGAATAAGGAAACACATAAGCCAGGAAAGGGTTGAAAAACAACAACAAAAACCCACACACCAATAAAAAAAATAAGTGTAAGATAACTTTCACTTTTGTTATCTTAGACTGTTATTTTCTAAACTATTTGAATTGCTTCTCCTCAGTCTTAGAACAGTATTAACACCAAAATACTTTTTCTTTCAAGTGCTTATTTGTATTTATAAATATTTTGGTTAAATGTAAACTGATGACTTTTATTAGGTCATTTTAAATAATATCCTATTATAACATTCGTATCTAGATAGACGTGTTTGGAAATGGTGAATACTATCTAGTACATTTTCATAAGTAATTAATGAATTATGTATGAATGCTTACAAAACATTATTTGGGTATCTTTAAGGTCCCTCCTTTTTAATAAATTAAATAACTTCTTTGGAACTGAGGTAAGTTAGAATATTCTTATATAAATCATCAAGTTTGGGTCAGAGTTTCAGTTCATATAGAAAATTGTTGTAATTGTCTTTGATTTTCGCAAAAGATCATAAATTAAGAACAATAGCATGTTTGCCTCAGCCATTTCACAGGAGTTTTGAATATGTCATATGAGTTGACATGTAAAAAGGTGCACATTAACTGTAAGATGAGGAAAGTGATGCACCTGCTTATTAGATGATGTAGTTTGGACAAATAGCTCTGCTAACACTCATTTTCTCACTCTTTCAGTTTGAGAATCTAGTAGGGAGCGATGAAGTAAGTATCTCCTTCGTCACGCAAAACCCGTATTCCTCGTTCTCATCAGTCATGCCATTATTTATAACAGTTATTGTTAAAATTTTTACCTTCGTATGTATTAGCCAACAATTCAGAATTCTCTGCCAAGTAGCATATAATACTACAAAAATATGCACACACACCCACACACATAGGTTTTACAACATTTTATGGAACTCAGAAAACTTTAAAAAGAATACTACTTACCTCTATTGACAAATAGGTAAGATATGTCAGAACAAATCCGTGCCTATACCGGGGTGTTCATAGATTCTGAAAGTGGAATTTGAACATGTTCTCTGTATAGTTTCTAACTTTAGCTATTTTATCAGTTATTTGGTAAATATATTTCATACAAAACTCATTTGACTTTAAGATGGATTGCTAGCACAGCAGTCTTAAAATACACAGAAAAATGTGTGTTTTACATTGAATGAGTGTGTGTCGTGTGCTGGTGTAGTTAGCTGTTGCGTGTGGTGATTTCCCACTTAACTACACTCACTGTCCGGGTCTGCACACTCCTTCTCCTCCCTTGGACCTGCTTTTCATTCTAAAAATTTAAAGCTTTTTTGTTTCAAAGACTTTTAATAATCAAGTTTATTTCCTGTAACAAAACTACGTAAATAGAAAATAGATTATGTTGAACAAAAGTCTGATTGGCTTGTCTTAAGTAGAATTTATCTAGTAATATTTAACCTTTTGTTCTTTACACAGGGAGAGAGCCCAGGAAGCAGTCATAGGTAAGATTTTAACTCCCTAAGAATTTAGACTCTGTCACTTGCTTACTTTAAAACATTGAAGGGTTCTTGTTTCAAAACCTTAATTTTGTCTTTCTAATAAGACTGAAACAATATATTCCTTAGAAGATGGTACAGAACACTAAAAAGTTTGATGTTTGTACTATCCTATTTGAACCTAAGTTGTATGTTCTTTAGTTTCTTAAAATCCGTTGATAAATATAATCAAGTTATTTTGCTTTTCTTTCCTTCTAACATTTTCTGCTAACCAAGTTTTTTACATCTTTCAATAGAAAATTAGAATCTTGGTACTATAATTTATTTAAGCGATCTTTAATGATACATTACTTGAAAATTAAGCATTTGTTTTAACTCAGTTTTGATATCAAGAAGATATTTTTGTATGCTAGTTCATATTTCGAATGTGTATTCCTTAATTTTTTCAGTGTAGCAAACATTTATTAAACAATTTTTATGTACCAGGCACTTCCTAGACACTGGGATTAAAATACCAGACAAGGAAAAATCTGGTCTGTGGGATAGATCCTGGAGGTGACCGATTTCAACATGAGGTGGAAAAGCAATTAAGTAGCAGTTAGGAAACCCTAAAGGAGAGGCCCTTTTTAGGAGTATGAGGTGTGTCCAGTAGTTTTTTTTAATCGGGGATGGCACCTGGGTTGATTCTCAAAGGCTTGGTTAGTAGCTTCCGTCCAGGCAGAGAACATTCCAGACAAAGAAATTACATAAGCAAAAAGAAGACTAATTGGAAAGGGGCTCTAGGAGAGTGTTGGGGTGATAGGAACATTATGTATCTTTCTTTGGATGGAAGTTACATTAATGTCTACAACTGTTAAAACTTTATGAACTAGATATTAAAGCCTGTATTTTATTATCTAAAAAAAAAAAAAAAAGAGCTCTAGGGTAGAGGAACAGAAATAGGAGACATTACCTTTACTTTGCCAGTTAGCAGTTAGCCATGGCAGTTTTAGGAGAGGCGTCTAAAGACGATCAAGAAATAGCCTGCAGAACTGAGAGAACATGGGGAACAAATTAGGGAGTGGAGACAGATAGGTGGCTTAGAGAGATTGGCCAGCTCTGTGACCTGAAACGGAGGTGATCAGGGAGGGCCTTACGATTGTTTGTTGTGTTTGGCAATGGAGAGACCATCGGCCACCTTTGCTGCAGCTGGGGTGATGAGAGCCGAGGTAGTGGCAGTGAACTGAGGCGTAAGTGAGAAGTTGGACTGCCTGGATTTAAATGCTGGCTTTGTCATGTGCTGTGTGACTCACTTGAACTCAGTCTTAGTCTTGTCTCATATCCTTCATATGCATAATTAATCTCTATATCTACCATAAAAGATTGTTGCGATTAAAATTATTTAATAAATATAAAGCATCTAGAAGAGAGCCTGGCACATAGTAAGTTTAGATATGCTAACTGTTGATAATGTGTGTATTTAAGTTTGAGAATTTTGGCTGAAGGGGAAGGAGAAAAGGAGCAATAGCTAGAGATAGATACAGATCAAATCATGTTTTTTTGCCTTTCTTCACCTGGAGGAGACATAAAAACAAATGGATAAGGTTAAAGAGAAGTGCTAATCGATGGAGCAGAGTCCCAAAGAATTATCTGGAGTGGAGAGGAGATGATATCAGGAATGGATCATTAAGTGTAGTCATTAGGGAACATTACCTTTGGAAGATGAAGGAAAGAATATACTTAAGTTAGGGCGCGGCAAGAGGCTGAAGAAATTGATGCTTGATACTTACTCCCTGTTTCTTAAAGTGGGATGGAATTCTTTTAAGAGGAAAGAAGTAAGAATCAAGTTGAATGTGAGAGGACTAGTCCTGGAGCCTGGCCCTGCGGACCAGATTGCAAAGGGCTAATCATGGAAGTACTCCAAGGTCAGAATGTAGTGAGCTGAGTGCAAGAAGGTGAGTATATTGGTAACATTGTGGATATGCAGTAGTGCCCAAACTGGGTGTAAGTGAAGTAAAGCTGAGAAGTTTACCTTGTAGGTACATAAGGAGAAGAGGGAAGGATCAAGTGGACTGTGCTGAAGTTTCTGTTTTGTGATCCACGGTCCAGGGTTAGATGGCTAAAGCAGAGCTAGAATCGAGGGAAACATCTTAAAGGTGATTGTCCTAAAAAAAAAATTAATTTCTCAGATGATACATGATCATACTCGGTATATATGCTATAATGGAAGTATTATAGTATTTGCTTTTTACTCTTAACAGTTGTAGTATGTAATTACTTTTGTATACTTACTGCAGAAAAGTTTGGGAATTTCAATGACTACGAGTGTTTTGTCAAACTGGTCTTTTTTTTCCCCCCCTTTTTTTCTGTAGGCCTCTTACTGAGGAAGAAATTGTTGACCTAAAAGAAAGACATTATGATTCTATTGCTGAAAAACAGAAAGACCTTGATAAGAAAATTCAAAGAGAGGTAAATAGTCTTCTATGTTATTTAAATATATGTCATCATGAAGCCTCATTTACCGTCATTAGATAATATATTATGTATAGTCAATGGGTCAAATGAAAATGGTTTAAAAAATTATTCCAGCCCTTCATAATTTTTTTTGTTTAGTTTGATTTCTCAGAAATTTTGTAATATTAAAAAGTGAAGATTTTATATTCTTTTAAATAATTTCTTAGTTCACAGATAGGAATGCCAATAGGAATATGCATCATGTTTAAAACCAACTTTATTTTGCACTTTTTAAAATTTTTGTCTGTTTATGTATTCAGTAAACCGAGTACTTGCGATTGTAAAATATTATTTGATACTTACAAAAATAGCCTGTAATTATAATGTTATCACTGAACTAAATGGAACTAACATTTTAAAAATTGTTTAGCACCAATTAGTGATTTCAAAAGCATTAAATTCAGCTGTAATAGATATTAAATCTGTCTAAAGAAACTGTTGAAACTTGATTTTGACCTTAACTGTGACATATCGTTAAAATAGTGTATGTGTTTTTATAAACACCAAAAACTTTTAAAGTTGGGATACTTAATAATTTTTAATAGTTTTGAAATAATAATATCAAGGGGACATGTGCATCAAATTTTTTAAAGATAGAGACATGCATTTGGAGAAAGCGTAGTATACTTGATAGACAGTGAGATGATTGGGCATAATTTTAAACATGTTTGACTTAAGAGGACCAACATTTAGGCTGAGAAGTGTTGAAATGATTGCTGAAAATGAGGACCACTGAATGTTCTGATCTGGAGAGAAACAGCTGTGTGTTTAAAGAAATTAGATGTTATTCCTTTATAATTTCTAAAAGTTTCTAAAGAATTCTATCTGTTTCATATCAGTTTTGAGTTACTTTCTAAAGGGAGGAATTGAAATGAACAGTCATAAAAATTTCAATTCTGTTATGCCTTGCAGAGATTATTTTTTAAGTAATTTATTTTTCGTTTTACAAGTGAGAAAAGCATCTTCTCTTTAGAGCAGTCAGAGAGGTTCTGTTTTGTTAATCCTTATCGTTTTGTTCATATACAGTTAGCCTTACAAGAGGAGAAGTTAAGACTAGAAGAAGAAGCTTTATACGCTGCACAGCGTGAAGCAGCCAGGGCAGCAAAGCAGCGAAAGCTCTTGGAGGTGAGGGGAGAAGACCCCAACATACACTAGGGTTGCTTTTCTCCTTATTTTCTCTAACAAATCTTAGACCTTTTGCTTGGACCTTTTTCCCACTAGAGTCAAGGGCTTCTTGTTTAACAACACATTACCTATGCATCTGTTCTTGGGAATTTAAAAGGCATACTGGTCAACCTTTAATTAACTAGAAATAGAATCAAATCTATATGTTTGAATCAGGTGCTGGTTAGCTTCAGGTAAGCAGCAGCTATTCTTGCTTATCTTCAACATGATTTAATGCTGGAAACTTCAGTGCTCTTGGAAAAATACTCTGAAAGGGAAAGCATTGCCAAACTGGTAGTGTGGTGTATTTCCAAAGCATTTTTCCCCTTCACAGTTCCTACAACTGCCAGAATTTCTATACTTTATAGCATCACAAGCTGTGTGATTTTGTTCCCATTGAGATATAATTTACCTCTCATCTTGTATACTTGGGAGGTTGAGAGTTTAGATCCTGAGCAGTCTTTGGCATCTTGCCAGAAAAGGCAGCCGATTTACCGTATTTTGCATAATATCTAACAACGTTAAAGAGTTTTATGGAACTCTGGCTAAGTGTCAGGAACTGTTCTTAGCAGTTTCAATGTTTTGCCTGTTTAATCCTCAGAACAGTCTTAGGGGATAGGTGGTGTTCTTAATCCTCATTTTATAGCTGAGGAAACTGAGAGACAAATAATAAGTAAGTCTTTTGCAAACAGATACTAAATGGCAGTCCAGAGCACTACTTCGTACCATCTTCATGTTCTGACCATTCCTTACCGTAGTGCTGTTCATTGTAGTGCGAGGAACACGTCCTGTAGTAAAACAGGGAACTGAAAATTGTCATGTTGTTATGGGACTTGTGTGTGAACTGTGTTTCTCTCTCTCTCATGTTTCAGCAAATTATATTGGAGAAGTTTCTTTTTTGTTTTCCTATCATATTGTGTTAATTTTTTTTTTAAGGATTTGAAAATTTTTATTGGAAAGGCAGATTTACAGAGAGAAAGATCTTGCATCTGCTGGTTCACTTCCCAAATGACCACAAAGGAAAAGCAGAGCCAATCAGGAGCCAGGAGCTTCTTCTGGTTCTCCCATGAGGGTGTATGGTTCCAATAGCTTGGGCCAGTCTCTGCTGCTTTCCCAGGCCATAAACAGGGAGCTAGATTGGAAGTGGAACAGCAGGGACAGAAACTAGCATCCAAATGGGATGCTGATGTTTGCAGGCAGCTGATTGGTTAATTGAGCCTTTGTGCCAGCCCCTCTGATTCTTAAATAGTAGAAAAGCTTAGAAATAAACTGTCATTAATGTGTTACTTTTTGATTTAGATACTGGTTGTTTTTTATTGTTGTTTTTGGTTTTTTTTCTTTTCTTTCTTTTTTTTTTGCCAAAATGGGTCTTCTAACACCTGCCTTGTAAAAACCAAAAGGATTCCATATGCAGCATCCATTGGTTTGATTTCCAAAATTCTGTTTTGCTGTGACTGAATGACATAAGACATATAATCCATGTGCACTATATTCTGTTACACACAACCGTACTTAGGCATATGCCAGCTTATTTGATTTTCCTAACTCCAAGTCTTGTAGGGCAGTGATGTAGCCATCTGTAAAATATAGATGAGAAACAAACAGTAAAGGCCATTCTAGGGATACAGAACTTGAAACATTCATCTAAATCCTATTTAAATCCTGAATAATTACCTTTTTCTTTTTTGAATTACTTCAGCCAAATCTTAAATCCTTTGCTTTAATGCTACTGATTTTTACCCAGAATAGAGCTGACTGTACTGCACTAATTATTTCCTTCCTACTCCTCAGTGCTTCAACTTACTACGATGTCTATAGGTATAGTAAGAATGTTAAGAACACCAATAAATGTTTTACAAGTTTTGTTTTTTTTAAAATGAATCTTCTAAATGCTTTATCATAATCTACTGATTAAAGGAGAAAAAATATTACCCACATGTAAGGGAATATGGGAGTAAACAATGATGAATTTAAAAGACTTTACTGAATAACTTCAAGGGTATGTTTTAGAAACCAGAAAAAGTATTTTGATGATGCGTATTTTAACAGCAATTATAAAATAAGCAATTTCACAGTGGAGTGATTTTGGTTGCTTTTGTTTCCAAAGCAAGAAAGGCAAAGAGTTTTACAGCAGTGTCTTCCTTCCAGCAATGGAGAATATCAAAGGTAAATACTGAAATGTGTTTCTTCCCTTTGTAGTAGAAAATTTTTATCTCTAAAGGAATTGCAGCTCACTTCAATGTGTTTATATATATATATTCATGTTTCTGTGTGTCCTAAAAATTACTTCTCAAAGACACTGTATTGTAAAAATTCTGACAGAATTATTTTCCTTAAACTAGAAGGTGATTGTTTATTTAGATTCACTCTACTCTGTGATCACATCTTCCATATAGAGAGTGACACAGTAATGCAGTGTCTTCAGGTCAGTTACTTACACCTGAGGTAGTTGTGTTTGCCTTAGGCCCCTCTTTTAAAGCTGCTGTGATTGTTTTGGGAGAAATATCTTACTGTCTCATTTCCACTAGTTCATTCAGTTCAGTTCATTCATCCAGTTCATTCAGTGAACCTTGTCCATTATTGTGAAGTTTAACTTACAGCTGAACTTTACAGGTTTTCCTTTTTTTTTTTTTTAGTTTCATTGTCGTTTTTAGGAAATTAAGATATTTTCATTAGGTTATTCCGATTTTTATGGTAATTATGAAAATGCGAGGTGGACATTTTAACCAGAATGCTGTTACTAACTGAAGCATATATTCTGTTGCCTCTAGTTTGCATCTTCTGTGAAAATAAATACATCAATTCACTCTTTTTGCAGTTCAGGACCAGAAGATGACTTTGAATCATGTTTGAGAAATATAAAGTCACAGTATGAAGTTTTCCGAAGTAGTAGTAAGTCTTTTAAATATGTTGTGTTTTAAGTTCACTTTGGCCCGCACTAAACAGAGGTCCTGGTTCCTACTCCATAGAATTTTTTGACCTTCTACCTATATTGTGCACACAGTTACTAACTAGTCATTGTTTTTACAATATCATCCTTCCTACTTAAAAGGGCATTGCAGCAAATAAAAACCTCAAGCTCTTTCTATAGATCCCTTGAAGGAATCAAGTACTATTTTTTACGTTTCTGTACTGATCTTATCCCTCCTGTCCCTGCAAAAAGAGAAGAAAGGTGAAAATGATACAAAAGTTTACTTAATGTATTACAAATTGATTTCTAAGATCAAAATATTTCTTCAGGTTTCCAAAATGTAGATTGCTGTGCTACTCATTAGGGGAAACATAATAACAGCTCCTTTTGAAAATATAAATTTAAATCTTAATTAGGAAGTGTATTTTTGAAAAAAAGAAAATGTAGCCTGCCTTTCAAGTCTTTTGTCTTTTTTAAATCCATCTTCTTAATTGATTGTTAGAAAACATTATCTAAAATTAACCATGTAAACAGTTTATAATTCATTTATATTTGTGTGTTATAAAAGTGGGTGACAAACCACTTATACAACTGTTCCTAACAGAAACATAACAATGTAATGGTTTCACTTATTGTTTCCAAGGGTTAAAGCAATACTGATATTTTTTTTAAAGATTTATTCATTTTATTACAGCCAGATATACACAGAGGAGGAGAGACAGAGAGGAGATCTTCCGTCTGATGATTCACTCCCCAAGTGAGCCGCAATGGCCAGTGCTATGCCGATTTGAAGCCAGAATTCAGGAACTTCTTCCAGGTCTCCCACGTGGGTGCAGGGTCCCAAGGCTTTGGGCCGTCCTCAACTGCTTTCCCAGGCCACAAGCAGGGAGCTGGATGGGAAATGGAGCTGCCAGGATTAGAACCGGCGTCCATATGGGATCCCGGGGCTTTCAAGGAGAGGACTTTAGCCACTAGGCCACGCTGCTGGGCCCTAAAAGCAATACTGATTTGACAGAGAGTTGTTGTCCAAGAACATTACTGTTGTGGTTACATGTGTGGGTGACTTGTTTGCCGTCTGCTGCAGGACTCTCATCTGATGCCACAGTTCTTACACCAAATACAGAAAGCAGCTGTGATCTAATGACCAAAACCAAGTCAACCAGTGGGAATGATGACAGCACATCCTTAGACCTGGAATGGGAGGATGAAGAAGGTATTCTGTAATTCAAAATTTTATCTTAAAAAATGATCTATGTTGATTTTTGTAAATCTTCTCCCTATTACTTCATTTAAGCAGAGAAGATCACAAGTCCTTGGAAAATAGATACAAAAATCCCTTGGACTCTTGTATTAGTGTTTATCTTGTGGCAATCGATTGTTTAGGAAATGCTTAATTTTTACACTTGATCTTAGCCAAAAGACTGAGAAGTAATAGAAACGCTTAATTTTTAATGTTCTTTGAGATTTAGAAAATAAATGTTAATTTCTTAAAGTTTTTGTAACCCAGCTCATGAAGGATTACTGTCCTCTTGTGGATAATCTAAAGCTAAAACTTCATTAACTTGACGTATTATATATAATTTATATATATATATAATATATAAATATATATTAGCAATGTCATTCTCTTTTCTTAATGTTGATTTTCATTTGTGAGGCAGAGAGAGACCAAACAAGCTGCTATTCACTGGTTCATTTCCCAAAAGCCCCCGAACACGGAGGCTGGGCTGGTTCAGACACTAGAAGTCAGAAACAGTCCCAGTGTTCCTTAGAGGCGGGATCCCAGTCACTTGAGTGGTCACCACTGCCTCGTGGGAGACATATCAGTGGGCAGTTGGTATCTTGCTGGGTACTAGATGTGGGACACCAGCATATTAATCAGTGTGGTAATTGGTAAGCTAAACACTGCTTCTTGTTAGTTACTTTGATAAAAATAAAAACTACTTGAGATATGAATTTGATGTTAACTGTACATCTCCCCGACTACAGCATTTTATAGTAGTCATTTCTTTTCAACTTCAACTTGTTCATCTTAAGAAGGGAATAATAAACCTACTTTAAAGAATAATATTTCACTGTCACGTAGTCTAAATATACCTGGCACATGTAGCTGGTTAAAAAATATCTAAGCAAATAAATGGATGAATGTTGTGAGGATCAAATTTTATATATATATATGACACCAAGGGCTTATATAACAGGAGTATATCAACTATGCAAAATTGTAGTTAAAAATGTTATGTTTTAAAATCTAGTTCACTGAATAAGATCCCAGTTTTCATATTATTTTTATTTTAAATAAGCAGCCTAAAAAGGAAGACTGGATTACAAAATATAAACTTTAGGAAAAATAGTAATTTAAAATTTTGTAGAATTTTAAGATCAAATCAATCTTAGATACCCTGTTTTCAAACCGTTTGTTTTATCAATAGGCACATTGGGAACTTGGGTAACTTTATCATATATCAAAGAGTGCATTCACTTTATTCTCAGGTAAACATTGTTTTCCCAATCCTGTATTTGTTATTGCCTGTTTGGATCATAAGCATCATGCTTTATATTCATTTTCTGATTTTAACATCTTTTTTTTTTTTTTTTTTGCTATTTCAATAAACCCTTGAGTTTATTAAGCTTTCTCTTACTACATATCCTTTTTACAATTACAAAAAAAATTTTTTTTAATCACCCTTTGGAGTCCTAGAACTCCAAATAAAACCTTTAAGTCAGCACACACACTCATCCAGGACTTCGTCAGAAGACCTCAGGGCGCATTCCTCCGTCTCCGCCTCGGAGGAGGCCCGCGGGCAGCACCAGGACACGGTGCCTTCAGGACCACCCGGCTTCTCGAACGAAAGGAGACGCTCACCCACGCTGCTGTGCCAGCAGGTGGGGAGGGACCCCCTGCGAGTCTACTTGCACGCCACTCTATTAGAAAAACAAACACTGAGTTTTTATTGCACCAGGCCAACAAAGATGGCCACACCTCCACACTAGGGACTACCGCGGGAAGCTCTCCCACCAGCCCCGGATTTTAACATCTTACGTTTGATCCATACCTTTCAGTTCTTTCAATTAGTGATTTTGTTATATCCACACCACATGTTCTTCATATGTGTAGGTAAAATGACATTGTAGATGTTTATTGAAGTTATTAAACTGGACTAGATCGAGGACAGAGCCCACTAAAAACCTACTTCTGGGTTGATATACACAAATCAACAGAAAGAAATTTACAGAAGTGTATTAGCATCTGGCTCATACTTTTATCTGTGGAATAGCTCACTTTGCTGAGTTGTGTCTTTGTGACTTTTCAGGGGTGATGTCGATTTAATTATTCTTCTGTTACTATAGGATATGATTTTTAAGATCGAGAACAAAATCATTGAATGTGTTGAGCCCTATTTTTCCACAACCTCTTTGGCAATTCTAGATTTTGATTCTGTCACCAGTGTTGATTCTATAAACTCAGATTTCTGTTCTCCCTTCCTTCTGCTAATAAAATGGGATTTTTTTTTCCCGTCAAGATTTTTGATGCTTTCAGCTTACCAGTTTCTTTCTCTTCAACATTAAAACTAATACAATTTCGCCTCAAAACTTTTCTACTCTGTTATGATGGAGTCAGAAAGCCTCAGGGCTCGACTGAGTCCATCTCAATCTTGATTTACCACTTGTCGCTGTGTGACCTTATGAAATCACTTATCCTCCCTCTCCATTGCCTCTTCTGTACAGAGGGGATGATGATGATGCTTAAAGAGTTAGGGGGATTAGCTCATCGGATTTCTCCGAAATGAGTACAACACTAACTGGAATTTAGCACTGGAAAAGCATATTGTTCTCATTAGAAAGTTGTCATTCTTGGGAAGTAGAAGTAATGTAACTGGGAAGGATCTTGGCCAACATACCTTGATTTAGCAGCATAAGACGGATAGCAAGTGAAATCATCCATCTTTTCTGTTTATTTTTTTGTTCTTCAGAAGTTTTATCTTGGTAGATTATCAGTGATACATTAGAAATGCTGTTTAGTAAATAGTAATATTTTATGTAAGGCATATTTCAGGAGTAGACCCCAACTATTTCCCTGAAGAAAATCTACATAGGACTGACTTTTAAAGTTAGTTTACAAATCAAGTTTGATAGTTATATAAAAACTATATGAGGACGTCTTTTAATATATCTGCATTTAAAGGTAGAAAATCTGTGTTCAAATCATAGGAATGAACAGAACGCTTCCCATGAGAGAACGTTCCAAAACAGAGGAAGACATTCTCCGGGCAGCGCTTAAGTATAGCAGCAAGAAGACAGGAAGTAATCCTACATCAGCCTCCGATGATTCCAATGGCCTGGAATGGGAGAATGATTTTGTTAGTGCCGAAATGGATGATAATGGCAATTCTGAGTATTCTGGGTTTGTAAATCCTGTATTAGAACTGTCTGATTCTGCCACAAAGCAGTGTGATACAGATCAGCAAACTCGGTAGAGTAAAATTGTGTGACCCTGTTTATCAGTTATGACCAGATGTTAAAAAACTAGAATGTATAAATGGTTGTGCTGAGACTTTTTGTAAGGGAAGGTAAGAAACCATGTTGCAAATGCTTATTTTATTAGAAAGGAGTGAGAATAGATCTGAATCGCTTCAGAATTAAGTGCAATTTCATCATCTGCCTTCTGCTTTTTCCAGACCAATTTATTGGTTCTGTCATGTTACCAATTAACTTACTTTAACTCCTTCCTTTATAGTATTGTTTCCTGTTGTAGTTTCACTTAAAAAAAAGAAGGAAATGATTTTGAATGCTTTAAGCCTATTTCGTTATCTATGAAAATATTAAGGCCTTTTTTTGTGAATTCTCAGCAGATGTGAAAGGAGCATGAGGAGGGACAAACTGGAAATAATGTTTCTTTTTCTAGTGTTACTGCTGTGACTAGTTTGAATTTTATTTTCCAATAGTAAGCACAATTAATTTGAGTAGATCACTAAGAAATGCTTAGTACTTTCTTTCTATATTTATTATATATTCTAGTATGATAATGTTGATTAAATCTGAAGAAAATATAAAAATAAGCTTTCAGAGTTTGGACACTTCAAGTTGGCTATAATCAACAATATTTAAGAAAAAATATATATTTAGGTCTTTCACTTCACTTTACGTGCCATTGTATTGACTCCAAATTGACATATTAAGTTTTTAGGTGTTACTATATTTTTAAATTCTATATTTCCAATGAATGATCTTATATTTTACAATGAACATATTCTCTGCATGATCTAAAAAAAATACCTAAAAGAATAATACGGGTATTTAGATTAAATCCATTTTGGTATGAAAGGCTTCATTGATTTCATTATAATTTCCTTGCCTTGTAGCACAAGGTGCTTTAATAGGATGGAACTAAGTTATGAATATGTGTACCTGCCTTTTATGATAGTTATGTCTTTTTTTTAAGATTTTTTTTTATTGGAAAGTCAGATATACAGAGAGGAGAAAGAGACAGAAGGGAAGATCTTCCATCCATTGATTCACTCCCCAAGCAGCGCCAACGGCCAGAGCTGAGCCAATCCGAAGCCAGGAGTCTGGACCCTCTTCCGGGTTGCCACTGCAGGTGCAGGGTCTCAAGGCTTTGGGCTGTCTTCGACTGCATTCCCAGTCCACAAGCAGGGAGCTGGATGGGAAGCGGGGCCACCGGGATTAGAACCGGCGCCAATATGGGATCTCGGCGCGTGCAAGGTGAGGACTTTAGTTGCTAGGCTATCGTGTCAGGCATGACAGTTATGTCTTTTCTTCCCCTAAAGTTTTTGCATCAGTATAACGCCAAGAACATAAAGTACTCACTGATTGCTTTCCTTGATTTTGCTGAGGATTGAGTATGATTTTAATAATAAGTAAACTGTTGTTTGGTTTTTCTTTTTCTTTTTCTTGCAGCAATGACAGTGCATGTTCCCAAAACTATATAGGAAGGTCCAGATATAAATAGTAACTGAAAGTTTTTGCTGTACTTTTAAAAACAATCCTGTGGCCCTTTCAATATTTGAACTACTAGGCAATGACATCTGTAGTTTTATGTCCCTTTTTATCTCATAGAAATATGACACTTTAATATGTAAATATGTGTTAGGTAATACCATTATTTATATCTGTATCATAATTTAAGTTGTAGCTATGTCATTGGAAATATTTTAATATTAATCTATATTGACATTGCCTGTGTCAATGCTTTCTAAAGTTTGTATACATCAGATGTATATTTTTGGTTTGGCATAGGCTACTATGGTAATTTTTCTTGGCTTTTTGTTCATGAATAATTTTTTTTGAAGGAATGGTAACTTCTCAAGGATTGTGAATAAATATGTTTTTACACTTAAAGGTAATAAATTATTATTGATTTTACTATGTAAATATACAAATACTATGACTTCTGAATTATTATTAAACTTGATATGGTTAGACACAAAGGAGTAAATTAGGAAAGGAAGATAGGATTAAAACTTGGAATGTTTTAACTGCTAAGAAAAACAGTTATAACTTTTTGTTTCTTAAAAAAACAATTAGAAATCACATATTAAGCAATAGTCATAGGATCTGCCGAGTCTGTCAGGGTGCTGAACATAGCAGTAAAAAGACACAAGACATGTAAGTGTCCTAATCTTTTACTTTAACATTCTAAAAGACATGAACAGTAATAACAAACATATAACATAAACATACTAAACTATGTTTAGTAACATGTTTTTTAGTATAAACACTAAAAAAATCACAAAGTTAGGGAATATACAACAAGGGCATGATGAGACATGGGAAGAAAACCTTTGTATGTATAAATTTATTTTTATTGGCAAGTCAGATCTATAGAGAGAAGGAGAGACAGAGAGAAACATCTTCCATCCACTGCTTCATACCCCACGTGGCTTCAAGAGCCAGAGCTAAGCTGATCTGAAATAAGAGCCAGGAGCTTCTTCTGGGTCTCCCACGCAGGCACAGAGCCCCAAGGCTTTAGACTGTACTTGACTGCCTTTCCAGGTGACAAGCAGCGATCTGGAAGGGAAGTGGAGCAGCCAGAATATGAACCGGTGTCCATATGGTATCCTGGCACATGCAAAGTGAGGACTTAAGCCACTTGGCTACTACGCTGGGCCTGAAAAGGTTTTTTGTTTTGTTTTGTTTTGTTTTGTTTTTGTTTTAATTCTTTGTGTATTTAAAGGCAAGTTACAGAAATATCTTCCATCCACTGTTTTCAGAATTTCTCCAGATGTCCATGACAGCCAGGGCTGGGCCAGGAGCTTCTTGTGGGTCTCCCACTTGAGCATAGGGGCCCAAAGGCTTAGGCCATCCTCCTGTGTCATCTCAGACACATTTGCAGGGAACTGAATGAGAAGTGGGGTAGTGGGGATTCAAACTGATCTCCCATGTAATGCCAGCATTGCAGGAAGCTGCTAAAAGTATTATGCCACAATGCCAGCCCCAAGCACTCCTGAAGGAGCCCTCAGAGTGCCTATCCTCTGCCCCTGTGAATTAGCAGGGAGCTGGACTGGAAGTGCAGCAGCCTGGATTGAACTGGCATCCTGTGAGATTCCCATGCTGGAGGCAGCAGTTCAGTCTGCCACACCACTGACCTTGAATGCCGTAATATTAAAACTTTATGATTTAGTAACTTTAATATTATCAGAGTCAAAAACCAGAAATAGAAGTATGGAAGTCTGACAAAATGGTTAAAAGGTGATGATACATACATGCTAAAGCCTAAATATACTAGACAGTATATTTAGTATGTAAGCCTTAACTGCTTACATGGGAAGCAGTTCTAACAAGCTGGGTAATCGAATTAGAAGCTATAACGCTAAAGAAAAACTGTCTAATAAAGGCAACTGATTGACAGAGTCACAGAGAGTATATTTTCTCTCTGCTCCTGTAACATTTATGTCATGGTCTAAAGCAACACAACTTTACTGTTACAAAGTTCTGCAGCTAAGAACTCAAGAGATCTGACTAGCATAAGAGCCAGTGTCCCAGGATTTCATTCAAAGTTTCTTGCCTTTTTCGGCTCCCGGGTGGCCAGTGCAGGTGTCCCAGTTCTTCAAGAGGCTGCTGTCCTTCCCTGGCTCAAGGACTCCTTCGTCCATCTTCAAAGCTGTCAACAGTGGATCAGGTTCTACATTTTATCACTCTGACATCTTGTTTTGCCTCTCTTCCACATTTAAGGATCCTGTGATTAATTGGGCCCACCCAGATAATCCAGGAGCATCTATTTTAAGGTACTCACTTAGCAACTTTAAATTTGTGTGCAGTTTTAATTCCCTTCTGCAATGTACACACACTCCCGGGTTCTGAAGGTTAGCACAACAGCATCTGGATACCTTTACTGGCCATCAGCCATCACTCTGCTACTACAAGGCAAAAGAAAAACAAGACATGGAAACTGAAAGAGTCTTGCAGGAAACAAGGACTTCATTGAGCTGGAATAGCTCCAGCGCTGGGGATTGGCAGTCAGGCTGCTGGACATGACAGACAGCCCAGGAGAGATCAATGGTCTGAGTCAACAGCAGGCTTAATGAGGTTAACATTCACTTGCTCAGACACTGGGGAACTTAAAAAATGCTTTTAGAAAGGTTGTTGTGGAAATAACAATACACAAATCCTTCCCCTGCTCCCCAAATAAATGGACCTCTTCCTGCAGGAAATTTCATTTACCTTCTAAGACTGTATGGAATGCCCCTTATTTTTTGTAACATTAGAGTTTAATTTCCGAATAGCTACCAGTCTAATTAACATTCTCTTTCTGGTTAAAAATAAGCTAAAAGAAAATCTTTTAAATAAAAGCAAGTCTTTTTGAAACTCAAAATTTAGAAGTATTTGTGTAATCATTATAAATATTCACATGCATTTAGTGACTAAAGTCTTGTAAAAACGGATCTTTCCCTCCAGAATTTCAAAGAAATGGTTAGTTATTTAAACTTTGACTTTATTATGTGCATGAATGCTATTAAAACATTGAGTTCACAGAATTTAAAAACTCAACTACATAAAAATCTAACCATATTTGATAAAATAATTCTAAAATTGCATTTCTTTAAAATCTATATATATTGTCTTTAAATGCTGCATACAGGCAGGAAAACTGACTTTGCTGGTATAAACACTACAATCCTATGTGAAGTAATCCATAGAAAATTATTTCTCAAACCAGTCTTCCCATATTAAAACTACAGTGATGCCCAGGCGGTACTGTAGAACTCACTTTAATAACAACAAGCACCAACCATCAGGGACCTTGACCTTCAAGTCAAATCATTTCTGTGAAATGATGGGACCAAACCAAGAAAAAAAAATACAAGACTCAAATCTAGCAAAGAAATGTGTGTCATCACAACAGTTTGCCTTAAAAACATCAGGTCTCACAGATGTACACATAAAATAATTCTCACAGGCTGGGGGATGCCACAGGCGATGACATTGATGACTCACAGACTGCACACTTCAAGTTTATAATACCACACTGTCCACGGACGGGTTCCAGATGATTACAGTACACCACACTGAGTAAGCACAGTGCCTGTGGGTCAGGTGTCTACACAGTGCTTCTTCCTGCTTCTCTGAGGCTCTCCAAGGTCACAGTTCATTTTCATCCATTTCTGTAGGAGAAGTGTTTCCGGAGGGGAAGGGTAAGTAAGAGCCGTACTCAGGGATGGGCTTGTGAGGCGGCCAGGTGTTTTCTTGCAAGAGTGGTCTTGGAGACAAAATAAACTGAGTCTCGAATGAATCCAGCGACTCTCCCTCTTCCTTTTCCATCAGGAACTGATACTCACTGAATCGCACCAGGCACTTGTGTGGCAGGTCCATTTTATTGAGGTAGCCCAGCTCCTGATTGTCCACAATCAGATTGGTCTTCCTGCTCATATTTTTAATTTCAAAAGACAGAACTGAACTGTTGAACTGTTTAAACAGTTGCAGAGAAAACTGAACTCGGGAAGCCTGTTTGTCAAGAAAAGTGTAATGACAGACCTTGGAATTTCGGCCAAATTTCACCACTTCGCTGGAGGACAATTTCTCTCGCTTATTGAAGTGTATGGCATGAAATATGCTGCTCTGACTCTGGGCGGGATGGTACACAGTCATCTGGAGACAAGTTACCGTCTCTTCTGTGTCAGCATCTTCAAAACTGGACATGATGCACACCAGAAGGCCAGCCTGCGACAGTGACAACACCTAGTGAGTTCACACCCTCACACCACATACACACAAGAACCTTCAGTGTTTCAACGAAAGGTTCTGAAAACAGCACAGAGAATACTTTCACTAATAAATATGTCCTTGAGGATAAGGCTCTAGATACAATCTGGAAATAACAATTATTGACAGTAAGGTGTTCGGGGGGGGGTAAATCTAACGAAACCTCAGTCCTTTCTCATTTAAAGTAACGTAGACCCAGAGAAAATGTAAGAGATGCACATTATTTTAAACATATTCAGAGGCTTTATTAGCGCCAGATCTCCCCTTGACTGGTTCACTCCCCAGATGTGCACAGCAGCAGAGCTCGGCCAGGCTGGCGCCAGGGACAGAGAACTCCAAATCCAAGTCTTCCTTGTAAGTGGCAGGGACCCAGCTGCATGAGCCAGTCCCTTCTGTCACTCTGGGAGTGCAGTACCAAAAAACGGGAACTGGGAACAGAGCTGGGACCTGACCCCAGGCACTCCAGCAGGGCATGCAGGCACCACCCCAAGTGCCTGCCCTGGAAACTAGGTTCAGTGGGAAACAGGGAAATTGCGAAATCTCTTCCATTGCAACACACTCAGAAAACTAACATTAGAAAACCTACAATGCATTCATTGTATGTTAGTCAAACACATTAGGAATTTAATGTAGTAAAAAAATTCAAGTTATAAATAACTGCAGCATTTATTCTTTCTCTTGTCACTTGTGTTTCTAGTAAGCAGACCATCAAATATGGTAAATGCTTCAGTTATTTTATTCTCTAATTTTAAAATTTAGACATCCTACACATTTAAAAAAAAAATCTTGAGGCAGTTCTAAGAATTAAAGTCCTCCCTGGTACTAGAATTATTTATTTTTGTCAGTGGTTTCTAACAAGTGGGCGAACAAACCGTCGTTAGCCATAAATAGCACCATCCAACTGCTGGGTGGCACATATTTAGGGCTCAAATGTCCTTCAAGCTTCCTACCCCACACTGTCAGTCAAGCATTTCATGTCACTTAACAGAAGATGAAAATTAGATCTCTGTGAAGTATTTTGACATGTAACTGCCATTTTTCAACAGTTTTTAAAAAGATACAGGCTGATGATTAAAAATTCACACAGAAAAGTTTGTAAAACAAGCCTCTTCCACCTCCTCCTCTTGCTCTGTCAACGTTACTTTCTTGTTCTCTACAGTACTCCTGTACACACATACTCACACAGAGGAATTGCCAGAGAGAGCAACCTTTTCTTGTGCAAATAGAAACATACCATCCTGGTGTTGAGTTGTGGTCCTTGTGTTTTTCCCTTAATGGCAGGTACAGGTGATCCTCACCTACCTCATCTCTTAGCAGCATCATACCATCTTTGCCTGCGGTGATGAGTTTCTACCTGCAGTCCTTAAAGGAATTGCACTGCTTCGTGCACCTGGCTTCTGTCCATTTCTAACAATTTGAGGCTTTTGCATCAATATCCTTATGCAGAGTTAATGCATAATTTTGTTTTTTGTTGACCATCTATAATACATGCTAGAATCAGAATCATACAGTTTTTTTAAATATGATGTTTTCCTTCCCTTTCTGTACTATTTACTTTTATTTGCTGTTTTAAAGACTTTCTTATTTTTATTGGAAAGGAAGAGTTACAGAAAGAGGAGGGACAGAGTGATTTTCCATCTACTGGGTCACTCCCCAGATGGCTACAATGGCTAGAGCTGGGCTTGTCTGAAGCCAGGAGGGGCCCAAGACTTAAGCCGTCCTCTGCTGCTTCCCTGGGCTACAAGCAAGGAGGTGAGTTGTAAGTGGAGTAGCCTGATTCAAGCTGGCTCCACTATGGGAAGCCAGCACTCCTGGCAAAGGATTATCCTTCCATCAGTTCCTGTACTTTTAAGATACAATGTTTGGAGGGGCAGCATAGTGGCATAGCAGGCAAAACCACTGCCTATGACACCAACATTCCTTATGGGCACTGCTCTGAGTGTGACTGCTCCCCTTAGGATTCAACTCCCTGCTAATGCATCCAGGAAAGCAGAGGAAGATGGCCTAAGTTGTTGGGCCCCTGCAGCCATGTAAGAGGCCCTGGCTCTCTTGGGTTCAGGTCCACCCAACTCTAGCCATTGCAAATGGAAGCACAAGTTCACGCTCTCAACTCTGTCTTTCAAATATTTCTTTTTAAAAAATACAATGTTTTCCTCTTTTGTTAAAAATAAAACTCATGACCTGTACATGTATTCAGCAAATGGCAGAGGCTAAGCAAGATGTCTTTTTTACTGATTTGGAAATATATCTTTAACTTCACATTCATAATATTTCTCCATCATATTACACTGCCCAGAGAACAATTGTCCAGTTATTAGAAGAAAAAAATGAGAACACTCAAAAAGTCTTGAGTCAGAGTAGTAAAAATTATTGTGAAACCAGCATCCACAATAATTAACACACCGTGGCTGGTATTGGTCACACTCTCACTGGAAGATAAAAAGGATAAAATCTCATTGCCCAAGAAACAGATATCATAAAAGAATGTAAGTAACGAGATGACGCAATTAGAAACTGAAAAGAATCTGCTGTCAGGCTGTGAAGTGTGAGCCACTTCTACTTTCCTCTGTATGTGTTTCTATTTTTCAAATGCCCCGTCACCTTTGTCTTAGATATGTTTCCATCATTTTAGTTCATTCCTGGATTTCGGGTAATTCTAAAATAGTTCCAAAAGGACAACCAAACTGAAAATCAAGGTATGGCTCAATTACTTCAGGCCTCTACCACCCACAGGCAAATCTGAGCAGATTTTAAGATTTCAGCCTGGCCCATCCCTGGCTACTGTCGGTACTTGGGAGTGAAGCGGTGAACGGAAAATCTCACTGTTGCTCTGCCTTTCAAATGTTTTAATATAAATAAATATTTTAAAGCTATGGATGTAAAGTCAGCTTTTTAGTAACACCCCACCTGGGGATGAATCTGGGGCCAGGAGCAGGAAGGAGGTGACTGTCCAGCGTGCATGCTCCATAATGTGCACTTGGCATCCCTGCAACGCTTCACTAAGCACAGGTCACCTGGTCTTCACAGAATGGAATAGACTTGCATAGTCCCCGGTTATCACTAAAACTCACCGGCTGACATGAACTCTCACATCTGACAACCGAAAGTTTTAAGACACTAACCATGTCTGACATGTCATAATAGCTGTGTTCACAAAAGCTCTGTGACAAACAGCAAATCAGATAAAGAAATGAAGTCTAACTCTGCTATTAGGAACCTTGTCACTGAATGAGTGAAAGAGAACAGGGACCCATCACCTCTGAGATTCAGAAGAGAGCTAAGGCTTCCTGCAGGTTGGCAGGCACCTGACAAGCACTTTGCTGGGACCCTCCAAGCTGGTAAGGGAAGCGCGTAAGGGAAGCGCAAGATCAAGGGAGGCCTGGCAGGAAGGGACAGCTGATACATAGGTGGGGTCAGCTGCAAAAACTACCTGTATCTGCCAGCCCACCCCAAGCTCCACAGGAGGCCACCCTCCCCCGCTCCCTGCAAAGCCAGGGAAGCATAATTTGCTCAAAGTAATCAGGTGTGCAAGCAGCTTATTGGCAAGTCAGCAGGGCCCGGCACATTGGCTAATCCTCCGCCTCCAATCGCCTGTAAACACTGTGGATGGTAGTTCCTATCCCAGCTGCTCCATTTCCCATCCAGCTCCCTGCTTGTGGTCTGCGAAAGCAGTGAAGGATAGTGCAAGGCCTTGAAACCCTGCCCCCACGTGGGAGGCGTGGAAGAAACTCTTTGCTCCTGGCTTCGGATAGGCTCAGCTCCAGTCGATGGGGACATTTGGGAAGTGAACCAGCCGGTGGATGATGTTTTTGTCTCTTCTCCTTTCTGTAAATCTGCCTTTCTAATAAAAATAAATACATCTTTCAAAAAGAAGAGGAGGAGGAGGAGAAACTCAGGAGTCCCCGAGCTATCATGCCTGCCAACGTAGTTTTCCACACTTCAAGACACGGATTTCCGAAGCAGGATCTAAGGAGCGTGCGTGGTAGCTTGTGACACACACTTCCAAAGGGCGAGATCTTTCTGCATGATGGGTGGGGAGGTGCCCCCTCTGGAAATGGCGCTTTCATTTCCCACCCACTGTCCCCAGAGTGGTCTGCGGGGCGACCAAGAAGGAAAAGCATTTCTTCCTGGTCAACACCAATTGCAGAGCTAGTCCGGGGGTGGGAATGCCACTCCGTCCACGCCTCCGGGCCTAACTTGCCTGCATCACGGTCCACTCGGCGCCGCGTGGCTTTGAAGCCCTGTGTGGCCTCGGCTGCGGGAGCCATCGGGAGGCTGCGCCGCTCCCTAAAGCGTCAGAGTGATGTGAGAGCAGGCGGCGGGAGGGAAGCCTTGAGGAAGCTCAGCGTTCCTCCCCGCCATCCGCCTGAACCCAAGGTGGCCTGCACCGTCCGCGGCCCCGCGGGCCGGGACTCGCTGCGAGATTCACCGGGGGTGACGGGTTCCGGTTTCCAGATGATTTGAGAAATTCCCCTGTATAGTTTGAAAGCTGCAGGAAGTCTCTAACAACAATAAATAGCCGTGTTTCCCAGACTTAAGTAGGCGGGCAGGCAGGCCGGTCGAGATGAATCCTGCTCAGTCTCCCGGACCCGGGAGCTCGGAAGAGACTCCGGCCGCGAGCGCGCGGTAGGGCCGGGGGCTCACGCGCAATCACTCCGCGCGCCCCCAACTTTCTGTAGTTTTCTAAGTAGGGACGTGCTGTCAACAACAGCACGAAGCACGAAGGAAACACAGTCCTCCCATCTCCAGCCTTTCCCCCTGTGCCTCCTCCTCTCCCAATACCCACCTGTTTCTCGCAACTAGGATCAGGAGACTACTAATGACTTTCTCCAGTCTTTCTAGCATAGCAGGGACTGGCGTCTTTGGGGATAAACAAAAGTCGGCCCAGCCTCATCCCCTAAACCGCCGCCAAGCAAGTACCTTGGGCCTCGAAAGTCGCGTGACCTTTCCGTAGCAGCTCCGTTTTCCCAGCGGGCTCAGCAGGAGAGCTGTGGGGTCCGCGCACGGCCACGGCTCTCAGCGCCGCGTCCGCACTTGACCCAGCGGCGGCGCGCGCGGCCCTGTCGGCAGCTCTTCCCAACAGCAGGTGGACGCCGCGGCGGGGAGCTTGGGGAGCCGCGGAAGGGAGCTTGGGAAGCTGCAGAGGGGAGCTTGGGGAGCCGCGGATAGCTGATCCGCTGATAGCTGACCCGCTGATAGCTGACCCGCTGCGTGCAGTCTGCTCGGAGTGCGCCCTCCCACCCAGAAGGCGCAGGCTTCCCCAGGCTCCGCCCGCCCGAGTGCCCGCCCCCGGCCACTCGGTCTCGCCGCGGTTGAAACCCTTTCCCACAGGGATCACACCCTGAAACCCACGATATAGGTTGCAATATAATATCTAATCAGAAGCCACATCCCGCAATCGCCTTCCGGACTTGGGCCGAGTTTGATGCGCCAGGCTCCCACCGCACCTTCCCAGCAGGTGGCCTCTCTGGAGAGTCCGGGAGTTGGAGGCCGAATTTTGCAAAGCAGGGACCGGGATCACTCCAACCTTAAGGGCGACTTCCTCCTCATCCACCCCAGCGGAGCGTGGCCCGAAGGGCGCCGGCAGGAGGGGGATTATTCACTATTTCACCTAATCCAGACGTTCTGTGTCAGGAGTCACACGTTGAATTCTGAGGGTATCTATTGTAAACAGCAGAAAGCAAAAGTGAGGCAGGATCTTGTGAGGGGTCTAGTTTTGTTCGTTAATCATCAACATTGATGATTGCTTATTGCCGGTAGAGACAGCCAGGGTGTTATGCCGTCGAGGAACATCAGAGCAGGTGGATGCAATCTGGTTACACCAATAAACACATGGAACCAGGTAGTATTAGCATAACGGGAGTGTCTAATCTCAAATCATTACAATTAAAGCCAATCAGGTGTAAAAATGCTTTATAAATTGCAAAGGACTGCGCAGTGGATGCTATTAAAGCTAATAGAACTGTTAAGAGTCACGATGTTGGAGACTGTTCTTTCTTCGTTTCCCTTGTAAGTGCTGACTTACTTGATGTACCAAATGACCCTGGAGAGGATTGTAAGCCTTTAGCTCCATGTTAAAATCCAATCTCAATAGCAGTTGTCTTCTTCCAACCAAATGATTAGAAGCCTCGTGCGACTGAAAATGGGCGGTGGAAACAGAACTAGCCGAGAGTGCACAGCTAAGCAGTTTCTGTTCCTTAGAGGCTTCGGAGGAAATTGGCTGTATCCTGCTCGCTGAAGACTCTCATGCAGCTTTCCTGCAGAACTGCCTTATTTTAGTTTTACTCAACGTTAAAATTCAATCAAATAGAGTAAGGAGAGCTTTGAGAGAAAAACTTGGGCATCATTCATGAATAATGAGAAAGTAAGAAGAATCGATTGGTTGATTGATTCATTTGAGAGTTAGAGGGAGAGAATACGTGTGATCTTCCACCTTCTGGTTCACTCCCAAAGTGGCCACAAGGGCCAGTCCTGGGAGCTTCCCCCCAGTCTCCCACGTGGGTGGCAAGGACCCAAATACATAGGCCATCTCCCATTGTCTTCCTAGGTCATAGCACGGAGTTGGACCAGAAGTTGAATAGTTGGACTGCAAAGTGTGGCTCATACAGGATACCAGCCTCTCCGGCTTCGGCTTTACCTGCTACTCCATGAAACCTGTTCTGAAAATACCTTTACTGCTAATGGAACAATGCACTTTAATTATGCAATAAGAGGATACTAGTCATTTCAGTGTGAGGTTTTATAAACATTCTCATTTCTTAAGGATGGAGATGCTTTGGGGAGAGCAACATTGGAATGGAGAATGGCGAGGCCTCAGAGAGAGCCTCCACTGCATGTCTGCTGATGAGAAGGTGCCTGCTGCCAATCTCTTCTTATTCTTGTTCTTTTTTTAGTTGGAAAGTCAGGTTTTCCAGAAGAAGAAACAGAGAGAAAGAGCTTCCATCCACTGGCTCACTCGCTAAGTGGCCACAACGGCCAGAACTGACTGTCCCTGGCTCTGGCCTGGCCCAGCCCTGTCCTTTGTGGCCATTCGGGAAGTGAACCAGTGGAAAGATGGAAGAATTCTCATTCTCTCTCGCTCTCACTCTCTCTCTGTCTTCCTCTGTGTACTTCCTATTTTTCAAATAAATAAATAAATAAATATTTTCCCAAAAAAAAGCAGAAAATGTACACAATCCAACATATCCTCCTCTAGCTTTAAGCAATTTGACATTTCTAGATTATATTGAGGTTATAAAAATCCCAAACTCTGTCACAGCGCTCTGGTCAGTGGATAGTGCCCCATCAGTAGCTGTTTCCCCAGGGATCACCCCCCTCAACCCCATGATATAGATTGTAAAATAACATCTAATTAGATGACTTCAGTGTTTGGAACTGCCAAAACATTTTTTCCATTGAAATAATCTTGAGGGCCCGGCGGCGTGGCCTAGCGGCTAAAGTCCTCGCCTTGAAAGCCCTGGGATCCCATATGGGCGCTGGTTCTAATCCCGGCAGCTCCACTTCCCATCCAGCTCCCTGCTTGTGACCTGGGAAAGCAGTTGAGGACGGCCCAATGTATTGGGACCCTGCACCTGCGTGGGAGACCCGGAAGAGGTTCCAGGTTCCCGGCTTTGGATCGGCGCGCACCAGCCCGTTGCGGCTCACTTGGGGAGTGAATCATCAGATGGAAGATCTTCCTCTCTGTCTCTCCTCCTCTGTGTATATCTGGCTGTAATAAAATGAATAAATCTTTTTTAAAAAAAAGAATCTTGAACAGTTTCTAGCTACCTTCCTTAGCCCATAATTAAGCTCCTTGCATGTCATTTACTAAGCAGAGGCTGGAGTTTGACAGAGAAACTTGTATTATCACTTGGACACCAACAACTGTTGAAGCGGCTCATTCAAGTGCTGGCTCCGCTGCTTCATATGCCGCTAGCTGCCTACTGACATGTCTGGGAGGCAGCAGACCAAGACTCAGCTGCTCAGGTCACTACCATCATGAAAGAGCTGTCTGCCTGTACCACTTGCTGGTGAGTGGGTTATGTTCTACCCGCTGTGTGTCCAAGGTGTTCCGACTGCACAAGTGGCGCATGCTCATCTAGCTCTGCCCTGAATGGCTTAGACCTCAAGATTCCATGTGACCTCCCCTCACAGTCAACTCTCTGACAGTCTTTGAGAATGTTTAGAATCACCTGAGCTAGCACTTTTCCCAATGGTTCCCCAAAGGACAGACAGGACAAAGCCCACAAAGAGTCCAGGTGGGCACCAGGAAACCTTAGTGCAGACATCTCCTCGTCTCCTGGAGTCAAGTGGTTGCTGCCAAAGAGACAATCAAGAGATGCTTGAAAAGGTCTGCAGGATACATTACTGTGGAAGAAAGGTATGGAAGAGAATAAGTTGCCACTGCTGGGAAAGGAGTTTCCACAAGAAGACTCAAAAAATGGATCCAAATGATATTGATTAATTCTCAGGATTCATTTGAAGAAGAGCCAAAAAAAGAGAAATCCCCCACATCTATATGAATCCCCTGGAGGGCCTAGAGGCTGTAGGGAGAGGAAGCAGCCATCCTGTCTCACACCGTCCGCTTGGCCCCTTCCCATGGGAAAGCTGCTCTGGGAAAGATGGCTCCCAGGTTTCCTGCCCACGGGGCACAAAGTACATTACAAACTTCTGCTTCAGAGAAGGGCAGGATTTGGAACCATCTCGGGAGATCCCTACTGTGACTAAACTTGCAGTCAGTTGTCTTGGCTCGTCCGGAGGGAGGTGATCTAGCTGGGCTAGAGTTCATCAGGTGAGCTCCAAAAGGGTCTGAATTCTTCCAGAACAAGAGACACATGCTGCTGCTAACCCGGCGGCAAGCAAACATCCACATCAGAACGAGGTCAAACAGCAAGGAACCCGAGGTTGCATCTAACTGAGTGGCCCTGCCTGGAGTTAGCAAGAAAAGGGAAAGAACTGCCAGTTCTTCCCATAGCCCACATGAACCGAGAAGGAACCCCAAACATCAGAGGAGAATGTGGTAGTCTCAGCTAAGATGTGCTCAGACTTCTGACGAACAGCAGCCCTGAAATAGCCAATGGGCTCCAGTTTTTGTTTTATTTTTTCACATGTCAGGGAACATTTATTCCTCTGATTTCTTAAAAAAAAAAATCACACCTGTGGTCTTAGGAATGGCATCATTTGCAGACACTTAAAATGTATCTCTATAGTATAGAGAATTTAATTAGTGCTATTTTTGAAAAATATTTATTTTTATTGGAAAGGCAGATCTACAGAGAGAGAGACAGGAAGATCTTCCATCCTCTAGTTCACTCCCCGAGTGGTTGCAACAGCCACAGCTGAGTCAATACAAATTCAGGAGCCAGGAGTCTCCTCTAGGTTTACCATACAGATGCAGGATCCCAAGGCTTTGTGCCGTCGTCTGCTGCAATCCCAGGCCACAAGCAGGGAACTGTATGGAAAGTGGAGTAGCTGGGACATGAACTTGTTTGCATATGGGATCCCAGTACCTGAAGGAAGAGGATTAGCCGATCGAGCCATCGTGCCAAGCCCAGTGAATTCTATTTTAACCTACTGGATTTGTGCTATTTTGTCACCCAACAGAAGAGTAACACACTTGTAGTTACTTTTGTCCAAGGACTATCAGAGGCCCCAGTGGAATCCGGCCTGGGGTCTCAAGCATCCATCGTGAGAGACACAGTCTGTGGGAACAGGGGAGAGAA
Source organism: Ochotona princeps (assembly GCF_030435755.1). NCBI lineage: Eukaryota > Metazoa > Chordata > Mammalia > Lagomorpha > Ochotonidae > Ochotona > Ochotona princeps. Next base: position 35,948,356 of record NC_080838.1, read on the forward strand.
AGGATGACAGTGACTCACGCTTCTCCTCTTTGAACCTAACCTTCTGAATAGCACTGCTTGTCAGTACAATTTTTAGTAAAACATGACAAAAACTCTCCTCTTCTTTAATATTATATTTAAGTATTTGAATTTTATTGTTAGCTTTCCATTATTTTCATGAATCTTTGAGCTACTGGCATCCTAACAAGTAACAATTTACCCTACTAGCAAAGAATCATAAGACATATAGTATTTAAGTTCTAATGCACCAATCTCATTTTTAAAAGATTCATTTGTTTTAATTGGAAAGGTAGATATACAGAGAGAAGGAGATATATAGAAAAAGATCCTCTATCTGCTGGTTCACTCCCCACGGGGCTGCAATGGCCGGAGCTAAGCTGATCTGAAGCCAGGAACCAGGAGCTTCTTCTGGGTCTCCGATGCAGGTACAGGGTTTTAAGGCTTTGGGCCATCCTCCACTGCTTTCCCAGGCTACAATCAGGGAGCTGGATGGGAAGTGGAGCAACCAGGACAGGAGCTGGTGCCCACATGGGATCCCAGCCCCTGCAAAGTGAAGATTTAGCCACTAGGCTGCCATACCGGGCCCCCAATCTCATTTTTAAAAAGGATTTATTTACTTGAAAGGCAGAGGAATAGACAGATTAAAAGGAGATCTTTCATCCACTGGCTCACTCCCCAAAGGCTACACCCACCAGGGCTGAGGCAGCCTGAAGCCAGGAGCCTGGAACTCCATCTGGGTCTCCCACATGGGTGACAGGAGCTCAAGCACTTGAACCATTGTCTGTGCTTCCCTAGTTTCGTCAACTAGATCAGAAGAGCGAGCAGCCGGGACTCCAACCCGATGCCTGACGCCAGCTTCACCTCTGTGCAACAATGCAATCCCCAAATTTTATTTTCTTAGGAAAGGAAGAATACTAATTTATAGTGACTTCGCACATTTTTATAATGCATCTTTGGTTCTCTCGTGCTTTTCATCAATGTTCTATCCACAACGTATGTCATTCTCAAATGAAAGCTTCAACATGCCATTCTGGCCATTATTAAAGATCAACTAGTTTCTGCAATATGTGGCTTTGACATTTACGATGTGATTGAGTAATAAACAGTGTGGTGTTCTTGATTTCATCTTGCTCCAACCCTGAAGGGCCTTTGAAAGGAGCAAATCCCCACCACCACCAAGTATGCTCCAACTGCATTCTTAATCTAGGTTTGGATTGAAATACTCTCTTTCTACCCAGTTTCTTTGTCTTACTACAATTTAAAAACTATCTCTGCCACCACTCCACTGTTTTACTCACACTAAAGCTGCCTCTGGCCTACCTGATACACCTCTGGTTTTCCATTCCTACTTCTCTACGTTCCATAACACTGTTGATCAATTCCTCTTCACCACCGTGGCCCACTTCTCCTGGTTTTTAGAGAAGACTGGATTTCTGATTGTGTGACCTCTACGCAGTGTCCATTGCTCAAAATCTATCCTGCCTTCTTGAAATTCTTAACAGCTTTTAAATCAGAAGAGCTGCAAATTATGTTGCTTGGTCCTGGACTTAGGGCATACTTTTGTCTTGATTTTCCCATCTCATTAAGAGCCCCTTTTTCTGTATGAATTCCAACATTACCAAGTTTCCTCTCCATGGTGTTTCCATCTCTTGCTGATCTCTGACTACAGTCAGATTTTTGACTACCTTTGCCATTGACCTATATTTTTACATCTGCCACACACACCTGTAAATATATATCCTAAACATTTCCTTTCATGTTTATTTCCACTATTACTTTCAATAATTAATCAGTCATCATCACTTCTTCATTGCAGTGGCCTTGTAACTCCTTTTCCTAACTCCAGTCTTGCTTTCTAATCCACTCACCTATGTAAATCTTGCTTCATATTCAGCCTTCTCATTAGGAGTGTTCTTTCTAAAACAGCTATATGCTTGTATTACCAAATCCCTGTTCATTTGCTGTACTTCTCCAATGGTTTCCCAGTAGATGTCCAAATGCTTTAGAAGGAAGCATGAAAAGTTCATATTAGAGTTAAGCTCTACTTACTTTGCTTTTTTGTTCTTTTTTTTAATCTTCTTAAGACTCAGCATTGTAATTAGAAAACAAACACTTGTGTTTCCATGACTCTGTGTGTACAAGTGATCTCTATGGGAGACAAACTTGGCCATTGTTAAAACTGTAAGGAAAATAAATGTCTGTTAATTACATCCCTCCTCTTTTTTTCTTTTTAAAGAATTTTTTTTTTATTGGAAAGTCAGATTTATAGAGAAAAGGAGAGACAAAGATCTTGGTTGCAACAGCCAGAGCTGAACTGAGCTGATCTGAAGCCAGGAACCAGGAGTCTCTTCCAGGTCTCCCATGCAGGTGCAGGGTCCCAAGGCTTTGTGCTGTTCCCTATTGCTTTCCCAGGCCACAGGCAGGGAGCTGGATGGGAAGTGGAGCAGACAGAGCAGGAACAGGCGCCAGCATGGGATCCTGGCACATGCAGGCGAGGTTTTTAGCCAGGCGCAAATCCCTCCTTTCTTATAAGTACTTGTTCCTCTCTCTCCATCCTCATTATCCAAGACTCTTTTAGGTTCTAGAATATTCAGTCCTTCCCCTCCAAACAATTTCTAAAATCTTAACTCACCAACCCCAATAGAATTTCACAAAAACAGAAACTCCATCAGGAATTAAGTTGATACTCATCTTTAACATAACGTTAAGTGGTTATACAAACATAAGATTGATGTTTAATAGGGCAGATTCTTACATTATTCTCCTAAATGTATTTAACAAAAAGTATATGTTCTATTTAGATGCTGCCTAGAATTCACTTAAAAACATGTGTACAATTTTTTAATCGTTGGAAATCTTACATTATTTTTTATCTCCTTAAACTTTTGTTTCTACTTCACTTTGTCCATAGCTATTTCTCTAACATTAAATATCTGATAGGCTTAGAAGGGTTTATCATATTGCTTTGCAATAGAAACACAAAAATATTGAAGTTGAAATTTTTCCCCTGACTATAGTTACTACATTTAAAAGTTTTAAAAATCATTGATTATATGCAAGTGTTATTCACTTATAACTGATTAAAAGAAAAATTAAATGAGATGCTTTTATAAGTATTAAACAAAATTTCACTTAAAATGCATTTTAATGAGATTTATGGGGTTTAAAATTTAATTAGCAAATGAAAGTCACTTAAATCTAGAGTAAGACAAACTCATACATATAGAAGAAAATAATATTTTCACAATAGTTTGCCAAAGCAATGCTAGTTCTTTTAACTTAATCTAGTCTTGTATTAATAATTAGTGTGATCTGTCATAATTGGATTTTTAGTGATTTAACTGATGACTTCTTGATTCTTTTTCCCTCTGTTTTGTTAAGATGCATAACTGGAAACCATCTGACTCACCGAAGGATATGTGCCCTGTTATTAGAATCATTCACCGATTCAGTTTCTGGGATACACACCAAAAAGGCTTACCAAAGGTATCACATTACCACTCATGAACTCTGATTCACTCTATAGGAAACTTTAACACAGTAGGTTCAGAAAGGATTGAGAAAGTTAAAATATTGCTGACTCCAACAACTTTTCCAATTAAATGTATTTTGATAAACATATGAAATCTCTCATAAATCCTTTTTTTTTTCTGGTCAATAGAGGAAGCTGCAAATTTAGGTGCAGGACAATTTCTACCACATAACTAAACATTTCTCATGGTTAGACCAGTCAGGCTGATTAGACTTTCTGGCAAGAACATTCCAATTTTAATTACCATAATCTTAGTAATACATGCTTATATGTCTCTGCGGTAACAAGCTCACTTCTGCACTCTACTTTCAAGACAGAACACAGACTGGAACCATAACATGAGTTTGTCTTTTAGAAATACATCTTATCAATGTCATGGTCATTGTTTCTTACTAATATCCTCTTTTCTTGGCTCTTAGATGACTCTCTCTTTGGATTCAGTACAAACCAGGAGTTTTCTTGAACTTTCATTAGAGCAGGAAGTTGTCTGAGGTAATACAGTTCCCAGAATGCCTTTCACTGAGGCAGCCCCTGAAGGGGTGTGCCTTGTGGTGCACAACTGCTGGAAACTCCGGATTCGAATTGCACAACTCTGTTCTGAGACAGTAACAAGGCTTGTTTGCTTTCCAATTTCTGCTTCCTGAGTCACAACTGTTTTATGAGAAATGGTTCATTTCAGATAAACCGTACTGGGACTCTTTTCAGAATCAGATTCCAGGTTTTTCGTCACCTTCAAGATAAAAGTGAGTATCAGCTTTCAAATGACAGTTTACAGGAGATGTGGGTGCAAAGGATTGCATCCTGCGTGAGAGAGAGCACTTCTTAAATTGTAGATCGCTGTGTAAATGGTGAGCCTGTCTCCCTGTCCCAGTCTTCTGTATAAGTAAATAACTTGGGGGAGCTGAGAGTGTTTCACTTGTAGAAACTCCCTGAAAAGGGAAGAGAGGGCATTGGAAGAGGCAGGAAGGTGAGGTGGGAAGAGAGGAAGCACTTCCTGCAATTCTTACGAAGAAGAGAAAATGAATCCATTTTAAAAATAAGGTTTTAATAACAAAGTGCTTATGTTTCAGAGCTTACTAGACTTGCGTGTGAACATCTGGCCATACTTGTGGCCAGAGATGTCTGACTAAAGGATTGTTGGGAGTACTTATTTGAAAAATTAACCCAGGGATATTTTCTGGAGCACACAAAAAGTGATATCAGCTTTATTATAGCATCAATATTTTTAAATCAAGAAAAAGATGAAAATGACTCTTAAAATATTGGAAGGACTGCCAGGAAACAGATAAGAATGACTTAAAAAATGGGAAGAACTGGTAGGAATACCGGGGGGTGGAGGGAAGTAAGAAAGCTTTAAAGAGAGAGCATCTAGGAAAATTAAATTCTTTCATGTGACTAGTCATAAGAATCTTTCCAATAAGAAATGTTAGCATTTGAAATGAGAGCTTTAGATTACTCTGGAAAGTTATAATTTAAGACCTTTAATATTTAGGACTTGCAGGTGGATAAAGGCATAAGTAGGCATGACTGGAAAGGATAAAACTATGCCACAATATAACAACATGTCTGCTTGCAATATTGGCATCTATCTTCCTCTTGTCCTTTTATTTTCCTTTTACTTATTGCTGTTAGTGTTCTTATAAGAAGCATGGCTAGGAATACTTCAAGTTTTTCACATGGATTCACTATTGCTGATCAGCTCTACACATGAGCTATTGCACTGTCTCCACGGTCTGGTGTCTCCCTTGGTCTCTTAGTTCACACAGGCTTGCACTATGTGCAGCATTGATTTATCTCAGGATGGACCTGTATGCCTGCAAGTCCAGGTTAAGTTCCAGCAAGTTTTAAGTCTGGAAGGTGTGTATGATTTGAGGTAGGGTTGAATATGGGCTGTTTACTACTGGGGAGTCACTCTAGACCTGTGCAAATTCTAAGTCAGTTCTTTATGGCTCCAGATCCAAATAATTCTCTCTTCCTATGTCCTTCCCAACCTCACTGCTCTCTAAGGAGTTAATAATTTTTAAAAATGTGTTTAAAAAAATTAACTCCTAAATTGTGTTTAAACATTTTTAGTAAGAGTTGTATTTAAACCATGAAAGATATCACAAAAATATTATAAAACAATGCTGTGTAATAAACATACCTGCTGTGTCAAGCTGTGAAGCCATTCCCCAGCAAGTGTTCTATGATCTAGGCTTGCATTTGGGATCTGGAAACTTCCTTGAGAAAGGGTGTGTGAATTAGAAGATACTTTCAAAGTTCCAGACTGCTTTCAACTCAAAGAATGTCTCTGAACTCTTTCTCCTGCAGAGGATTTTATCCTTAATAGATATAGATATAGATACAGATACAGATATAGATATAGACATAGACATAGACATAGACATAGACATAGATATAGATATAGTGTAGATATAGTATAGATATAGATGATATAGGTATAGGTATAGGTATAGATATAGATATAGATATAGATATAGGTATAGATATAGATATATAGATATAGGTATAGGTATAGGTATAGGTATAGGTATAGATATAGATATAGATATAGATATAGATATAGATATAGATATAGATATAGATATAAATGAATACCACAATTCCTTTATCCAGTCATCAGCTGGTAGACATTTAGGTTTATTCCATATCTTAGCTATTGTGAACTGAGCTGCAATAAATATGGGAATACAAATAACTTTCTCATTTGCTGATTTTATTTCATTTGGGTAAATTCCTAGGAGAGGGATGATTTGGTCATATGGTAGCTCTATTTTCAGCTCTCTGGAACTCTCCCTACCATCTTATATAATGGCTATGTTAGTTTAAATTCCCACAGGCAGTGATTAGGGTACCTTTTCCTCCAAATCCTTGCAAACATTTATTGTTTTTCGATTTTGGAATGATAGTCATTCTATGTGGGATAAGGCGAAATCTCATTGTGTTCACTGATGGCAAGTGATCTTGAGTGTTTTTAATGCATCTAATGACCATTTATATTTCATCCTTTGAAAATTGCCTGTTCATGACCTTTGCCCATTTCTTAACTGGATTATTTGTTTTGTTGTTGTTGCACTTCCTAAGCTTTTAATATATCCTGGGCATTAATCTTCTATCAGTTATTTAATTTGCAAGTGTTTTCTCCTATTCAATTGCTTGCCTCTTTGTTAATAGCCTCGTTTGCAGAGCAGAAGCTTCTTAGCTTGATATTATCCCATTTGTTTGTTTTTGCTTCAATTGTTTGTGCTTCCAAGATGTCTTTGCTTATGTCTGTCTTAGAGTTTCCCCATTGTTTTCCTTTAATAATTGATGGTTTAAGGGTATAGATTTAGATCCTTGATCAATTTTGAGTTGATTTTTGTATAAGATATATGATATGCATCTTGTTTCAAACTTCTGCGCATGTAGGTCCATTTTCCCAGCACATTTGTTGCAGAGACTGTCCTTTCTCTAGGGAATGATTTTAACTCATTTGTCAAAGATTAGCTTGTGATAGATAGGTGAGTAAATTTCTGTGGTTTCTATTTTGTTCCGTCGACCTATGTGTTTATTTTTGTGTCAGCACCAGACTATTTCAACTATAACAGCGTTGTATTAAGTCTTTTTTTTATTTATATTTTTATTAATTATTTTGCATTATGTGGCAGTTTCATAGGCTCTGGGAATCCCCCCCCTCCTCCCTGGTGGATTCCTCCACCTTGATGCAGCATTACAGTTCAAATTCAATCAAGATTCTTTTCTTGCAAACATATACCAAGCATGGAGTCCAGCTACTTATTGTCCAGATGGGTTGAACAGTTTCTTGGGGAGACCATTTCTGGTCCGAAGTTAGAGCTGGTAGAATATCATCCCAGTCAATTAAGAGTCCCAATATAACATCAACAGCAATTTGCAATATTATGGAATTGACATGGTTTTGAGTAACCAGTACGTTAAAAAAAAAAAAAAAAAAAGCAAGTCCTAACCACAACCTATGACATTTCAATTTTAGTTTATATACAGGACCGGACCGGCTGCTATATACCTTAAAATGGCTATAGGGTACCATTCAGCTGTCTCATGTCTATTTTATTTTAGTATTTAGCCATTTGTTGTGTTGAAGTATAATTTTGTTGATCTTGGCAGATTTTGGGATAATCTAGACTGGCTTGTAACTCTAACAAGATATTTGTCAACATTTAAGGTGCAGAACATTTGTTGTATTAAGTCTTGAAATTTGGTATTAATATATTTCTGGCTTTTTAAAATTGTTTCAGAGTTCTCTAGCTTTTTGGGGGTCTTTGGTTTCCATAAGAATTTTAGGATTTTCTTCCTAATTAGTGAAGAATATTTGTGGAATTCTGATTGGAATCGCATTGAATCTTTAAGTCATTTTGGGTAGTATAAAATTTTTATACTGGTTTTTCCAATCCATAATCATAGAAAATTATTCTCTCATTTTTTGATATCTTGTATTTCTTTCATTAATGTTTTGTAATTCTCATTGTAGATATTTCTTACATCCTTGTTTAAATTTATCCCAATGTATTTAAACTTTGTAGATATTGTGAATGGGGCTGATCTTACAAGTAACTGCTCAGTCAGAGCATTGTGGGTGTGTAAGAATGTTATTTATTTTGGTATATTTATTTTATATCCTGAAACTAGGCCAAATTTTCTTATGAGTTCTAGTAGCCTGTTACTGGAATGGTCTGGTTATGCTATATAAAGGATCATGTTATCTGCGTATAAGGAAATCTTTTTCTTTCCTTTTTTATTTATTTATTTTTAAAAAATTTTTGTATAAGGAAAGCTTGACTTTCTTCCCAGTATATGTCTTTTGATTTCTTTTTCTTGTCTTACGGCTCTGGCTAAAACTTCCAGAACTATGTTGAATAACAGTGGTAAGAGTGACCATCCTTTTGAATGATGGCAGGGTAAGCTCACAGTGCCAGCCAACCTCACCCTTACCCTCTCATTGCAGTCTGTTCCCAATCCCTCTTTGAGATCAGTCTCTAGCATGCAGAGGATTCTGAATTTTTAAAGACAGGGGTGGGTGTCTGGTATTCAGTCACAATCCACAAGCTTTCAGCATTGTGTCCTAGAACCAGAACTCTCACAGTCCAGGGTGCAGGGTCTCTGGTCTTCATCCTTTCAGCTGCCCTAGTGCAGGCCAGCAATCACCAGCAGTAGCAGGACTGTTCACCATTCTCTGAGTCAGAGCAGATTTCAAGTTTTTGAGTAGGGGAAGAGTATGGTTCCCAATTCTGATAAACTGAACCTCTTTATTCCAAAGTCTTAAGGGTATTCAGTCACAGTCTCCTCTGCACAGCAAAGAGCACCAAGTGAGTCTGTGCTGTGGAGTCGCTGTGCCATCTTGGGCGCACCTTGATCTCTGGAATGCAGTCTGCCTTGTTAGAATACAGTAATAGCTTTCCAGGCAGGACTTAGAGCTGGTCGGGCCTGCTGGATTCTCTTACAGCCAGGGCTTTTCATCCATCTTGCTATTTGTCATCATGGTGCTTTTCCCTAAAGCAAAAGGCTGTCCCTGGAGTAGGCAGGATAGAACCTGCAGCCACCATTAGGGGGACTGCAATAGTGTGTCCATCTGCTCTCTCAACACCATAGTGTTTCTCTGCTTTTCTGTCATTAGCTTCCTAGCTTCCTTAGCTCCAGGGAAGGTGACTTGGTGTACAAGCAGCTATTCAGCTTGCCCTTTCAGAGGTGACCACTGGAGTTTCTCACTCAGCTGCCATCTTGTTAGCACCTCCTGTGAAGTATTCTTGAACTTCACTGACCCTGATTTACAGAGCTCAACTAACATTACAATCTGTTGAGTTTTCTAATTATAGATGTACAAACTATTTCCTAAATGTTTCATCAAACTTTCATCAGAATTAAAATGCTTTATATTGCTCGTGATTTATGATAACATTGAAGGGGAACAGGAGATGGCCCATATTTTAAAAACATGACTCATAGAAAGAGTGAGTTGCCCCCGAGTGAGGGCTATAGCTCCATTCTGCCCTTTTCACTAAAACACACAAAAATATCTCTGAACCAGAAGATGGAGACCTTCTCTTTCTGTAATTCTGACTTTCAAATGAATGAATTATTCTTAAAAAAAAAAAAGATAATCATTGCAAACATATGTTCAAAAGCAAAACTCCTAAGTACTCTTGCAGAGGGGAAGTTCAAGCAGGTTGTTGTGTAAATTTAAAACATGATGAAATCAGGAATAACGATGTCAGTGAGGAAAACACTTCAGTGAAAAAACAAAACAAACAAACCTTGGTGCAATAGTTACGTCACCTTTGGGACACCTGCACTTCATACTAGGAATTGGATGGAGCTTTGGGTTCCTGGTTTCACCCTAACCCAGACACACCTGTTACAGGTATTTGGGAACTGAACCATCAGATGTGAGATTTTCTCTCTGCTATTTGGTTCAATTCAGTTAAGTTAATATTTATTCATTTATTTATTTGAAAGTCAGATATACAGAGAGGAGGAGAGACAGAGAGGAAGAACTTCTCTCTGCTGATTCACTTCCTAAGCAGCTGCGATGACTGGAGCTGCGTCAATCAGAAGCCAGGAGCCAGGAGCCTCTTCCAGGTCTCCAATGGGGGTGCAGGGTCCCAAGGCTTCGAGACATCCTCTATTGCTTTCTGAGGCCACAAGCAGGGAGCTGGATGGGAAGCAGGGATGCCGGGATTAGAAATGGCGCCCATATAGGATCTTGGTGTGTGCAAGGCAAGGACTTTAGCCATGAGGCTACCATTCAGTTAAATTAGAAGGAAAAAAAAGTCAGGACAGAATGACTGTTGCACTTTAATTTTACATAAAATGATGTGGGCATAAATTCACAAATATTCTAAGAGGAATGTGGTCTTACTGTGACAGATTATTTTTTTTCCTTTGATATTATTACATTATTTTTTATGTTATACAATCTTTACTTTCTGAGAAAATGAATAGAATGCATTAAATAAAACTACAGTATAAAATTAGGTTGCTATGTAGTATAAAACTATGCAGCCTTTGGATGCTAAATCTTTGCCCTCTTATAATTTAGCATATGATGACATCCATGTGAAAGAAGAAAAGGGGGATTTGGTCTCAGTGCTGGGAATACAGGGGCAGCACAGTCACAGAGCAGGAAAGGAAATGTCCACCAAAACACTCCTTATCCAGAATAATTGGGATTGGAGTGTTTCAGATTTATGACTGGAGAAGGTGTGGTATTTGCTTTTATATAGTTGCTTTATATATATCAAAAGATATGTTGTGGATAGAACCAAGGCCTAAGCATGAAAACAAAATATGTTTTATATACACCTTTCAAATTAATTTTCCTACATTATTCTTCAGGTAAACTTTAGTTGAGTAATTTCTGTTTCAAGATACTAATGACTAAGCTTTGATATACATTTCTAAAACTGGCAGGCTGTTTAATAACAATAAAAAAGTTGAAGTACTTTGAGCCTTTCCTCCTCAAACTTTTCTTCTACCCAAGTGGCCAAGGAAGTGGCTGTAGGCTTCTAGGGTCCGGGCTTGCTGGAGAAATAGAGCCTTGATCAGAACTACCTGTACCACACTAATTCACTGTGAAACAGACTCCAGCCTCCTTATCCAGACAGGGTTGGGCATCTCCTGTTTCTGGATGTTCTGTGACCTCTTGGTCACATTCTTTGAATGTATTTCCATTTGATAAACTGTCCTCTTCATTGCCTTATGTTCAAGCAAATCCTCTTACCAGAAAGTCTCTCAAACATGTGGATATTAGATTTATTGACACATTTTCTTCTTTCTTCTTTTTTTCTGTTTTATTTTTCCTTCCTTTTCTTTCTTCCTGCCTTCCTTTTCTCTTTCCTTCTCCTTATCTTTCTTTGAGAGGCCAGAGAAACAGAGAAACAGAGAGCTCCCATTTGCTGGCTCACGTCCCAAATGCTTGCAATGGCTTTGACCTCACCAAAAGCCAGGTGTTCAGTCAGTCTCCTGCATGGATGGTGGGAACCCAACTATTAGTCATCAGCTTCGGCCAACCAGGGTTCACAGGAGCTGGAGTTGCTGGAGTCAGGAGTTACAGCCAGGTCTCAAAGCCTGACATCTGCTTGAGGATATAGCATTTCAATTGGTGTCTCCATCACTAGGGCAAGCATGCACCCCATAGGCACATTTTCACATCCAGCTGGACAATCTAAACCTCACTGTTTAACCTTTTTAATTCCAATATCCCTCTCCACTCCTCACTATCTATTCCAGGTCCTACAACCACATGTTGTAGCTATTAAATCTCCTTCTCTCATACCCAGATCTGAAAAAACTTGTTGTTTATAATCCTTGTTATTTCATCTGTTGAGGCTGATTGCTTAACTGAGCTTACACTTATAAAGGTTTAAAAGTTGCATTTACTGCTATAACTGCCACCACTGCTACCATCATCATTAGTAATATTTTTTCACTGCAACTTTTACTTATGCTACATCGTTACTAGTTCTCCTTGGTTCTCTGCCTAACCTATCCAGTAAACACCAGTTCTAAATCAATGAACTCAATGCCTTCCTTTCTGTTCCATCTGGGTGCCTAAGTGATTCTGGAGAGAACAGTCCAAATGTCATGCCACTGAAAAGCACTGGGTTCTTTCTTTCACCTGGAAATTTTCCACCTGTTGATAGTTTCCCATGTATCCTCCTCAGAAGTTTATCATCCTACTCAGGCCCCAGGACCACTCCCCCACCTCTCATTTCTCAGCAGAAAATGAAAGAGTTCCTACATATCTTATCTCTGCCACTCCTGCCCTCTGCTGAAATACCCAGTAGGCTTAGCAGCTCCTCCATCCCTCCCCTGGCAGTCTCAGTAAACATCATGCCCCTTTTCTTTCCTTTTTTCAGAAAAATCCCGATTCTCCATCCCCTCCTGCCCATCACTTGTTTTTAGCCAGTGAATATAAATTAGTGGGAAGATGCTAAGAAAAACAACCAACCTGATCAATCCCCACGGCTGCATCCCACCTGGGCCACTTCTCCTGTCTCTTTTATAGCCGTGTTTCTCCACAAAACTGTCTCTCCATTTTCCACCTCCGCCTTGCCCTCTAGCCCTGCAGCCTGGCATTTGCACCAGAACAGTTCTCAGACTACTTACACTGAGGGAGCAGAGGTTGGAGGGAATTCTTGAGCAGGCTGATCGTATATGAAGATCTCAGAAGCAGCGGCCTCCTTCTCCCACCTGAAATGGCACTCCCATTCTGGTCTCCAGTGCTGAATAATTATGACTGGTAATAGCAATAAGCAGCACATATTATTCATTAACGAATATTTGTTGAGCCTGTTCTACATGTTGGCCTTTCTGCTACAAGGGGAACACACATCATGTTGTTTACTACTCACCCCAATTCTATGAATCAGATGCTATTATTAGTGCTCTAAGTGGTAGCGATCATTATCTCCACCTACTTTCCGTGCTCCACTGTTAACCTGACCCCATTACGTTACTTCATGCTGCATGCTTCCGGAGTCTCTAACCCCAGCACCTGCCCATCAGTCATCTTGTGCATTTCCTGTGGCTGGGATGACATACCTGCCAGACCAGATTCCCCCCCAGCTGCTTCAGCTTTGTCCTTTCAAAGACTCGTCTCCTCCATCCCACTCTGAATGGCACTATGCTCCGATATACCAAGCCATGACAGATGCCTTCCCAGGAAACAGTTCTGATAAAGGTTAACACTCTGTGGCCTTTAATGTTAGCCGTTTGTGTTAGGAAGGAATTGGGAGGCAAGCACAATAATGAGAATGTCCAATGTTAAAACAAGGCTGGAAAACAATGGAAGATAACATGCAAGCAGCAACCTGAATTAGCCAGAGACATGAGACAAAGGAAATTTCATCAGCACATGCACGGATGGCCACAGCATTTTCACTAAATCAATTTTCGGTATATCTCGGCATCTCAGTCCATTGGTGAAAACCAAACCGATCAATTGTTACCAAAGAATGCCTAGTTAGGTTCTCAAAATATAAACTTTTCCAAAAGATTTGTTAATTTTCATTTGAAAGACAGAATTATAAAGAGGAGAGACAAAGATTCTTTTATCCACTGGTTCACTCCCCAAATAGCTGTAACAGCCAGAGCTGGGTCCACCCAAAGCCAGGGGCCACAAGCTTCTTGCTGGTCTCCCATGTGGCTGCTGGGGAGATCATGTTCCTCTGCTTTTCCAGGCCATGAATAGAGAGCTGGATTGAAAGTGGAGCAGTTGGGAATTTGAACCAACGACCACATGGGATGCTGAGGTGGCAGGTGGGGGCATAGCCTACTATGCAATGACACTGGCCCCCCAAATGTAAATATTATAACTATACAGGAAAACAATGATAGAAAAGTATTTGCGGTGCTTATTTCTTGATTAGATCAAAGGCAGTTCTGAATGTCTTTAATGTGATTTTCTATGTCTTCCACAATGCTTTGCCTTCATAGTAATACATTAAAATCTATATTCCTTTAAAAAAAAATCAGAGACAACTGTGGCACAAAGAATTTTCCAGTCTTTCCCAACTTAAGTATTGGAACTCACCATTCTCAGAAACCTGGAGCACTCAGGAGGCTGGCTGTATCTCTCACTTGCAAGTAAGAGAAAGGGAACTACAGAGGAAGAAGCAAAAGGCATTATTATAATACAACAGGCAGATTGAGAAGTCCCTCAGTGTCTTAATGGTTATTCTCCTGTTCACGGGTGTCACAATTGTCAGATGACAAGCTTTTTAAAGCTACAATTGCACAATGCTGAAGTGAAAATCTGAGTGTTTGCCCATGACCACATTCCTTCCACACGTTGTGTTTCTTCAAGCCACCCCCTCTGCTTGTACTCAGCCTGTCCTGAGCTTCAGTTTCTCACTTCACTCTGCTGGAAAGCTGGATCTAACACTGATGAGAAGGTCAATATGAACATGTTGAGACTGTGATGCTACCTGAAACCCAAGTGCAGATATCAAGCTGACATTTGAATTTGGCATCTGAAGTTCAGAGGGAAGAACGAGCTGAAAATGCTAAGGGTGACCCTAAGGGGTGATGAGTGATCAGTGGAGAACACTAACAGGGCGTAGGGCGCTGTAATGAAACACAGCCCGAGCTCAGGTCCCTGTCACATGACTGTCGCAGAACAAGCAGCAAGTGAGAATTGACCTGCTGGATTTAGAAATGTGGTATTGATCAATGACTTTTACATAGTCAATTTAAGTGGGGTAAGAGGCAAAAGTTTTATTGGAGTGCTTTTGAGAGAAAAGGAGAAAATACAAATTGGAGTAGGAATAATTCTTTCCAAGAAAGAGAACTAATTCTTTCTAGGAATTTTACTAAAAGTGACAACATCTACTGATGAAAATCAGATCAAGAAATTTTACTTGTGAGATGGAGGAAATTGTTGCAGGTTTATAAAAGAGGTAGGGATGAGCCAGGGAGAGCAACAACTTGGATGACACAAGAGATTGAGAGAGGAGAGAGCAAACCACAACCATCTCTTTGGAGAGAGATGAAATCACTGCACAAAGGCAATGCTGTGGTTGTTCATCTCAGATAGCTCATGGGAAGGCAGCGTGTGGATTGCCAGGAAGTAGAGAGCCAGGGAGCACAGTGATTGTCCATGTTCGCATCTCTACCCTAAGGCTGCACCTTGGTAACTACATCCAATCCAGTCACGTGCTAAAGACTACGCCTTCAGACACCATAAATTGTGCAAAGCCCTCCTTATTCTTCAGTAACCGTTAACTTTTTTCTTTTAAACATTGATTTATTTTTATTGGAAAGTCAGATTTACAGAGTTAAGTAGAGAGGAGAGAAAGGTCTTCCATCCAGCGATTCACTCCCCAAGCAGCCACAAAGGCCAGAGCTGAGCCAGTCTGAAGCCTGGAGCCAAGAACTTCCTCCTGGTCTTTCATGTGGTTGCAGGGTGCCTTTGTCAGTTGCATAGTATGCAAACATTTTTTTTTTTTAAACATTCTGTTGTTTAAGGTTTCTTTTGCCACACATTGGTTTTTTGCACAAGAGGGACTTAAACTACTCTACCAATTGCCTGTAAACCTTTATTGAATGATTAATATTTTCCTTACAACTTTAGTTTTCCTAAAATACTCTAATGCTTTAATAGATTACCCCCTCCAGCCAACCAAACACATCCTACTATGCTATTTGTATTATTAGTTTGTTCTTGTAAGTTCTTTCTCTATGGGTAGTAAAACTGTAATTTTTATCAGCGTTATAATAAGACATCATAGATTTTAAGTCAATGGATTGATGGATTTAAAAAAACGGAATTCACAATGATTGATATAGTTTTATTGAAATGAAATTTAGAAAAGATTGTCGGGTGAATAATATGCATCACTTTTTAATGCCTCACAAAAAACGATTTTCCCTATTACTAAGTCTTATGGTGTGGCCCTTTTTGCTCCGAAAAATGCTCCAATTGTTTTCATGAATAAGTAAAAATATGAATACTGTTGATAAGTGGTATGGCTCATGTGACACATGCCACCAGAAGAGGGCAGCAGTGAGGCATGGGGAAGAAGAACACCTCCCAGTACTTTGAACACCACCTAGCACTTTGAACACTTTGATGGCTTTTCAAATGGTAGTAGGAGGGCTAAATCAGAGAGGGTGTGGGAGTGAAGCCAACGTCTGTTGGGGCTGATGCTATACTTAACATCCAGAACTGGAGATTTCGTAGGACAGAAATCACAGTGTCAACATTGTGAGAGAATTTTTGCAAAATCTGATGGTGTACTTGTAATTTCATAAGGCCGTGTATTAGTGGAAATCATTCGCAAGACTGACAAGAAGATATTTATCTTTTGGATAAATAGGTTACTTGTATTTTTACAAGCACTTGAGACTTGTGTCCTTAACTTTTTATTATATGTACCTCCCAGACGGGGCTGACTATAAAATTCACACCAAAGCCAAGACATTCCCTAGCTGACTGTGGGTTCTCAATGATGCTCACCGGTTCTTTTCTGCGTGCTCTTGATCGTTTTTGGCATTCTCCCGAGTACCTGTTTCAATCCAAGATCTCTACTGTCCAGCCTAACCCAGCTATGGTTTTCGTGTTGAGGATTTCCATCTGTTTCACAGAAGATGCCGTTGGCTCTGGAATGAACTCAGGTCTTCTCTGTATCATTAGCCATTCTTATCTCCTTTCTTCCTCCCTCAGAGAACAATCTTGTGTTTCCTTCTCTATTTTCTTGAGTCAAAGACTTCTAACCTATTTTTGTGATTTTTTTCGTTATTCCATTTCCCTCCTTCTTCCCTCTGCCTTCCTTCCTCTGACTTCTGACACCCTCTGCTCTGTCTGCAATTATTGCTCAAAACCAATAATTCTTGTGAAATATTCACTTCCCTTGAGACTTACACCATCTTTGCCTTCCTTTTAGCAGCCACACATCTAAAAATAGCAATATTCATCATTTTCACTTCCTTGCTTCTCTAATTCTAGCTGCTTCTCAGTAGACTACTTTTCTGTTAGCTGGCTTAGGAGTGGAGGAAATCTCAGAAAATTCCATTCTTGGGCCCGGCGGCTAAAGTCCGCGCCTTGAAAGCCCCAGGATCCCACATGGGCGCCGGTTCTAATCCCAGAAGCTCCACTTCCCATCCACTTCCCATCCAGCTCCCTGCTTGTGGCCTGGGAAAGCAGTCGAGGACGGCCCAATGCATTGGGACCCTGCACCCGTGTGGGAGACCTGGAAGAGGTTCCAGGTTCCCGGCATCGGATCGGCGCGCATCGGCCGGTTGCGGTTCACTTGGGGAGTGAACCATCGGACGGAAGATCTTCCTCTCTGTCTCTCCTCCTCTGTGTATATCTGGCTGTAATAAAATGAATAAATCTTAAAAAAAAAAAAAAGAAAATTCCATTCTTCCTCAGATTCTGTGTCTGCTTTTAACGTCAGCTGTCACTTCCTTGTCGGTGACCCCAGTTTTGTTTCTTGAGTGTCAGTGTTGTCCCTAAGGATACCACTTGGCACCTCACTCCTTGCTCCCCAAATGCTGCTTCCTGTATTCCCATTGCTTGGAGTTCTATCCGTCAAGGTCTATCTCCTATCTGGTGTTTCCAACAATCTTAACTCTCCCCTTCTCTGAACAATGAGTCCTTCTTCTCCCATTCTCAGCTTAGAAATCAACAATTTCAGGTCACATTCAGTCTTTTATTTATGACACATAGTTGTGTCTGACATCTCTATCAAGCCTAAAAGCTAAATGTCCAGAGCTGTGGCTTGGTCACTTTTACACTCTACAGCACCTGGCATGTGCCAGGTATCCAGAAGCTTTTTGTGATTCTGCATTACTGGAAGAAAATTACCATAAATCTTCATTTTTAAGACTTTCTGCTTTTCTAGAGTATGAAATTAAAAACATGCAGGATACAAATTTGGAATAATGTAGAGTAGATTTTTGCCTTGCCTGTAACTTAGTTAAAATGGACCTTTAGGGAATTATGACTTTACTCTGAGAGGGACTTATTTTTGGAATGATCAGTATTAGAACATAATGAGGATATTCAAGCTGGAAACCCAGACTTGTGAACAAAGTTCATTTATACAATGATGATTATAACTGCCATTTCCCTAGATCATGTTAGCCCTAGTAACTAGAAAATGTAGGGCACAGCCACACTTTGGTTAGGGCCCTTCTCAGCTTCTAGCTGCCCTACCCCACTTTCCCTGAACCTCCAGCCTTTGTGGACTGCCACTGCATTCTTACTGCCTTCCACCTGCTGCTGTCAGGGGTGGGGACTGACGGACTCCAGGGCTCACTGATGTTTAAGGCAATGTTAAATAACTTAAGCTTTAAGGTAACTGAAAGATTTTTGGGCTTTCCAGGAATGGCTTTGATCTCTATGATCTGTAATCCTCTGTCCTCTCTTCTCAGCCTCCCAATGAATTTCACCCAGGCTTCCCTGAAACTGGGATGGAGGGAATTCTGTGGGTAGCGCCTTACTCAAACCCTGCACGTAGACACGGTGTCTTGTCTGAGAGTCCTTTCCTGTAGCAAGTAGAGAGCCAAGTCTTCCTTAGGCCCTATTTTTTAAAATCAAGTTTACACATGCTGTGATCATATCCTTTTCTTTAAAAGTCTTTGCATCAGAGATTATCATCTCCATTCCCTTCATTGGTGATCTCCTCCTTACAGCATCCATTTTCACACAAGTGATTCTCCCTGAACTCATGCAAACCTCCCCTTATCACCAGCCCCCTTTTTGGTATACTTAATCGGACCAGAGGTAAACAGCTGACATTGGGAGTAACAAGTCATATATTATGCTAAAATTTTTATCTTTTAGTTAAAGGTACTGAGACTGGGTTAGTGTTTGTTGAGGGCTTGAATCACAGGGTCATACGACATCATAGTTGATCCGGTGAAGATACTCAAGAGAAGAATAAAGTAGACATTGTTTTGTTTGTCTCTGTACTCTTACCATCTGCTGTGGTTCCTGACATATGAGAGACAGTCAAGTGTCTGCGAATGAATACAACAGATAATAACCAGAGAAGGGAATGAGAGAGGCCTCCAACACATTTCCATTTCCTAGTTATAATCTGTTATGAGAACTGTCTGTACTTCCTATCCTTCTATGACATGCCTGTGTCCACCCATTAAATCAGCTTGAAGTTAAAATTGGTTTGAGTGTTTTCTATTCTTTGAAACCAAGTTAAATCTAATTCCTAATTCAGAAGCCTCAATCATAAATCCTTAAAGCCTCGTTGTCCCCAGGGACCACAATCTTCTTGTACACTGGAAATCTGGGTGACCTCTCCAGGAATCACTCAAGTCTAGAAGCGGATGTGACTGCTTTCCTCTCTGAGGCAGAGAAACTCAAGTTCAATGGCAATAATGGAATTGACCTTTTGCAAAGGGCATCCCCGGAAGAAAATGTTACAGAAGCCCTCCCAGAGGTTCTTCTGCATCAAGGGCCTCCGCCCATCTGTGGGCAGACCCCCAGGCATTGTCAGCTAAACATAGCTCATTTGCCATTTGTAACCAAGACAAGGTCTGCTTAGGATGTGCCCACCAACTGAAATCCCGGTAACAGGGAACACAGTGACAGTCTCAGCTTGGGCTTATGCAGGGCTGATGGACCACTTCTTGCACGAGACCTCTGTGCATGTTCTGACTGTATTTGGAGATTGTGTGGCATTGAAGGGAAGACCATTCTGTTTCTCTTTTTCCTCTTCTAAAAGATTTAGCTGGGACTTAAATCAGCACCTATACTGGAAAATTGAAAAATAAGGTGTTTGGAGGCCATAAGGTGGGTTTTTCCAGGCACACGTTTGAAGTGAGACAAATCTAGGTTTCGACACCAACTTTATAGCTTACTAATTGGTTCTGTGTCTGCGGCTAAGCTGTCTAATTTTTTTTTAAAGATTTTATTCATTTTATTACAGCCAGATATACACAGAGGAGGAGAGACAGAGAGGAAGATCTTCCATCCAATGATTCACTCCCCAAGTGAGCCGCAACGGGCCGGTGTGCGCCGATCCGAAGCTGGGAACCTAGAACCTCTTCCGGGTCTCCCACGCGGGTGCAGGGTCCCAATGCATTGGGCCGTCCTCAACTGCTTTCCCAGGCCACAAGCAGGGAGCTGGATGGGAAGTGAAGCTGCCGGGATTAGAACCGGCGCCCATATGGGATCCTGGGGCTTTCAAGGCGAGGACTTGAGCCGCTAGGCCACGCCGCCAGGCCCTAAGCTGCCTAATTTCATGCAGCCTGTGTTTTCTCATTTGTGAAATGGGAATAGCAATAGGTCATAAGTTTGCTCTAAGTGCTAAATTGGAAATCAGTGAGCTCTTAGTTCAATGGTGCTGTACTAAGTGCTCAGGACATGGGTGGTTGTTTTTAGGGTTATCAGTGCTTTTGTAACATAAACATTAATAAAAGTATAGATTTTTTTAAAAAAAGATTTGCTCATTTCGTTATTTGAAAGGCAAAGTATGAGGAGTGACACAGGGATAGATCTTTCAGCTGTTGACTCACTCTCCACATAACTGAAACTGTGGGGCTGGGCCAACCTGGAGCAGCAGGCTAGAGCTCCATCTAGGTCTGCCCCATGGATGGCAAGGGCCCAAGCACTTAGGCCATCTTCTGCTGATTTACCAGTTGCACCAGTGGGGAGCTGAATGTGAAGTAGAGCATCTGGGATTTGAAAGGGCAGCCATGAGGGATGCCAGCATCACAGGCTGTGCCTTAACTGCAGTGCAACAATGGTGGCCCCAAAGGGCGATATTTTTATGTTAACCTGAAGGGTGAGTTATTTTTTAAGATTATGTCAAGAAATGTTGTACTTAAGCATCCATACAAGCTCTTTACTGCTACCTTAAAAAAAAAGTAAACTATAAATCCCAAGGCAGCAGAGAATTGTAAGAGTTTACAAATATTGAATAATGCAGTGATTTACAGTAAATAGTTCTCAATTGTGGTAACAATCAAGAATTGGTGGAATAAGGTTTGTACATAGGAAGCACATGTGAGTTTTCACATGCAATGCATAGGGCTTTCAACACGATGTATAAATAGTATGACCTGTAGATGGCGAACTTGGATAGGCGGAATACTAAGCAATGCCATCAGGGAAGAAAGTTGTGGTTTCCGTTATGTTGAAGGTGGAGACTAAATGAAGCAATAACGCTGATAGATTAATAAAAGTTGTTTGTGACATCAAGGCCAGAAGTTTCTTTGCTACCTCCCAGCGTTGCTTCTTGTGATGCATCCCTCATTCTGTCTGGTGAAGCGAGCCCACACTCACTCGCATGGCAGGCACTCTTGAGGGACTACACTGCAATTGCTGTCATATGATGTTTTGGCTGCATGTTCACACTGGCAGCTATTCACTCATATACCAGGAAGGCATGTCGAGTAAGGAACAGGCTAGCTTTTCTGGAAGTCTCTTGGGAGGTATAGAAATGTTACTGTCTTGGGATACGCAAACGCAACACTGCTTAATTATCTGGACCTATTTTGCTTTTTACTCACTCCTTTTTATCCAGATAAATAATTCTATCCTCCTTTGCTCAAGTGTTGCCACTGTGGAATATCTGTTCTTCATATTCCCCAAGGCAAACCTCTGGGGACCAATTACCGTTCTTTATTGACATCATTTCACTGGCTGATGGAGATTTCTAGAGCTCCATGCTGGATATTCAGGATCCCCAAGGGAGCTCTTTAGCTTTGTATGATCTATGTGCCTTCCATAAAAAAGTGTGTGCTTTTCCCCTTAAGCTTGTACTTTGGGCTACAAGTTTTACTATCCCAGTACACATGTGGATTTGTGTGAGAGTTTTCAGACTTTGCAAAACTGTGCTTGCTCATGCAGTTGCCAATGAGGGTTTGTTGGTTCTTTCAGTGGTAAGAGTTCAGCAACTCCCCCAACATGATAGATTGGTGACCTCTGCTGCATTGTACAGCAGCCTCATTGTCCCCAAAGAGCCACTCAGCTTGTGGGTCAGGTGAAGGGACATCTCCCTGCTTCTACCGGGCCTCAGCCCCCTCATTTGTCACAAGGCTGTAATTGTTACCTACAGATGAGTTTTCCCACAAATATTGTGTGTCTGGAGTCTAGAAATGGCACCACATTCTTCTGTTTCCTTAGCGTTGTGTCTGCCAGATAGTAGGTGCATATGGGAATGTTGTATGATTGAACGGAAAAAATAAGAAAGCAGAAAGGGATGGAAGATCAATCTAGGTTAAAAAGAAAATACAGGAAGATAGGCAATTCCTTAGACATATTGTACCTGTATCAGACAAACACTTTTCCTAAAGAAAAGATTAGTAGCTTGTGTGCAGCCCAACCCACCTCCCCTTTTTTTTAACCAAACTCTCAAGAGACTGGCCTAACTGAAATTCTAGTCCACTATTCCCAGTACAGAAAATATCTTTTAAGAGATTACGGTATCTGTGTTCCCTTATAACACATTCCTAAGCCAAATCCATGTATTTCACATCTTTATTTCAAAACAGAGAATTCCTTGCCCCTCTGTTTCACAAGGATACAGTGAATCTAAATTATGATAAGTATGGGAGTTATCCTAACATTTTTAGATGGCAAGATGTTATCTAAGATTGGATTTGGGTAAGTTGCTGACTAGGTGTAGCCACTCCTGGGTTATGGTGAGCCCAGTGAACCCTGTGGGAAATGATTTTCAACATTCTAAACTGGAAGCAATGTGGTATGGATAATTATGGGTGAGTCCAGTTTTCAGAAGCTGTTGCTAACAGAAGTCATAGCAGGGAAGTCAAATCTGCATCCACATAAACGTCCATTCAAAGGAGATAAATTGCTACCATGTCCATGCTGAAAAGGGTTCAGGACAATGAGGAGGCTGGCCATGCCACTCCCATCCCCCAGAGCTGCATAGAAGCTTCAGTGTTGATCTCTGCTATTGGACTCATAAGCATTCCATAGTGGCAGCAGCTAAGTGTACTTTGCTAAAGAAAAGGTCATGTAATTGAGCCCATGTGTAATCTCTGTCGTTGACACACCCACTTTGTTCTTGATTGCAACGAGAAGCACCAGTGAGGCTGGAAAACAAAGAAAATTCACACTTGCAGCCCGGTTTTTTTGTCTATCAGATGGTGGTTGATGTCCTCTGCAGAAAAAGTCCTTCAGTGAACATTCACATGGGGCACACATATCCAACCCCGTGAACCTGTTCTAAGAAGTGCGTACGTATGTCCGATGTCCTTCGTTAGCAGTGTTTCAGTCTTGCTCCTTCCAATTTCCTCACCATTTGCCTATTTATTTAGATTCTATCTATGAGTTTTCTCTATGAGTATCTTTCCTTATAGTCAAGTAGTGCACTTACATTTACTGCTCAAAGTTCTGCTCATGACCTCGAGCTTCACGGCCAACTGTGAAGACTGCTTCAGAGTTGAAAGAGCTGCTTATGACGACATGTATAAGCAAACATCAGTAACTAAGTCTTGAATCTTCTTCCCTGGCCACAGAGAAGTCTCCATGAGGCTTTATGTATACAGTTTGGAGAGGTGGTGCTGCAGCAAGATTAGATGCCGTGAGAAGTCGAACCCCTAGCTTAGGAAGCTTTCTTGGGCTTTTGGAAATTACCTTACCATGACATTCTATGTTTCACTTCATCTAGATGACAGAGTTGATGTGCGCATCCAAATTAAAAAAAACACAATCTGGATCAACAGTGTGGCACTGCAGGTCAAGCTGCCATTTGTGATAGCAGCATGCCATTTCATAGTGCTTGTTCAAGCCTCTGTTGCTCTGCTTCTCGCCCCAACTCCCTGCTGATGTACCTGGCAAAGCAGCACAAGATGGCTCAAATACTTGGACTCCTGTAACCCACCCAGAAGTCCTGGATGGAACTGCTTACTCTTTGTTTCAGCCTGGCCCAACACTATTTCTTGGGACCATTCGGGGAATAAACCAGATAATGGAAGATAAATTATTTTCTCTCTCTTTCTCTTTCTCCCTCCCTCTTTTCCTCACTCTGTCTTTCTGCCTTTAGAATAAATAAATTAAAATATTTCAAAAACAAGATGGATCAATCAAGTAGCAGCTCAGGTGTTCTACATAATCACATCCTTTCATTTAATCTGATATTCAGTTGCTAGTAGGACCCCATAAAAAACACAAGACATGTTTCTCAAAGAAAATAACAACTTGTCAAAGAGATAAAGCTTCTTTTCTCAACTCTTGGGTCTTTACTATGATTCTCTTACTTGGGAATTATCCAGAGTCAATATTATACCCTGCTCTGCTACAGAAATGTGTCTCATGCTAAGTGTCCCAAGTGACTGGATGCAGGGGCCAGGGTAGCTAATGCTGTAAACTGGAAAGGCTGGAGAACATGACAGTGCTTCAAAAAGTTCATGCAAACTAACTAAAACATAAGTTCATTTTACTGTAAAAAATTAAATCCACACATGTGAACGATTATGGAAAAAATCATGAAAATGCAAATCATGGAAAACCGATGAATGGATGTCATTTTTTGCGCTAAAATAATCATCTCTTCATTTCATTTCCACACCTTCTCAAGTGTCTGTGTGTGCTTTTATTTGGAGTCTTGCTCAAATGTAGAAAGTAAACAGCTTATTCGTCAAGTAGAAAGGAGCAGCATCGCTGTCATCTGTTTGCTTCTGTAATAAATAATAAAAGCTTGCTGAAGGTTTCTTTCTGTTTCGTCATGAAACTTGACACAAGATTGGCTTTCTCTTTGGTCAGAATATCTTAGGATAGCCCATGTATCTAGATTTGCAGAAACATCAGGGAATTAGCACATCTCTGACTTTTCATGGGCTTTATCTTACGTTCAGTCCCCTATGTGTCTTACCAAAACCTCCGGGGGGTGGGGGGTTGCTACCTTTTCTGCAGCAGATCCATTGGCTTTCTGTCATCAGCCATATGCTGTACTTGATGTCCTGTAAGTCTATGGAACAATCAAGTCCTTGAGCACTAAATCATGACACAGTGCTGCCAAACAATCAGTGTAGCAATCCTACCTGTTGCTGAGTGGGCTTTTTTCTAATTCTACTCACAGGAACTGGGGAAGATAAACACAGGATGAATGTTTGGACTCAGAAACACTTCTCTAAGATGGGTTTGGACCACAACTCTGCTTGCCATTCAACCTTGTTGAGCTAGGGGTTTTTTTTGTAACTTTTAGATGGTAGTGATATTGTACTTATATGTCCCTACCATGTACATAGCCCAGAGACCACTCAAATAATTCCCAATATTTGATTTTATCCACTGCTCATTTGCCTTAAAAGGTTATGACACTTCAGTTTGAGGAATGCAAGGAGAAAGCCTTGTGATGCTATTTCACAGAATTTCCTTAAGGTTACATAGATTGCTTTGTGGTTAAAGGACTCGGATCTGCGAACCAAATCAGTTCTGGAAAAGTAACTAAGAGACTATGGTCACTAGGCCGCATTTCTGTTTGCCAGTCCCAGGAGTTTCAATCCTGTAAATCAAGTAAGAGCCCGAGGAACTGTTCAAATATTTCTGCAGAAGCCAAAGGTGCCAGTGCTTAAGCCCTCCTGATTCCTGGTATGGCCCTCCCGCTGCATTGCCATGTCCATCTTGCCTCTCAGGGGCCTTAATTTATGCCTCTTCGCTAAACTCTCTGTAATGAGGAGAGTATAACTTGGAGCACATTTCAACAACAGATTGAAGCCGAAAGCCTGCGAGATAATCTGTTTTTTACATGGTGGTGGAAACCCAAGTCCTTGAGCCATCATCTGCTGCTTCACAGAGTGCATATTAGCAGGAAGTTGGGTTGGAAGCAGGACTGGGGCTCAGACCAGGCACTTTGATATGGGATTCAGGCATCACAAATCGTATCTTCATCATTGAGCCAAACACCCTCCTCACTCAGAGGTTTTGTAGTGTCACTCAGTTCCTTGCCGCATAGTCTCCTTTTGATTCCTGAAAATTCCATGAAGAAATTTCAGAGTGATTTTTTTTATAAGACCTTTACTGTTTTTATATAGTTGCTGCCAGAACCATCCCAGCATGTTCTACGGGGGACTTCATAGTAGTTATAGTAACACACTTTGATAAAGTTGGATTTTTTTTTTTTTTAAATGGAAAGGAAGAGGGAGATGACAGAGAAAAAGACACACAGAGAGAGAAATTCCATTTGCTGGTTTACTGCCCAAATGGCTTCAATAGCCAGGAATGAGCCAGCAGGAAGCAGGAACCCAGATTTTTTTCGAACTCTTCCATGTGGGTGCAGGGACCCAAACCCTTGGGCCATCTTACACTGCTTTCCCAACCACATCAGCTGGATTGGAAGTGACGCAGCTGGGTCTGGAACCAGTACATATGGGATGCCAGCATTATACATACAGGCTTAACTTGCAAAGCCACAATGTCAGCTCCTGAAATTCTTTGTAGCAGTTCAAGAAAACAGCCATACCAAAGTGCCTTGTTGCATTGACTACTCGGCTTCCAATCCAGCTTCCTGATAATGCTGATGGTTCAAGTACTTGAGTCTCTGACATCCATTTGGGAGACTAAAATTGAGTTCTAGGCTTCTAACTTCAGTCTGACCCAGCCAAGTTGTGGTCAGTATTTGGAAAGTGAACTAGCAAATTAAAGATTCTCTCTCTCTTTCTCTCTCTGTACCTTTCTAATTAAACAGTGGGAAAGGCACTTTGAATCGGAACTGTGCAGGTATTTGCTTTTGGGGATTTGTTGTTGAGATTCTAATCATTGAGATAAAGTCTTCTCTGAAGGAAAACATAAACCAAGTTGTTCTGCAAAAGGCAGGTATCAGTGCTTTTGAAGCAGGCCAATTGGATTCCTGGGCTCCTGTAATCTTTGGTGCTCTGAACAGGAAGCCAAAGATGGAGCCATCTTAGGACAGAAATGAGCAAATTTATTTGAAAGAATGAGATAAAGCAGACTAAAATCTGCATGATCTATGCAGTGGATATAATATATTCAAGACACATAATTAGAAAGCAAAAATATGATTTGATATTTTTCAAGAATAGTATAACTTGTATCTCAGTATGACATTTCCCTCTGGTAAAGGAAAGGAGGACCTAGTCAAATTCATGCACATTATATTAATCTGCTTCCCCTCCCCCATTAATTCAAAGTTTTATTGGAATTCTGTAGATGACAGGTGCAGGGCATTCACAGAGGGATCACTGTGACCCAGCATCCCTGCTTCATCCCCTGAGTTCTTGCAAACTTTATCCAGTCTGAATGGATAGCAACAGTGCATATGGTTATAATATAGTTCTTTACCATGAGTTCTTCATGGAGCTTTGCATTTTAAATAAACAAATGCAAAACTAAACAAATGACAGATCCATTTTCTAGACCTAAGTAAACTTCTCACTCTGGTAAATCCGCTTTTGTTTACTGCAATATCTAGTATGTAGAAGAGTGTCTGAAACATAGTAAGGGCTCAATGAAAACTTCATGATTATGCAAATTAATGAATGAGTAAATGAATTTAAAGTGCTGATTTTCACATTTTTCTTTTAGATACAGCAACACCAGTAGAAAAGCATTCAACTGCGTAGCGACACACAGTGGATATGCAAGTACCCCGGGCAGCAGAAAGTAAACTCACTAATAGTGTGACTAAAATGAAACTCAGGTAGACAGGATTTAATATTGAATCAAAGCAGGGCAGGCAGGTGAAAATGACCATTGGAGCTTTGAATTTCAATTTTTTAAAGAAGCTCAGTTGAAGCAAGCTGTTCAATCTTCTGGAGTTTCATTGGCCTTATTTGTGATTAGAAATGAACAAATATTAATGAATAAAGCTTAGAAAATTTATTTTTGATGTCTTCATTGAAGTATAATTTACATACCAAAAGGTTTAGACATTTAAATGTGTGATTAAACTTTTTGGAAAATTGATGAAGTTGCAAAAACTTTAAAAAATCTAAGCTTAGAATATTTTTAATTACCAAAACAAGATCCTTCATGATTATATGCACTTAATTCTTGCAACTGTTCCCACTCAACCAGACTAATTTCTGTCTCTGATTTGCCTGTTCTTTTTTTCTTCAGTGTCTTAAAGTTAGGTTTTATCTTTTGATCAAAATCCAATGAGAATAAATCAATTCATATAATTGTGAACATATCATATATCTTTTTTTAAAAGTTTTTATTTCATTTTATGACACAGTTTCATAGGCTCTGGGATTCCCCCAACCCCTCCCGGTGCCCTCCCGCCATGGTGGATTCCTCCACCTTGTTGTAGTATTACAGTTCAAATCCAGTCATGATTCTTTCATTGCAAGCATGTACCATGCATAGAGTCCAGTGTCCTGTTGTCCAGAAAAATTCAACAGTTTCTTGGGGAGACCATCTGTGGTCTGAAAGCAGAGATGGCAGAATAGCATTCCCTCCAATGAAAAGCCCAAACACAACATCAACAACAATTTACAACATTATGGAATTAATTGACATGGTATTGAGTAATCAATATGTTAAAAAAAATGCAAGTTCTTAACCACATCCTGTGACTACTTCATTGACATTTCAATTTTAGTTTATACACAACTGGCTGTTATACGCCTTAAAAGGACTATAGGGTACTATTCAGCTGTCTTGTGTCTATTTTCATTTTAGTATTTAGCAGTTTATAGTGTTGAAGCATAATTTTTACTGAACTTGGTGAATGTTAAGATAGTGCAAAATGGTTTATAACTCTAATAAGGCATATGTCAACAGTTGAGGTGCAGAACAGTTTTAGGAGGGGTGTGCAGAGAAATCTTCAATACCCTAGTGAGGAGTAACTAATCTTTGTGTCCTACCTAGTAAGGTAAGTGTGAGTCCAAGCTGACTGCTTCCTGTCTGGTTCTAAGCTTTCCTTATTGGTCTTTGTCTACCTAATCTATTTTTTTTCGGGGGGGTGGGCTCTGGAACGACCCTGATGGTCATTGCAAGAGAGGGTGGGGATCCAAAGTTGGAACTAAATAAGGATGAGAGAAAGCTCCTCTCCTTAGTCCCAAAGAAAATTTGCAGTTCTGTTTCTGAGGACTGCTCAGGGTTCCTGGCTATTGTTCCAGTGACATTAGATCCTGTGTGAAAGGATCTGGGCATCTTCCATCCCATGTGGGAGATCCAAGAGGGCATGGATAACCTGAGTTCTTGGCTTATGAGATAAATCCAATTCCCAGTGGTCTCCTTGGCAGTTGGTATATAGCCCTTGGTGCCCGTGCTGGTAGTCCTGGCTGAGGATCCGGGAGTCTCCAGGGTTGGGATACAAACCTCCTTTTGTCCTCCTGCTCCTCTCTGGGGTCACCCTCCCTGCTCTGTGCATATGACCTACTGTTAAGAGGCTGTCAGGATCGCTCTTCATTCTCACTGTATGTCTTTATAGTTTTGCTAATGTCAAATGCTGATTCGAGTCTGTTATCTATAAGTTACTTGTCATATTCTTGATAGGTTATACTTAACGTCTTCCTCACACATTCTAAGGAGGTGGAAAATTTCTTTGTTCTCCCACCTAATTACAGAATAACATAGGGCATTAAAAGTATATTAGGTTTTTTTTTTAGATTTATTTTTATTACAAAGTCATATAAACAGAGAGGAGGAGAGACAGAGAGGAAGATCTTCCATCCGATGATTCACTCCCCAAGTGAGCCGCAACGGGCGGGTGTGTGCCAATCCGAAGCCAGGAACCAGGAACCTCTTCCAGGTCTCCCACACGGGTGCAGTGTCCCAATGCATTGGGCCGTCCTCAACTGCTTTCCCAGGCCACAAGCAGGGAGCTGGATGGGAAGTGGAGCTTCTGGGATTAGAACCGGTGCCCATATGGGATCCCGGGGCGTTCAAGGCGAGGACTTGAGCCGCCGGGCCATGCTGCTGGGCCCAAAAGTATATTAGGTTTTACAATTCTTTGATGTAGATCCTGAGCAGTCTGACTCTCACTGATTGTTGGTTAATTGATTTCATCACAATATCTTATTGCATGTGATACAGGCTGTTTGAGGTCGAAATAATATTACAATTTACAGGTACTATTTCTTGGATTGACATAATTTCATCTTAAAATGATGATTTGCCTGTTCTTAAATTCCCTTATAAATGGAATCACAAAACATGTGATCTTCTGTGCCTTATTCTTCACTTAGCATCTTTGTGAGATCTGTGTATGCTGTAACAAGCTCCTCTTAATTTTCATCAAGTATTCCGTTGTCTGGGCGTACCATGTTTTGTTTTGCCATCCATCAGCTTATAAACACATGGATTGCTTCTGAGTGTGTGGATAATGTTACTGTGAACACTCATGAGCAAGTCTTTGGTGGATAATGTTTTATTTCTTTTAGGTAAGAATATCTGATAGTGGTATTACTGGGTTTTATGATAAACTTACATCTAACTTTTTAAAAGGTTGTTAAACTATTCTCCAAAGTTTCTCTACCATTTTACACTTACACCAGTAAAGCATTAAGTTTATGATTTCTACACTTTGCCAACATTTATTTTTAATTGTAGCAAATATTTTATAAAGAAACATTACACATATTTTTGCCAGTTTTGTCGCTAATGAAGTGACAATAGTAAAGATGTTTTAAAAACTATTTTACATTCTGAGATGGATTTATAAACTTTGAAAGAAGCAAAAACTATCTCATACCATCATATTACTCTTTTAAAGCTCTATTTTTTCCCTAGAAACTCTTCTGTACTAGCTACCTTGCAAGATACATATTACATAGTCAATTTGGCAGAAATTAACTATGATTTCAAATGAAACTGGCATTTTCTTAGAAATAACAGACTGTTTTCCCCACTTAGTCTTAGAGCTTTTTATCAGTTTCGACAATTTTTTTTTAAGATTTATTCTTTTTTTTTATTATTACAGCCAGATATACACAGAGGAGGAGAGACAGAGAGGAAGATCTTCCATCCAATGATTCACTCCCCAAGTGAGCCGCACGATCCGAAGCCGGGAACCTGGAACCTCTTCCAGGTCTCCCACACGGGTGCAGTGTCCCAATGCATTGGGCCGTCCTCAACTGCTTTCCCAGGCCACAAGCAGGGAGCTGGATGGGAAGTGGAGCTGCCGGGATTAGAACCGGCGCCCATATGGGATCCCGGGGCGTTCAAGGCGAGGACTTGAGCCGCTAGACCACGCCACCGGGTCCAGTTTCAACAAATTTTAATAGTCTACCCAAATTGTCCTCGAAAACATGCTTCATGAAAATTTTTCATATTTTTAGCTTGTATTTGTACATAAGGATGTTGACCACTTCTACACTCTTACCCATTATTGGTGTTTATACTCCATTTCCCATTCTCAAATCTTTCCTTTTTCTTTGTGTTTAAAACAATTTCCATTTTCTTTTTTTATTATTATGTTATGATAGAGTTCCATAGACTCTGCAATTTACCTTACCAAATTCCCTCTCTCTCCACCAATTTTCCCTATATTATTACAACAGTATAGTTCTTCACAAACAGTCATAAGTTCATTGTTACAGGTGTGGACAATGTCAGAGGCCAGCATCCTATTGTCAAGATATATCTAAGTTTCATTGGGATTCCATATTTGATCTGGAAGTAGAGATACATATTGTATTGTATCCTCACATCTGGATAGGATAGTCTCTAATACCCAGCTAATATATACACCCTTAAACGAAAAGCCACAAAACAAAATCAACAATGGGAAGAAAATAGAAAAGTGTTAAATAACATGCTAATGTATCACTAAAGAAATGAAAAGGAGAATCATCAACCTTCTTGGAGAAAAGGATGCTACTGTATGATCTATAAGTCAGCAAAGAATTTAATGAGAAAAAAACTGTTTTGAAGAAATGAGAATAAAAGCAAAAACATCAAAATCTATGAACTGTAGTTTCCACTGATGTTTGTTGGTGAGATCTGTCTCCTGTAAGCAACAGATACATGGATTTTGTTTTTTGATCCAATCCAATCTATGACATTTGCCTGATGAGTTTAAGCCATTTACATTCAAGGTTAATATGAATAAGTGGTAATTTGGTTCTGTCATTTAAACAATGGGTTGTTCATTCTTCGATTTAGTCTTCTGTTGTTATTTTACCATGATGTTCTTTACATTTGCCTTTGCTTTTGGTGAGTGTTACTCTTTTTTTCTGTCAAAAAAACATCTTTAAGTATCATTCGTAGGGCATGTCTGCAAGAGGCGTGTTCTTTGAGCTTTTCTTTAGTGTGGAAGAATTTTCTTTCTTTCAAAGACAAACCAAAGCTTTGCTGAGTACATTATTCTGGGATGACAATTCCTTCCTTTTAGAATCTGGAATATGTCGCTGCATTCTCTTCTGGCCTGTAGAGTTTCCTCTGAGAGGTGAGGTCTGAGTCTGATTGCCATTCCCATATGTGTCAATTGATTTTTTTTTTCACTTGCACTTTCAAGGGTCTTTTTCTTATATTTGATTGAAGAGAGCTTGATTATCATGTGCTGTGGTAAAGATCGCTTTTGGTCAGCCCTGGTGGGAGTTCTGTGCCTTTGCTATATATATTCTGTTTCCCAATTCTTTCTTCAGATTAGGGAAGTTTTCCTATATTATTTTGTTGAATACAACTTTAAATCCAGTTTCTCTTTTTGTGCCTCCCGGAACTCCCATAACTCTTATATTTGGCTTTTTAATAGTGTCCTTTAATTCTAAAGATTTATTTTATTTTTATTGGAAAGTCAGATATACAGAAAGGAGGAGAGACAGGAAGATTTTCCATCCACTGATTCACTCCCCAAGTGGCTGTAATAACCAGAGCTGATCTGATCTGAAGCCAGGAGCAAGGAGTTTCTTCCAGGTCTCCAATAGGTGTGCAGACTCCCAAGGTTTTGGACTGTCCTCAACTGCTTTCCCAGGCCACAAGCAGGGAAGCTAGATGGGAAGCGGGGCTGCCAGGATTAGAACCAGTACCCATATGGGATCCTGGCACGTGCAAAGCAAGGACTTTAGCCAGTAGCACCGGGCACTGTCCCTTAATTCTTGAATACTTTTCTTAGTTTGACTTAGTTCCTCTTCCACTTTTTTGATTGTGTACCATTGCCGCAAGAAATATCTTCCAATTCTGAGATTCTTTCTTCTGCCCCATTCATTCTATTATAGAGACTTCACTGAATTTTTAATTTGCTCCATTGTATCCTTCATTTCTAATAATTTGACTTGATTTTGTTTCAGTGTTGCTATTTCCTGTGTGACATACCTCTTAAATTCCTGCATGTGCTTCTCATTGTTGATAAGAAGCTTTACAAGGAGTTTTTTGAATTTTGTATCTGCCATCCCCTCAATATATTCTTCAGTTAGCTCTGAGGTTAGCAAAGGCACCTTTGCAGGGGAGTCTTCAGTAATATTCATTGTGACTCTATCTCTACTTTTGCTCTTGGTCATTGTACTTCTGGTTATCAGATTCCCCTCATTAGGGCAAGTTTCTGTACTGTGTCACCCACAGGTCAATTTTTGACTAGCTGTGTTTGGTACCTGGTTCTTTATTTGCAGTCACTTGTGCCATTCCCTCCGGTGAGTTTCATTTTTGGGCTTTTGTGTTAGACTTTCACCAGGGTCTCTGTAGCCCCAGTGCCTGACTCAGCACTCTACCTCCTGTGATTCCATACTGTGGCTGCACCACTGTCTGTACAACGTTTCTCCCACTTCTGGTTTTAACAGGGAGACACCAAGTGTCCTAAATAACTGTGTTGTTGGTGGTGCTGATCTTACCAGAACCTGATCACAGGTAGATCTGAGGGCCACCCAGACCTATTTTGATTCACAGGATGCCAAAATCTGTATTATTTTCATGGAGGGACCAGTGCAATGCACTGAGCTGGAAGTGAGTTCACCCCCAGCTCAGCACATGCACAGCTCACTGTTGTCCTTTCAGTCTTAAAATTTTTGGCACACTGTACAAAATGGCACCTCACCTGATGTACCACTCGTGGAGTTCTGGATCTGTTGGCCATTAGGTTTGGGGGCTACCCAGACCTATTTTGGGTGGAACCTGTAGGATGCCATGTCAGTGCAATGCACTGAGCCAGAAATGAATTCATTCCTAGCTTAGTGCATGCAAGTCCTGACCCAAAGCCTTTGCCTTCCTACACAAAATGATGCCCAATGTGGCTCTGGGGGTCTGGTCTGTGAAGTTCACTGTGTTCCTGCACTGCTTGTTAGGGTCTGCTGCTCTGTCTCTGATCCTGGTTGAATCAAACAAATCAACAGGATGGGCAGTTCTTCACCTGTGTTCATCTCCTGAATTTCCAATAAAGTTCCTTTCCCACTTGGCTGTTGGTGGAGCTTCAGCCAGCTCACCACTAACTGCCAGTCTGGTATCTGGTCACTGTAACACCAGACTGTTGTCTCCACTGCTTTCCCATGTTCATCAGGCTCCAGGTGCCCCTCTACTGTTGGCCAGTGCTCTTCTACTTTTGGAATGTGCCCTCTCTGTTTAACCCTGGTTAATGATTCTCTGTTTAAATGTGTCCTTACTTTTTCCACCATCTTAATTCTTCCTCTCCTTTTTCTTTTGAAACATTGTTTTCAAAGACCACTTCTCTGGCCTTTTTAAACAACTCTTCAACTTATCTAATCTTTTGTGAATTGTTATTTTTAAGAAAAATCATATTTATTCATTACCCCAACTTTCTGCAGCTTAGTTTGTTATTTTCTATTTTTTTTTCTTGAGAAGAACGCAAAACCCATAGGTTTTTTTTTTTTAAGATTTATTTTATTTTTGCTGGAAAGTCAGATATACAGAGAGGAAGAGAGACAGAGAGGAAGATCTTCCATCCGATGATTCACTCCCCAAGTGGCTGCAACAGCTGGAACTGAGCCGATCCAAAACCAGAAGTCTGGAGCTTTTTCTGGGTCTCCCACACAGGTGCAGGGTCTCAAGCCTTTGGGTCATCCTCGACTGCTTTCCCAGGCCACAAGCAGGGAGCTGGATGGGAAATGGAGCCACTGGGATTAGAACCGGCAGTCATATAGGATCCTGGTGCATGCAAGGCGAGGACTTAGCCACTAGGCTACCATGCTGGGTCCAGGTTTTCATCTTTATTATTGAAGTTTTTAAGCTATGCATTTTCATGTGAACATAGTTTTGGCCGCGTCACTAAAATTTTGGTGATGTATTGGAAAATGACACTACAATTTTTTCTGCATATTGAAATTTCTAAATGGCTTAGTTAAATTTTTAAAAATTTTTTATTATCAATTTATAGCTAGTATGCACTGTATCAATGCTCTTTCCCTTTTGTATAATCTGTGAAATTTATTTTGGGTAATTACATTCTTAATTTTCATAAAAGTGCAGTAGCAACATACACTTAAAAATTTATTTATTTTGGATAAAATCAGAAATGCTTGTATTTTTAAAGTCTTTTCAATGAATAAGTTTCATATCATTCTTAAATTTTTTGCTATATTCATTCCCATTTCCCCCCCATACAAGAGATACCATTTTTGACTAAACTAACATAACCAGTGTAAATATATCCTGCTCCCTACTTGTATTCCAACTTTGGTTGACTAGAAGAAGATGATCCTATACAATCAGAGACAGTGTAAGAGAAAATGGGAAAATCCTGTAGAAGAAGTATTTTTGGAATGTGACAGAATGCAGGCGAGGAAGGTATTTGCCAGTGCCTGAATAGCTCCAGTGAAACCTTTCAGAGTGCTCTGTCATTTCTCCACGCCCCCACCATGGTGCTGGTGAGCATCAACATTCTGGCTTATGCCCTGAAGAGCATCAACAATGCAGAGAAACGAGGTAACACAGGTGCTTGTCACGTCGTGCTCCGAGGTCATCCTCTGCTTGCTTATCACGAAGATGAAGCACGACTGCTCTGACGAGTTTGAAATCATTGCTGGTTAAACAAGTGTGAAGTGATGTGCAGCTGGAAGATCTAGAAAAGAGGTAGAATACTCTGCTTCCATCCTACCATCTTGGTTTCATTGTTCTGGCGACCTCAGCTGGCATCATGGACCATGAAGAAGCAAGATGAAAACACACAGTAGGGAAAATCCTAGCATCCCTTTTTTAGGGATATAGCACACCATATAGATAAAAGCTGAATAGACAAAATAAGCAAAAACCTTTCAGAGTAGTTCTTCCTCGGAAGTGAGTGGGATATAAGAGCCAGCTGAGAGTCACATTAATTAGCAATTTAAGTGTGTCGACAATAAAGTAGGGGACAGGAGAAAACCCAGAGTAACGTTGCCCTTACTTTCTGACCATGCCACACTGCCTGGAGGAGCAGAAGTACTGCTGTAACTGGTCACCTACCTCATCGGTACCTCAGCAAAGTAGGCAAAAATGTCCCAAGCCTTAGTGCTCTCCACTGTGCCACTAAGCGTCTGTAGCAAATATGAGGGAAGAAAACAGCAAAGAAAGTAAGGAGCATTATTTGAAAATACACTTTAACCTGCACCTATCTTTAAAGCATGTGCAAGTATCTGCAACAAGAGATGCAGATGTGTCTCAAACAGTCACACCATGAAGAAAGCGCATGGACCAAGTAGCGGAGAGTCTGCATTGGATGACTTTTAGAATGTTATGCAAAGAAGGGATTCCCTGTGGAAGCTGAGCACAAGGCCTGGCTGAGTTTCCTGGGAATTAAGGCAAAAATAAACAATATGATAAGATTTAGATGTTCGTAATTGAATAAAAAGACGTATTATCTGGCACGAGAAAGGTGTCTCTGGCTTAGGAATTGCAGGATAATTTGCTACATGGGGTTTAAAGTAAATTACAAACAATTTATAAACTGATTACTTGTTTGTAAGTTAGTTACCATAAAATGAGAAAGGCAAAATCAATTTTGTTTCTAACATGACACTGTCCTTTAAAAAAATCCAAATACTTTAGGAATGTCACTACTCTATTTATTTTTCTTTGTTTTTTTTTTTTTAACTGCCTACACTTTCTGCAATCTTAAAAAAAAATTAGGCTGCTCTTTTTTCTTGAAACCAGATCCCTGAATTATTTATCCGTTGCTGATTGAGATAGCGTCAACCTATTATCCTTGTGGGAAAGTGAACGGCCCACGAATCCTGCTTCTAAATGTTTAATGCCATCCCAGAAAAATAACGCGGGTGCCAAGAAAGGCCTGTGACAATCATCAGCTCTCCTCCCTGAGTATCCAGGATCCAATTCCTTGGGCAGAAGACACAGCGAGCACTTGATCCTCATCAAAGGACCCAAAATATTTAGATACAGTTCATTTTCATCTTAGTTGAAAAGACTGTGGATAGACACCCAGTAACAAGTGAAAGCAGCGTAACGCGCCTTCAAGTGCAGCCCAGCTTTCAGAGCGCTGACTGGGAGTGCGGCCTCCTTGATGAAAACAGAAGAATCTCACAGCACAGACAGCAGCGGTTTACGACGCCGGGTACAGACAGAACTCTGTTCATCGTCTTCAAAGCGAGGCAGCAATGGCAAGGCGGCTGCTGTGACCACATGTAATATAGCCTGTAGCTCTTTAAAGAGGATTAGCTTTAGTGCGCTGGGACCATTCAACGCTGGATTTCATGTAGAGCTGGCTATGCTAATGAAATGCTAATGTCTATGACAAACATTGCGTAATATCAAAACCCTTCAAAACTCAGCTTTGTGTCTCGCACAGTGGGCAAGCCAACTTTATCATATCAGAAGGAAAGGCAAAAAAGCAACAACCTCATACTTTTCTGCTTACGTATCTGCCTCTATAAAATGGGAAATTGAATACAAATATATATACACTCACACACAGGTGCACTTTTAATCTAAACTCTCAATGTCAGTAGAAAACTCCAAGTTCAGTAATTAAAAAGATGCATCTACATATCTTACCAGACCTAGCCCAAGGCTAGTCATACCATTTATTCATGTAATACGGATTTTTAAAAATGAGACTGTTGTTAGGATCTTAAAGGGAAGTGTGTTTTGGTTCTCTTCCTTTTAGATTCCTTATTTACAGTTTTCACTTTCAGCCTGCACAATGTGCATCTGCCCAAAACTGCAAAATGCTGTCAGTTTCGTAATCATCTGGCTGGTGTTTCTGTTACTTTGTCAGAACCCGACATGAGGTTTGATTCTTCAAACTGCACATGCACTTTATCTCAGAGTTATTTTCACTTGAGAATCAGATCTGTGGAGCATATTTGGCATTGGGACGATGAGACCATCGTAAGGCATGTGATTTGCAATCCATGTAACGAGGTGTAGCATCTCTGAATCTACACACGTGGTTCCCAAAGATTGAAAGCTCCCTACAGATTTCATCTCAATTGCTGGGAAATAAAGATCCCAGCCAACACATGGAGCAGGGTGCCTCTGGCTCCATTTCCAACGCGTGATCTCTCATTAGTTACCAGCATTTCACTACACTCGACTGAGTAGCTTAGGCCCTCTTGGTTTTTTTGTTGGTCAGAGGTATGTGTGTGTGTGTGTTACATCTCGGTTTGGAGTGGTTTGTCTCTGTGGACACGGAGGGATGGCAATACATATTCATGAAAGAACAGTCTTTCCAGTCTCTGCTAATGCTGACAAAGCCCTCGCTGTTCCACTCAGCAAGCTGACTGGGATTGTGTGTGGGGGCTGCACGGCCAGATTAGTGCAAACAGCAAGCCCACTCCTCTGCTTGTTAGGCCTGGCCTTCCTGACAATTTCCCCAATTGTCACTTGTGACAAGGCTGTCATTAGGTGATGGCTTCTTTTGGCCATTTTCAGATAAAGATAATTTCCTTAACTTCCATTTTATTTGACAACAAGCAGTTTGGGAGAGAGAGGAAGTGCTTTGGTAGTTTATGGATTAGGGTTTTGTCACTTCAAAGGCATCTTTGATCTAAAAATATGTGCTGTACCAAATTCATTATGTCTTTCCTTAAAGAGCTTTTAAATTTATTGATCTCTCCTCAATTATTCTCCTTTTACATCCAATAATGATGTGTGAGCTGGTATGTTGGGAAAGGCCTCAGGAGGAGTGTGGACGACATGCAGACAACTGGTCACTTCTAAGGTCATTACAAGAAGGAAACAACAGGTGCTTTTGTTTGCCATTGGTTTTCTTCTGAATCTCTGTGTAACAAAGGCCCTTCTGCTGTGTATTGCTCAACACAGCAATGCTGCTACCAACAGGAGACAAAGTTATACTTGATTTTGCTGCTTAAGAAAGACAAACCTACACAATTTGTACAAAAATGGGGCTTAGGATGACCTTCACTCTCACCCTTGGGTCGGTGGGTTTCCCAGGCCAGTGAAGGAGGATTGTGGAGAAAGACCAAGAGATTTCTTTGCGGAACAACAGTTTGGCTTCCTCTGGGAGCAGTCTTACACTCTGTGGGGGCTCCGCTTGCTGAAGGTCTTACAAATGAGTCTTTAGACCATCAAATGGCACAGAAAGTCATAGGGTAAGATTCCCTAAATGCGCTTTTAAAATGTAGTTGGGTGAACATCTTTGGCGTGGAGAAAGGTTCTCTTGGTAGGAAATCCACCTGCCCTTTCACCTTCCTTTGGTGCTGTGGTTGTTAAAAAACAAACAGACAGACAAACAAAAAACACGTACATGAGATCACAGTGTGATAACACTTAGCACAAAGTCTTGATAGCTGGCATCCAAAGTGTCACCATTAACCTTACTTTGTAAAACTTGCCATGTACAAAACCACTGTAAGGCAGAACAATAACTGTTCTACAATTAGAAAAAGTGATTAAACCAAACATCCTAATTTCATTGTGTTGGGGGGGGGGGGCAGGGAAAGAGAATCCGGATGTTTTATTTTGCCTGTTTGATAGTCTAGTTGGTAATTTATAAATATCCAGATATTTTTTATAGTAAGTTCATCTCACAAATCATAATTTTCAGACTCTTTTACATTGGAGGAAATACATAATTTTAAAGTATGACCTTAGGCTCTTAAAAGTAATAAAGATTGCTTTTGAGATACTTACTTAATGATTTTCCAAAAACGAGTATAATACAATCGCTTTCACTTCGAAACACTAGTTGAGAAGATCAGGACTCTATCCTTAGGTAATCAACATTCATCCCATCAACCCATTTTCCATGCTGCCATCACATCCTCACTCGGTCTGCCACTGTTAGCTTTGTTTTACAGACAAGGATAATGAGACTAAAAGAAGTGAAGTGATTTGTCCATTGTCTCATGATGTGATGCATCCAGTATTCATACTTGGCTACCTTAATGCCAGGCTATAGCTGAAGCAGCTGACTAGGCCTCTGGTTCCTCCTGGTACCTGAAGAAGCGAAACTTAGTTCTTAGCTCCCCTCTCATTCTGTTAGTCTCCCCCGTGCTTGGTCACTTTTCCTACACAGTCCAAGCAAATGGGCCAAGACAGCCCAGAAAAAGAGAGTTGCCAAAGAGGAATCTTGTCCTCTGCCTCAGTTTCCACAGCTTCTCCCTGCCTTGCATGTTAGACACAGCAGAAACCGGGTAAGCTCAGACGTGGAGTTCACGGTTCACCGGGTATGCCGGCTCCCTCCATCGCTGGCTTCATTAAGGCTCTTTGACGTTCTGTTGCCTTTGCTTTAGCCAGGAAGCCTCGGTTTGGGTTGCTTTGTGAAGTCAGTAAACACCACAGTGGAAGAGGAGAGCTATAGATTTTGGAGGAATAACATGCTGGAGAACGAGTTTTGTTTTGTCTTAGAGTTCACCTGCTCCGTGACATATGAATGTGCTATGGAAAACCGGCAGACAGCACACCCTCCGCCTGCCTTGGAGGAGACAAAAGCAAACACCGGTCCCAAAGAGACGGCGCTGAAATATGATATCAGCTGCAGGAGAGGGCCATCTCCTCCGGTCAAATGAGAAAAATCATAGTAGCCTCACTGCGGTATACAAATAGCTTGTAAGCCACATTCTCCATTTGAATGATAACAATGAAGTGCTAACCTCGCTGCTGCCTGGCCAGCCTGATCCCATCTCCAAACACAAACACTTCTGCCTCGGTTTTGGCTGGGGGCTGTGCGGTGGCCTCTCCCCCGCTCCCGTTAATTGGCTGAGACCACCAGAATTTGGAGGACCCAGATGTCACTGATAGTTTTCCTAGGGAACACATTGATGCCCATCTGTTGCAGCCTAGAAGGCTGTTCATATATCCACAAGGCCTTCATTTAATTCTTGTCAGAAAGTAATGTAAATCCAGTTTACCTCAGAGGTCGCAGCGGAGGTTTATGCCAATGAGCCCCCTGCAATTTACACACTGTAGTTGTATAGGATGAAAAGAAAGCCTTTCATGTTGGTGCATATTAACAAGAAAGCCTGCCTTCCGAGAGAGGCTTTTTCATTGAGGTTTCTCCCGATTTTAATACAGCCTATGCCAGTTGGTACACCCAGCTTTAGAAAAAGAAGGGGGAAAATGTAATCTTTAAAGTTTCTTCTTTTATATGAAGTGAAAGAGAAAGACTGAAATCCTAGCAAGTGCCACGGCCATGTCTTTAATTATCTGTTATAAGACAAAACTCCCCCGCACTTGGAGAAGCTAGGGTGGGACGGGACGTAAAAGCTTGTTCCAGCCCGCATTACTGTTAGTTGAAGTCTAGGGAGAATTCGGTAGTAACCAATGTTCTTTCTAGCAGGAAAATAGTCAGATTGACCAATGCAAATGGCCTTCTGACTTTTCAGCTGTCTCTTTCTGGAATAGTTAAATGTTGAAATTCAAGTTACTTCACCAGATCAGACTAGGTTAACATTTTGATTCAGTAGTAAAGTGAAAGAGTTTATGTGTAGTATCCACATATAATTTTGAGATTCATGCCTGGTTTTTCTCATA
Source organism: Ochotona princeps (assembly GCF_030435755.1). Taxonomy (NCBI): domain Eukaryota; kingdom Metazoa; phylum Chordata; class Mammalia; order Lagomorpha; family Ochotonidae; genus Ochotona; species Ochotona princeps. The sequence continues at coordinate 35,990,112 of NC_080838.1, forward strand.
ACACCCATTTTCTGTGAACTTCATGAATGCATGGATTTCAAAAATTTGGGGCCAAGAAAACTGATCTCTTAGCTCCATTTCCCCACAAACTTTATGAAATACCTTCAGATATCTACGAATTTTTTTTTGAAATCTGAGAGCTTTTCCAAGGACTTCCAGGAATCTTTTACTGATATAGTTTAAAATACTAAGGACAGTATTAGTAGGACGGAAGTTTTTTTTTTTAAGGTCTAAGGTCTCCTTGACATTCCAAATACACCTCTTGTTTAGCATGTGCCTATAATCCTCAACTTACTTATCTCTAAAGTGGGAATAAAATCTCCGTCCTAAGGCTTTGCATATGAGGTTCCCAGCGTAGTGCCTAAAACGTAGAAAGCGTCTATGCAAAGCATTTATGCTTTTCCTCCCCATCCTTCTTTTAGGTTGTATCTGTGACCATGAACTATGGACTTAAAATACTGGTTAAACTTAGTTTAGAAACTTGTAGCATTTCAATCAGCTTAATTTTTCCTGCTTTAAAACAATTTTTTAAGGAGAAATGAGGCTGGAGATTTTTCTTCCCTACAGATTAGCGTTCTGTTTTTAGTTGTTTAACTTTTGTTTGCCGTCAGGAGTGGAATAACAGAATTGTGTTAGTTGGTGAACGAGCAGGCATAGCTGCCACGCATGCTCACTGCCGTAGCATCTCGATTCCCAAGGCGGTGTTAATAGGGCGCGTGCTCCTCGGGGGTTTTACAGACAGTGCTTATTTACCCGTACTGATGGCTTTGAAGTATATGATATGATTATTTTTGCATCGCAGTTAACTTTTTGCTAGCACCTTGTTTACAATATGAAACTTGAGTTATGTTCTCTCAGCCCTGCTAACAGGACTGTTAAAGCCGCAGGCTACCCTGAGAAGCACTGTATGATGGAGATGCAGGCGGAATGGGATTCTGATTAAAACACAATGTGCTGTTGGGAGCACATTAAGCAGATACTTCAAAAGCGCAGAGCCAGGGCTTAATTACAGAACTGAATGAAGCAGCAGCTTCACTCCTCAGCACAGTAGTCACCTTCAGGAGGCTAAAGCCTGATTTTATTGGCAATCTGCACTAGAGACCAGATGGATCGTTTCAGAAGAATCTCTTTTGCTTCGTAGGTGTCATCAGAGACCACACTTTTTCACTTGTTGTCCTGAAAAGTGAATACTCACAAAAATTACTGGTAAAAATTACAAGTATGTGCAGAAGCACCAAACATAGAGAAAAAAAATTCCTCATCTACTCTCACTTAGCCTCAACACTGAACAAGCCATAGCAAGTATTGCCTGATTGACTCCTCTCCTTTCTCCCCACTGCTATGCCTCAGATTATTTTGTGTCAAGTCTCAGACTTCATTGAATTTCATCTGTAAATACTTCCGAGTGCATCCCTGAGATATCTGAATTCCTTTTTAGTATAGCCACAATACCAGAATCTCACCTTAAAAATTACCACCGATTCTCTAGTGTCATTTACTGTGACTTGACAGTACTGGTCGGAAGACAGAGACCATCTTTTTCTGTTTAAGCGAAAGTTACGATTTCACTCTCATGTTCCCCACTAACTGTGTTGCTTTCATGGCATATCAGATTGATGAAGAAGAATCTTTGGTGAAGGCAATACTGTGGATATATGTGATTGGCATGTATAATGGCATGTGGTATTATCTTTGAAAATGAAAAGTTGTCACCTTGTTGAAAATTAAAAGGACCGTCAGGATTATACTCCTACTCCACTTGCATTGGTTCATTTAGATAAGTGTTTTCCAAATTGATTAGCTCACATGAAACTGTATGTGGAAGGTCATCACACAGAACAGACGGAAATGAAATGGCTCAGGGGCCATGACACCAACTTTGGCACATCTTTGCCCAGGTGGGGTGCTGCAGATTTCAGCACCCAAAATGCTTGTGTGCAAGTGCCCACTGTTTTCCCATTATGATGTAAAAGCAAGACAAACTTTCATTTAGCAGCATAAAGAGTAGAGGAGAATTTCACATGTAACCAACATGGGAGGAAGGGATGACAACAGTTTTTATTTTTTTAAAAAAAACACAACCTTGCTGCCGATAAAAGAACATTTCATTTAAACTTATTAAAATGTTGACTGTAATTGGAAAAATACACTGTGCTCATACATAACCACCTCACTTCTCAGTTGACTATATTGGGTCTCCTGGGAAGACTTACATTTGCTTCCTGTCAGGATTAATCTGTAAGTGTAATCACCACTTAGACCTCATCATTTCTCTCCTTCCCCTTCATTGGTCCCCCTGGAATTGCAGTATAACTTGAATAAGGTCAAAACTGGTATGCTTTGGCTTTAGAAAAAATATAGCAACTGCTACTTCAATGCATTAAAATTTGAGAATGAAGCCTAAGATTTGTTGGCTGTGTGTTTTTTAAATAAACCGGTGTGTGATATTCTGCCATACGATCAACGCTGTGGTGGTTAGTTTTTTTCACACAAAAACCAAGACACAGAGTTGTGTCATATAAAACCACAGTGGATTAGATGTTGACAGGCTTGTGTCCAACTCCTGGTGCATAATTTTAGTGAGTTGATGCTTGACTTTGAAGAAATCATTCAACAGTTGACTTTCTTTATCTTAAAATGGAGACCATATTTCTTGCTACTTTTCATTGTAATCTTGCAAAAGTAAGATAATCATTTCAGTTTGTCTGTTTTCTTTGTCAATCAAATCATAGATGCTTTATTTTCTGTAATTCTAGGAAAGACAGGATGAATTCTCCAACTTTTCCAGATTTCAGTGTGCTCGTTCTTGTGGGTCAATATATTGCTCTGGAAGTTTTCATAAGTTACTTAACACTTGCTTCCCCAGAGAGGTTGTCTTTAAGGGTTGGAAACATTTGCTCTGTTTCTCTGGTAACTTCCAAAAATGCCAAGTACCGTGTGAGACGGTTACTCAGTAAATGCTTAACCACCACTGAGGAGTTTGCAAATACAGTACATCCTATTTTATGTTCTAAACTTCTAAGTTGAAAATAAAGAGTAGGAAACATGTGACTCTGGTCAGAAATAGAGCTGAAATGTTTCACTTGGCTGCTTCAGTTCTCTCTCTCTCTCTCTCTCTCTTAAATATTCAGTATCACTGTTAGCTTCACACTGGCAACTATTCCTTCATTAGCTAAAAGCAAAGACTAGCCTTAACACTGAGTCTCCGATCACCACCCTCCTTATTAGAGAAAGGAGAAAATGAGAGTTCTTCCGCTTGAGGAGCTACCAAAGAAAGTAAGTGGGGTGGCTTGAAAAACAATCAAGTTCTCGCCCCAATCAGGTGATTGATGCTCTGAGCACATTTGCTCCGTGACTGAACAAATTTTACTCGGTAACAGAACTCTTATAGTAAGTATAGAATCCTACCCGTCTCAAACTGTACTCATTTTCCAAAGCAGTCTTATGAAATGAGGCCCGAGAGCTGCAGGTGATGGAGAAAGAGTGTGCAGGGGTCGGCCTGGGTTTCTAAGCAAGTCTTTTTTTTGGCTCTTAAGACAGCTGTGGTCAGAATTCTGTGTCTCTGTGCGCACCCTGGAACGTTTAAGAGTCTGCAAGAAACAAGCCAACAAATAACCAGGCTGCCTTTTCTTAGGAGACTCCTTGGTGGTTTGGGCTCCTAAATATCACACAGGTGTGAGAGCATCCTTGTTCATTGTGGCCGGGCACTGCCGGCTTGCCAGGGTACTGGAGTAGTTTGTGTGGAAATGGTGGTCCCGTGCAGGACACGCTGGCATTGGCGCCCTCCAAGGGTAGCCATCACACGTTCTCCAGCCCAGTGGCAGCTTCCCAAGGACATGCAGGACTGTGTTTGTTCCCAAGCCAGTGGGAGGCTCCCTGCCAAGGCCCGTCGGCTGCTGGTGACAAGCACACGCTGTGTGGATCACACAGCCACACGGTAGACTTTTATTATGTCAGCCCTGAAGTGTGGTCTGCCAAGCCTCAGTCTAGAGGCCCACCCCCTGGGAGCCTTTGACATTTTAAGTATAAAATAAATAAAGGGCTTTGTGTGTGTCTCAGCGCCAAGGAGAAGATGAGGGGTTATGGCTGCTTCTGTCGGATGGCTAATCCTGTAGACACTCTTGCCTCTCCACTGGTTCAGGCCTGCTGCTTCTGACACCTCCCTGCGAACCCAGCTGAGTGCCTGGAGGCAAATAGCTGATTGAACTTTCTAGGCTGGGCTTGAGGTTTTCTTTATTTCTTTTAAAAATAATATTAATAAAATAAAATTCACCTCTTTTTTCCTGGAGAATGTCTAACTGATTAGAATAGTCCAATCCTCAAACTGATTTCTATTCACTAATGGGCTGTGGGTCTGGAGAATCATATGGAGGATAATCCCATGATTACACAACTTTAGGAAAAATATCAAGAACCCCAAAGGCTTTGTATAGCCAAGCAATGTCCCTTCTTAAAAAGCTTAACAGGTTGCAACGCTAACAAGGAAACGAAATTCAAATCAGGTAAGACCTTCTGGGGACCTCAAAACTTCAAACTTAATTTCTGAATTTAGGGAGCAATATCTGTTACCTGTGACGCATTTATTCCATGCTACACAGATTAATGCCACTGACTGTTACCAAACCCTGGGAGGGTCATCCTTTTAACTACTGCCTCTGTCAGAGGAAACTGAGCTCTCATTCATCTGAGGCTGCCTGCCGAAACTGAAATGTAAAAGCCAAGAAAGCTCCCTGCTAAGTGCATGTACTTAACTCCCCAGTAACGACCCTGATGGTCAAACTGAAATCCCTTATTTTTCTGCTTCTATTGTTTCAAAGACCCTCTCCTCCCTTTCCTCCAAGACAGGTTGCTCCTTTGTGGGCTAAAACTCTAACTTCAAAATCCATGGCTGTGGAAATGCTAAATTCAATTTGGAGAGACTTAGTTGCAAGTTTAGCCTGAATCCCTGAATTGACTGGCCTCACAAGAAGTATGCAACGTTTCCCTGCCCTGGCTGCTTCCCAGCTCCGTGTGCCTGAAGCCATCCCCACCTGTGCGTCACCAGGGCACTCCTCCCGCCTTCCACTCTGTGCCGGGAGAAACGCAGCAGAGAACTGCCATTGAAGCACCCACTTCAGGGCAGACCGAATCATCAAGGTGGCTTCATTTCTACTCTTTTTTAAATTTTTGCCTTTCTGAAAGATAGAGAAAAAAGGGTGGAGGGAGAGAATGAGGAGCAAGTAAGAATATTTTCCCATCTTCTGGGTTCACTGTCTAAATGCCCACCTCAGCTGGATGGGCCTGAGCAGGCCAAACCCAAGAATTCTACTAGGGCCTCTCACACAAGAGGGAAAGACTCACTGCTGAGCATTCACCTGCTGCCTCCCAGAATGTGTATTGGCAGGAAGCTAGAGTTGGATCCAGGCACCCTAATAGAGGAAGCAGGCAATCAAGCAGTGCCTTGACTGCTGCCTGAAGTGCCTGTCTGCACATCTGCTGCTGAAGATGAATGCGTTCTTTTTCAATGACATCATTCTTCTCCAGCATTTCTCCAAACCAAGTGACCACATGTTCTGAGGACAAATTGAAACCCTAAACTATTATTCTGATCTCTTGCATAGGTGACTTTGGGAGTCAGCTGCTTCCCTCCTCTTCACCATTGTGACTCAAATTGTTTACCTTAAGTTTGGGCACAGCTTAACTGTATCCCAGAGAGCACACATCAGATCAAAGGCCCTGGGGCTAGTGCTGTGTGTGGTGGGTTAAGCTGCTGTCCGAAATACCCGCATCTTCTCTGAGTGCCAGTTGGAGCACCTGCTGCTCTGCTGTCTATCCAGCTCTCTGCTAATGCATTTGACAAAGCACCAAAAAATGGCCCAAGGTGTTTGGGTTCCTGCCATCCACACAGGAGACCTAGATAAAGCTCCACACTCCTAGCTTCAGCCTGGCCTGAGCCTGGCCTTTCAAATACAAGAATAAGTCTTTGTAACAACAAAATGAAGGCCTTTGAAAGCTTACAGAATCTTTCTTCGTGCTCTACAAATGCCTGCTAGCATAGTGTTGGCTCTGGATCTGGGGAACATATGGTCTGGGTATATGTCAGTGATCTCTCACCTAGGGTGTAGAAATGCATGGAAAACTCTCTTGGAACTACTTTTAAGTAATCAGTGCAGGAGCCTGGAGCCAATGCCAGATGGCAGGCTTGACTCACCTTGACCTGAGATGTGGCTCTTGTAGCCAAGGGGGCCAACCTCACAATGAGTCAAGTGTCACTGTAGCTGATGGAGTGGGTAACTGTAGCCGGAGAGTATGTGCAGCAGCCCTGGCAATGAAGGCATTTCTGTTTCCTCCCCTTTCTTCCTGAGACCGGCAGGTAACCCATTCATGACCCGGAACACTCTCTTTGCACTTTTTTGCGCAAACAGGTTTGGTAAACACATTCTGCTGCAGGGAACTGGACAGAGTAGAGCACAAGGGCAAAAGAGGCAGAGGGAAGGCACAGTGTGGGCATCCAATTTCCCTCCTGTTGATCGGGTGATCCAAAGGCTGAAAATCCTGCCCTGGAGGCAGCAAAGAACTTCATTTTCATTTATGGAATTTCCTAACCTCTCTCTTAAAATAATCAGGATATCCTTTTTATTTTTATTCTTGATAATGTTTACCTAGTTGATCAGGGTGGGAAGGATTGAAGATTAGGGCAAACTAGATGAAACTATTGTTTGCAAAGTTTCTTTTTCTTCTTCCTATATCCGGAGAAAGCAAGGAGACAAGGAGAGAAGACACACCCAACCTCCCAATAGCCTCCATACCCGGGATTGGGAACAGCCATCCCAGGGTCACCTGATGTGGCGCATCCTCCAAGGGTTCTGCTCAAGTGATTTAGATAGCTCTGAAATGCTGTCAGATCTTGGTGCTCCAAGGAAAAGGTAATCCCTCCAAGGTCCATGGACTGACACAGTCCACCTTAGAATCTCAATTTGTACAGATAGTTGCTATCAACACTTGGCTGGGGTAGTTGTCCAATTTTTCTGCCCTCCATATTGTGCTATGATGCCAGATATCCTCTACAGGCCCCAGTGGACTGCCATATCCTCCATGTGCATCTGGACATGCTGTCCACTACTCCATGTAAGTCACTGAGGAGGCCCAGCTCTGACACATGCACTCCAGGTCAAACCATAGATCCTGCAATTCTTCCCATGGTTGCAATTCTGATTTCAGTGGTTTAGTTGGTAGGATCCCAAAAGAGACCTCATCTGAGGTGATGCCAGACATGACTCTTGTGTGTGCTTGCCAATAACGGATTTGTCTCAGATTGTCACCTACATTAGCCTACACACATTGGTGTTTGGAGCTGTTGGGTCCATTCTGCCTCTAGCCCCATCTCCTAAGTAAATCAATGGATGTTGAGGCCCAGACCAACACAGCATACTACACACTCAGACTTCACATACATCAGTCGGAACTGCAGCCTAGTCGGAGCAACCCCCAATAACTCTCACTCGGCCCACTCCTATGTCCTGGTCTCTATGATGCCAGTATGTGCAGCAGACTGGTCCAGTCTGTCCCGCATCCCATTCAGCTCTCATACACAGCAATGTGCATTGGCGCCTACTTCAACCCAACCAATCCCACTATCCAGCCCACACTGACGTTGGTGGGTGCCACTATCTAGTCAGGCCCTCTCCCAGCCCTGGTTCTCATGCTCACCAGTAGGAGCTGCAGCCCATCAGAGAGGTGCCCACAGTTTCCTTACTAGGCCCACTCCCAAACCTGGATCTTGTAATCTTTAGGTGATTCTGCAGTCTAGTTTGACAAGATTTGTCCCCAGTCTCAGCCCTTGCCAGCCAATGTTGCGGCAAAACCCAACTAGCCTGCACTTAATTCTGTCTTGTGCATGCACCAGTGGATACAGTCAGTTAGCCCAGCCTGGCTCTCCCCAACCCAGTTTTATATATATATATATATATTATTGTATTTTTGTTGACAATCTTTACATAGTTAATTACGGTAAAAAAAAAAAAAAAGGTTCAGGGGGTATAGGGAAGTGGGTAATAGTATTATGTCCATATTGTTTCCATCATGTATCTGAGGTAAAGGGGGATATTGACGGAGAAGCCCCACCCAGTTTCCCACCCACCCCAAGTCCTGGATGTGGGGCATGCTCTGAGATCCTTGCTCAAATGGTTTTAATAGTTCTCCAGTTATGAATCGCTGCCGGTTTCACTCGACGAGGTGGTCCACTGATTGACACAGTCCATCATAGAGTCTTCATTTGCCCAGTATTTCGCTGCCAACATATAGCTGAGGTGGTTGATTGACTTGCTCTGTCCCCTGTCTTTTCTTGGCTAGGGTTCTGAGTCCAGCAGTTCGATTGGGGAGATCTCCAAAGAAACTTTGAGGTATTCCCAGACCAGATTCTTGTATGTTCTAGCAAGCACAGGGCCCGGCACAGTCTGTCACCATGATCAGCTGGTGGTTCCAATTGCTGGGTTGGTTCTGTTTTCAGTCCTGATTTCCACTGGAACCAATGGGTGTTGCAGTCCAGCCTGGCTCTGCCCAGCACACACTCGGCCTTTGCATCAACCAGTGAGAGCTGCAGCCAACCCAGTTTACACATAGGCCAACAAGTGTTGTAGCCTTGCCTAGCCTGATCTGCCAACAGTTGCAGTTCTTCAACTCACCAGTGGGAGCAGTGGTCCAGCAGGGGAGGCTATACTGCCCCGTTGATAGGTTCATTCACCTTCCCCCAGGTCTCACGTGTGCTGGAAGATGTTGTGCCCTGGTCTGGAATGGCCCGCCTCCTCTCAGGATTTGCCCATAGTGCCGTAGCCTGGCCTGGCCTGGTCCACGCCCAATTCCAATCCAGCTAATGCTGGTAAGTGTTGCAACCTATCCCAGCTCAGCCAGCCTCCACATCAACCACTACCTAGTAGCACTCACAGGCACACTAAAGCTAGGGCTGAGTGCCTACCTGGCAGGACTAGATCACAGTACCCATCAGTGAGAGTCAGACATGGGGTGGACCATGTCAGGATGGGCCATGACACTAACCAGCATGCAAGAGAATCAGGTTTGGGGGCAGGTTCATTGGTGGGGGGAGAGTATGTGGGCCCACCCTTGTGGAACTGCAATATCCACTGGTTTGCTGAAGAGCTGGGGTGGGTAATGGGCTGAGCTAGGCATGACCACGGAACCCTCTGACACTCATGGGTACTAGGGATGGAAATAAGTCCAGCTGGTCCAAACTGAAGCACCCATAGGTGCATCCAAGAAAAGGACACTGGGCACACCAGACCTCAATATCCACCAGCTTAAACATAGGCCATGACAGAGGGGCAGACTATGCCGGGTAAGGACCTAGCACCTGCTGGCACATGAGAGACTTGGTATAGAAATGGGCTTGGTGGGGACTCGGGGAAACTCCTGGTGGGACATAACCCTCACTGGTGAACATGTAAATCAGGCCTGGGTGCCAATCAGACAAGATAGTTCCACCCATTGGCAAGTGTGTAGGTTGGGCCTGGAGAGAGACGGATCAGGCAGGGTCAAGCTAAGCCTTAGCACCCTGGCATGTGCAGTAGTCTGGATGGAATGTGGGTCATGCTGGTCTAGGTGATCACAACTACCAGTTTGCATGAGCCAGGAATAGGAGCAGACTGAGCAGTGCTAGGCTGCAGCACCTGTAAGTGAGAATTTGGACTAAGGGCAGGCTGGGACAGATCAGGCTACAGCATCCGATGACACAAGACGGAGGATGAGCTATGCTAGGCTGGGTCAGAGCAACTACTAGCACAAGCAGGACCTGTGGCTGGGAAAAGACCTGATTGGGGAGCTAAGGGAACATCCTGGCTGGATTGTAGTTCCCACTTTTCAGCACTGGTAAAGCCAGAATGGGGGTAGCAAACTGGGCTGAACATGGATGGAGTATTCCTCAGCATGGTTGTAGACTGTGTTTGGTGTGTGCCAGACTGTGCTAGACTCCAACACCCATTAGTGCTTGTGAAATCCAGGGTGGGCTGGGCTAAGTCTCCGACCCACTGAACCATGTGAGAACTATGTCTGGATGTGGAACAGGTGTGGCTGAGCTGTAACACCCAACAGTAAGAGCTGGAATAGGCATGGCTCAGTTGGGCAAGTCCACTGTTCCTTCCAGGACAGGAGTTGGACTAAGTCAGTCTGAGCAAAGGACCCATCAGGGTGTGAGAGAGCTGCCACTGGGAAGTGACCTGATAGAGCAGCTTGGGGAATTCCCCTGTCGGAACACAGTCCCTGAAGGTGAGCACAAGAAACAAAAGAGGGAGCAGCCCAAACCAGGCCAGGTTATAGTACCCACCAACATACATATGGGTCAGGTCTGGGGGTGGATCAGCCTGGGCCAGTTCATAGCACCCAATGGTAGATCTGAGAACCAGGATGGGGTGCAGGACAGACTGCCACAAAAGCCAGTTCACATTAGGGCCATAATAATAATAATAATAATAATAATAATAATAATAATATTGCCTTCACCTTATTTTGAAAATGGAATCAAAGATGAATTTCATAGCCATCTCAAGGGTATGACACTCATGGTTCAATTGCATATCTGAACGATAATTTCAATATTGTGTGCATTTCTCAGAATGCCCACAGGAACAAAGGATCTCTTCCTCACAGCTTCTGTCTTTGCCATTCCTCAGTTAGAATGGTTTTTCTCACTTCCTGCTCTCACTATACCAAACTTGGGTCTGAAACACTATGTGTCTCAATTCCTTCAATGAAATCACTGTTTCAACCTTAAGACCAGAAATTGATACTCACTAGCTATTCAATACTGCTAAGCTTGGCTTTCAGGTTTATTCTTTTTTACTTTTTTTTTCATTAAATGTGAAATAGATAATAGAAGTCAGGAAATGATAAAATAGATATAAGATGTGCAGAACACAATGAGTACCCATAGACCAAACAATCAATTTAAATAAAAGAATGCAACACGTGCCTTGGGGTCTCCTACATTCCCTTCCTTCTCACCCTCTTCTCTCTCTCCATACATTTCTCAGGGCGGGTGTTAAGCTCCTTGGTTTAGAATGCAGCTTGGAATGCCCACAACCCACACCTGAGTGCCTGGCTTCACGTGCCAACTCTGCTTCTGGTTCCAGCTTCGTGATAATGTGCATCCTGGGGGAGACCGGGATTGAAGTCTAGGTTTCTGGCTAGAAAAAATACCATAATACTATATATTTAAAGATTTGTTTATTTTATTGGAAAGGCAGATGTACAGAGAGGAGGAGAGACAGAGAGGAAGATCTTCCATCCGGTGATTCACTCCCCAAGTGGCCGCAATGGCCAGTGCTGTGCTGATCCGAAGCCAGGAGAAAGGAATTTCTTTCCAGGTCTCCCACACAGGTGCAAGGTCCCAAGGCTTTGGGCCATCCTCCACTGGTTTCCCAGGTCACAAGCAGGGAGTTAGATGGAAAGTGGAGCTTCCGGGATTAGAACCAGCACCCATATGGGATCCTGGCACGTTCAAGGTGAGGACTTTAACTATTACGCTATCATGCTGGGCCCCACAACACTATATATTAAACTATATGATAAACGTGTCTATCATCTATTTGTGAGTTCTTCAAATATTCACAGAAAATACCTAATAAACAATTTTTGCACCATGATAAACATATTTAAAAATCATACTCTTCCATGAAATTTTTGAAGTACAACTTAAACGTGGATCTTTTGTAGGACTTGCTATTTTATTTATAAGGTGTTCACTGATAATTGTCTAAGCATTGATAATTTTGCTTTCATTTAATAAATTTCATATTCATTACATTGCATATAGCACTGTTTTCCATGGGTATTTTCAGCAAGATTATTTTTCTTTGTTAAAATTTTTTCTTATTATAAATTTTAGAATTAGCTTATAAGGTCACACAAAGACGCACAGACATAAACAGCTATTGAAATTTTGATTAGTGTTGCATTAAAATTGCATAGTAATTTGTGGAACAAATCTGAGCCATTCTGTGCTTTTCAGGTCACAAGCATGAATTGTCTTCTTGTTTATTTAGGTTATCCTAAATGTTCTCAATACAGTAAGTTCAATAATCATGCACATTTATTATTATAGTTACTTAAACACTTTATATCTATTATTTTATTATACCTTACATACCTTATGCCATAAAAGTGGTACTTTAAAAACTTTTTTCATTTTATTTGAAAGACAGTGAAGTAGAGACAAATATCTTCCATTTTAAATTTTCATTCCTCAAATGCCCACAAGAGCTGGGGCGAGCCCAGGATGAAGCCAGGAGCCTGACACTAGTAGATTTTCTCCCACATGAATGGCAGGTATTTGAGCCATCATCACCTGTAGCATCTCAGGTGCACACTAACAGACAGCTGGAATTGGAAACAGAGTCAAAACTCAAACCCAGGCACTCTTGTGTGGGATATGGGTATTGAATATCTCTACTTAATTACACTATCTGATCATTTAATGCTAATGTAAATGATGTTTTACCTAAGACTGGATTAATCAGTTCACTAAATGATAAGATTTTGTTGGTAGAATTATGCTTCCAGGGTTTTTTGGTAGAAAAATTTCTCAACTCCAATCTACATTCTTTAGGAATATATGACAATATAGGTTTTGTATTTCTTCTTGTTTTCTTTTCTGTAGGTTATATGTTTTATAGGGCTTGCTCATTGTATCAGCTTTCAAACCTTGATTTTTAATTTTATTTTGTTACTTTTTGAATATCTTTGTAGTTTTTGTAATTCTTTCCCCAAATTTTAGTTTCTAACTTATTTTCTCTCTCTCTTCTTTTTAAGTTTAATACTTTTATTGACTTTTGATACAAGCAATAATTTATTATGTTGATCATACTAGTGAATGTTTTTACTTCACTTTATTCTGTGTAATTCATTTCCTTTTGTTTTTGGTTTAATTTTAAATTCATTTTATTACTTTTGTTATATTTTCCATAATATTTCTTTTATAAGCACATATACTGTAAATTACTTTCTACATTACACTTTGAATTTTTTTGTGTTTCTGTAAGTAGTATGTCTCTTTCTACGGTACTGTTTTCCAAATTCCACACGGATTGCTTTTTTTGACCTACAAGTTAAGTGAAATGCATTTTTAAATTCCTTACATGAGGATTTTTTTCTGGGCATCTTTTTTGCCTTTTGGTCATGCATAATTCTGCAGGAATTGAGTCTTTGAAATGTGTTGATATTTGCTATATGGAGCAATAGATGTTAAGTTCTTATAAATGTTCCCAGTATGCTTCAAAATGTTTATTATAAATTGTTGAGGATGCTGTTTCATAAATAACTACTAATTGAGAGTTGTTAATGGTGTTGATTAAATCAATCAGATTGCTGATTTTTTGGGTCTGATTAATACATTCATTTCTATGAGATTTTTCTGACTGTTATTATGTATTTGCAAACTTTTTAGGGTTCTTTCTGATTTTGTCTCATGCATATTGGAGATATACTACTGAACATATACTAGGTGAGAATGTCTGTGCCCTTCTGGTGAGCAAAGCCATATTGCTGTGCTCTTTGCCTGAAAGTTTATTTTGTCTGATAGTAACCTAGCCCTATCAGCTTTCTTAAGTTAGTGTTTTTTGATTTTATTTTATGTTTTGTTCTCTCATGGATCCTTCCTTTCAAGCCATTTCAGTGATACAGTTCAGAGACTTAAGAAAAAAAAGACATTTTCCCAATATTTTTAGTTGATTCTCTGGAAGTGTTGATAAAAGAATCTTTCATACTACCAGAAACAGACATCTCTTTTGGTCTTCGGTGACTTAGAAATTGCTCCAAAACCCCCAACTGCCTTGTTGGCCCATCAGAATTCTCTTCTTGTTCCATTTCTATCACCTATCAATGATGGCTAACTTGTCCATCATCCTGTAACTCAGCCATTCAACTAAATTTTTGGTAACCGGTAGAACAGACAAATGCATACATCAAAATCAAACAAGACATTTGTCCATGTATCTGCCTGCGTACCTTACTATGTGTGATTCTCACTCTGTTGGTTATCTAGTGTCTTTCTAGAGTTATCCATTTGTGTGTTTCGCTGCTCTTCTTTGCCCACATTCTCTTTTATTTTGAAGAAAACTACATAAATAGAATGGTAAAATAAGAAAATAGTATCTACAGTTTACAAAAAAATTATTGAGAAAAATTTCCATTATTCAATTTTTAGAAACCATGTACAGCTAACAGAATGTTATGGTTCAAGGGAGCAAATGATTCTTTTATAAATGAAGTTGACCAAAATTTCAAGCAGGACCATAGCCTGAAGGGAAGTTTCCGGGCTCTGCTTCTGTTACGCCTAACAATGAACCACACAAGTCTGGACAGATGGTTGGAGTCCAAAGTGTTTCTCATGTTACACTATTTTCTTCCTATTATCTCCCCTGAATTCTACGGGGTAAAGGGAAAATGCTGAAACTTTCAAAAAGTATAAAGGATGTCTTTGATTCATTTAAGGAGTTACAAGTACAAAACAAAATTTATCCTGAAACTCTCTTATTTCTAGTCTAGAAATGTTTTCTTGGAAAAACATGATTTCTTACAGTGGGTAATATCACTCATATTTATAGTTAGAAAGAAAACATATAAACTATATTTATATCTTTTCCTTTTTAAATTTTATTTTTGCAATGTTTCCATAGTTGAGAAGGATGCAAGCCCATGTGGACCACTAATTAGGGTGGAAAGGGTCAAGGAATAGGGGAAAGTGGATGAGACAATTGTTTCCAATTTTCTTTTTCTTCTTCCAGTTTCTGGGAGAGAGAGGATAGAAGGAGAGAAGCTGCACCCGGCATCCTAACCACATCAATACCTGGGGTTGCGGAATGGTCACCCAATGTCATCCCAGGGTCACCTGATATGGAGCATGCTCCAAGATTACTGCCTAGGTAGTTTGAATAGTTCTGAAATGCTGTCAATCTTGCCACTCCAAGGATGAGGAAATCCTTCCAAGGTCCATTGGCTGACATAGTCCACTTTCGATCTCCATTTGCCCAGATACTTGCTGTCAATACTTGGCTAGGAGAATTGTCCAGTTTGTTCATCTGTTATGGTACTAGATGTCCACTGAAAGCCTAGTGAACTGGTTGTCATGTCTCCATGGGCATCTAGGCATGCCACCACTGCTCCATCTTCAGCAATAGAGGAGGCCCAGTTCTGACACTTGCACTCTATTGTCAGACCACAGATCCTATAATTCTTCCCATGGTTGAAGTTCTGAGTCCAGTGGTTCAATCTGGCAGAGTCTCCAAAGAAAGTTCATCTGAAGTGACTCCATACCTGACTCCTGTATGTGCTAGCCAGTACGGGGGTCTGGCTCAGTCTGTCACCCACATCAGCCTATGTACACACTGGTGGTTGGAGTTGTTGGGTCAGTTTTGTCTGAGCCCTATCTCCTACACGAACTTATGGATGCTGTAGCCCAAACGAACCCTGTTCACCACACTCTAAGCCTTCATGTACACCAACAGGAACTGCAGCACAGTTGGGATGATCCCCAATAACCCTCACCAGGTCACTCCTAGCCCTAGTTCCTGAGCATGCTGGTACATGCAACAGACTGGTCCAGTCTGTCTTGCACCCCATTCAGATTTTGTACACACCAATGGATGCTGCAACTGAGCTCAGTCCAACCGACCATATTATCCAGCCAACACTCATGCTGGTGGGTGCTACTGCCTATCTAACCAGGTCCACCCCAGCCCTTGTTCTTATGTTCACCAGTAAGAGCTGTGGCCCACCAGAGAGGTGCCCACAATCTCCCCACTGGACCTACTCCCATTCCTGGGTCTTGCACTTTCCAGGTAGTTTTACAGCCTAGGTTGACATGATTTGCCCCCATTCCTAGCACTTGCCAGCTAATGCCACAGCAAAGCCCAACCAGCCTACACTTACTCTGTCTCATCCTTGCACCAGTTAGTATAGTCAGTTAGCCCAGCCTGGCTCTGGGCTTAAATCAGTTTGCATGCAGATTCCTCCACCAGACCCACTCCCAGGCCCAGGTCTCACATGTTCTAGTGGGAGCTAGGTCCTTACCCGGCATAGTCTGCCCCCTCAGTCTTGGCATTTGTATGAACTGGTGGATGCTGCAATCTGGCCTGCCCAATTTCCTTTTCTTGGATGCACCTATGGGTGCTTCAGTTTGGACCAGCTGGACTTTTTTCCATCCCTAGTACCCATGAGTGTCAGAGGGTTCCGTGGTCATGCCTAGCTCAGCCTGTTCCCCACCCCAGCTCTTCAGCAAACCAGTTGATATTGCAGTTCCACAAGGGTGGGCCCACATACTCTCCCCCCACCAATGAACCTGCCCCCAAACCTGATTTTCTTGCATGCTGGTTAGTGTCATGGCCCATCCTGACATGGTCCACCCCATGTCTGACTCTCACTGATGGGTACTGTGATCTAGTCCTGCCAGGTAGGCACTCAGCCCTAGCTTTAATGTGCACTGTTGGCTGGTGTCAGAGGCCATCGATGCTAACTAGCCCAGCTCAGGTCTCCCATGTGGACAGGTGCATCAGTCTGACCAAGAAAGATCCTCCAGCTTCCCTCCTACAAATAACTTAGTCTCTGCCCCCTTGCTTACTTGCAAGTTACAGTGGACTTATCAGTGGAAGTCCCCCAGAAATCATTCCTCTCCTGCAATGCACTTCCTCAATGGTTCTCTCTTCCACACATCTCTGTACCCCTTTCTTTGAGCAATCCACAGTCCCTACGCCCAAGAGTGCATGGGTTCCCTCACCCCATATTTCCAAGCCCAATCTTCTGGTAGAGTGGGGTGATGTGCCAGCCTGGAACTCTGCCAGCCCACCAGCAACCCAAGCTCCTTGCTCGTGTGCTGACCTGGGACCCTTCCCCTCCATACACCCAAGATCCATGAACATTCACAATTCTTCACCATGTCAGCATGCTAACCTAGGGCTCTCCCCTCTCCCCAGACCCTAGCTGGAGATCAAGTAAGTGTGGACCACCCTAGGCTCAGTCCGCGTGACTGGGCACAAGCCCCCCCAGGTCCCTACACCTCCCTCCAGTGCCATTCCCCAGTTCCCCTGCAAACCCACACACCAAGGCCCCCATAAGCCCACCTGAACAGGTGGAAGACAGGTGCTCGTGCCCTACATCTTTTCCCATCCTCAGTGATCTCTTACTTACAATATGATGCCATTATCTATTCAATTTTTTTGAGCTATGGTGAAGCAGAAACTGGAATTCACACTTTATCTTTCTGTAAGAGGAAACGAGAGAAGGAAAAAGGAAAGTTGAGGAGAGAGAGAGAGAGAGAAAACTATCATCCACTGGTTTGACAATTCTCTCTCCACTTGTCCACAATAGCCAGGGCTGGAACGGCTCAAGTTGGGAGCTTGAAACTAAGTCAGATCTCTCACATAGATAGCAGGAGCCAAATTACTTGAGCCACCCCCTTCTATTACCTTAAGTCTGTATTACCTAAGAAGATTTGGGATTCATTCTTAATGAACCAAAACCAATACTGCTTTTTCTCTCAAAACAGCTTCCAAATCCATCCATTATTCTACATTGCTAGTATCACTCTGATTCAAAGTTCTGACATTTCTCTCCTGCATTAAGGCAGTAAATACTTAACTGATCTACCTGTGGTTAGCTTCCTCGATCCCTGAATCTCCCAATATATAATACATCTAAACCAGAATGATCATGTCCAGATGTAAATCTAGTCATGGCACCACTGTGATAGTAGTTTCCCATTATTGTTATGGACAAGACAAAATTCTTTATCTGGCATATCCAGACCTTGCCAATCCCTCCAGCTTCACCTCCTATCAATTTCTGCCTTTTAGCTCTAGTTGAGACACCATGTACCTCTTTCATATTCTCTGCATCACCTTCTGCATAAGGATGTACATCCCCACCATTGTAACTTCATTAAGCCCCGTTCCTATTGCAGTGTTTAATTCAGGTCTCACATCCTCAGGGAAGCCTCCTTTAACCAGCCCTAACTTTACCTTACTGACAAGGTCAAATACTGTTCATCTTTCTAGGACCGTGGATCTCATCTCTTTCTAGTTCACAGAAACAAAAGGAAGACTTTTATGATCCTACCTATCAGGACTTAGGGTTGGAAGTGAGGAAACAGAAGAATAAGATATATTTATTTAGGCATCAACTTCTAAAATTCAAGCTAATATTTAAAAGTCATGGAGTAAAATATACACAAAATGTTATATTTAAGGGATCTCCAAAAAGCTGAATACTGTTTAAGAAACAAATATCAAGTATAGACAACCAGGTTTATCCAGACAGCTGCCAAGAGTGTAGTTCAAGGACTAGGAGCATCTTAATCATTCCAATAAATTTTGTAAAAATACAGATGAGACAACTGAACCTCAGAGGTTTCACAAATAATTCATAAGACAGCGTGAAATGCAATTAGCCAACAGTGTCTGTTGAGTGCTGCTAGTGTACTAGTTTCCTATCTCTAGATCCTCCTTTCATTACCAACAAAGTGTCTGTACTAATCATTAACAGAAACTGAACAACTAACATTGACTGATTTATCAACATATACTGCTTCTTACACTTTATTTTTTAATCAAAATGGAAGTTGTATTTATGTTGTACAACATGATGTTTATGTGATGTGTGTGTGCATGTGTTTGTGTACAGTGCATGGTTAAATCAAGCTAATTAACATTTGCACTACTTCACATTCACCTTCAATGTTTTTGTGGTGAGAACACTTAAAATCTCTCAGAAATTAAAAAATGTTTATTTTTATTTGAAAGGCAGATTTTACAGAGAGAAAAGGAGAGGCAGAAACACAGAGAGAGATCTTTCATCCATTGGTTCACTTCCCAATTGGCTGCAATAACTAGAGCTGGGCTGGTCCAAAGCCTGGGGCTTCTTCTTGGTCTGCTGTGTGGGTGCAGGGACACAAATACTTGGGCCATCTTTCACTGCTTTCCCAAGCACATTATCAGGGAGCTGAATGAGAAGTGGAGCACCCAAGACCCAAAACAGTCCATATGGGATGCCAACATCGCAGGTCAAAGTTTATGCTACAGTGCCAGAGTGCTGGCCCAGCAATTTTCAAGTATACTTATATAACATTATTAACCAATAGAGTCACCATGATGTTTAATAGATCTCCTGAACTCATAACTCATGTCTACCTAAAATTTTGTATACTTTGGCAAATACCTCAAAACCCGTCTCCATGCCCTGGCCTCTTGTAATCACCATTCTATTCCTTGCTTTCACAAAAAAAAAAAAAAAAAAAAAAAAAAAAAAAAAAGCTACTTGTTGCACAAAGGGAATGATGCACTGGTAAAACATTACTACAAGTTTTTGACAAAGCAATGATGTGTTATTAAAGCTACTTTATACGAGATGGCAGGTAGCCCAGCAGTGGAGTAGCTCCTTGGGATTGCTGGCATCCCAGGTCAGTGTGCTTGTTTTGAGTCCCAGGGAGCCTGTCTGCTTCTCAGTCGGCTTCTTGTTAATGCCAGGGAGGCAGCTGCTATGGCTCTTGTGCTTGGATCCTGCCACCCAACTAGGCAACCAAGACTGGTTCTAGGCTTCTCCTTTGGCCCAGCCCCAACTTGGCTTCTTCAGGAACTCGAGGAATGAATGCAGTGAATGGAAGGTTTCCCTGTCTGTGTCTGTGTCTCTGTCTCTGCCTTTCAAAGAAAATGAAAGTGAACAAATTAAAAAAAAAAATGGACCACATTATAATGTGGTTCCCTTTCTTCATGTATGAGCATTTTTTATGTCCTTGTTACACCTCTCTTTCTATATAAAATCTTCAGAAAGTATTCTGGGAAAGAGAATCCTCTTTCTGCCTTAAACTGGGACTTGAAGAAAAGTGAATCCTCAACCCTCCTTCAAGCAAAGTGTGTTTTTAACCTTCTCAGTCACCAAATAACATTTATCCATCTTCTAAATTCCTGTTTTACTCAATATTTTTCTTTTCCAAGAAATGGCAAAAAGGGAAATGAATGTGATGGCCCCTCACTCATACTAGTCCTCTTGCTAGTTTAGTGTGATGCTCCTCTCTTCTCTACAGCAGTAGTGTGAGGGGTCAACTCTGACCAGCCCCTAATGCTAGGTTCTTTTCATAGATAGGCTAAGGGCCAGCATGTGGCCTAAATCAGTATTACTTACAGATACTTGCATTTAACAGGACATTGGCCCCAGCTGCAAGCAACTGCCTAGGTTGCCTTGCATGTATGCAAGTGCTACACTGCTGGGAGAAAGGCAGCTAGTATCTGGCAGGCATTCTGGGTCTGGTTAATGCCAAATTTGGGTTAACTGAACCAGGAGAGTTGTTGTTTCTTCTTTGTCTTCTTCATCATCATCATCTTATTATTATTATTATTTTTAAAGATATGTGGGGAAGGTAGGGCATGGTGGGCCAGGACATGCCACCCTGGCTCCCAGCCCAGGGGCTGTGGATTGCCCGGGAAAGGGGATCGGGGGTCATTTTTGAGTGGGAGCGACTAAGGGCATGTTTCACAGGGAAGGAGTGACTTCTCAAGGCTTCCATAGACCTCCTCACTGAATTTTCAAGGGAACAGAGATGAGTAGTTTAGAGGCAGGAAACTGGAGGGCATGTCTGGATCAGATGAAGGAACCCGCTTCCAGAGGAGACCTGGGTTGGGCTAAATAGCACTGCCTGCCACTCATGGTGCACATAGAAGTGGGGGCTTGCGGAATGCCTGGCTGGGCTAAGCCACACGACCTGCCTGTGCATGTTAGAGCAGGGAATGGGCCAATTTAGACTGTGCCATAGCACCCACCAGAACATGAGAGAACTGGGTCTTGGGGCAAACTCTGTAGGGAGTTTGTGGACTCACCTCTGTGGGACCACATCACCCACCAGTTTGCATAGAAAGCTGGAGGCAGTGGTAGGCCAACCCAGGCTGGACCACAGAACTCACGTGATAGGAACCCTCATAACACTTGCAGGAGCTGCAGCTGGGAGGAGGCTGGGATGGGACAAGCTGCAACACCTACCAGCACATGCAAGGGCCAGGACTGAGGGCAGACCATGCCAAACAGAGTTGCTGCCTCCACTGCCATGCGTGAGATCCAGGGCTGGGAGCAGGCCTGATAGGAGAACTTGGAGAACTCTCCTACTAGGCCACAGCTCTGAAGAGCTTTAACTTTGGCATCTGCCACTTCCTATCTTGGTCCATATTATATCATACTAAATACCATGAAGAACATTGCATAAGGGAATTCATCAGTGGGTGGTGAGAGTGGTAGACTTCATATTCCCATGCATTGTGTCTAGATGAAGAAAATGTTAGCTAGATGCTTCCTGGACTTCCAAGACAGCAAGTATGGAGAATGGGGTGCAGAGGGACTGATGTGAAGTGTTCAGGAGGTAGATAAATCATGGGGGCATGTTCATTTCATCTGGCCCCCATGTGATTCCACCCTGTCGCTGTGGGTAACCAGGGTCTGCACGACGATCCTCTCCATTTTGCACTCTGATGCCTTCGAGGTGCTGCTTGGCTAGAGCAGGCGTTGCACTCATTTCACATACTCCCCTAATAACATCCTCAGGGGTTGACATGTGTTTTCATGGGTTTGCCCTATTATCTCTCCCTGCTTGAGTCTTAGAGATAATTGATGATGGTTCAGTTAATCATCTTTGCCCCTCTTTTGTTCACCAGGTATTTCAGCCTTCAAGGGCTTCCTTTATTGAGGATCAATGTCTACTCCTATGTAATTGATCACTATAGACCCAGGGACGCCTGATTCATTGTAGAGGGAGGGAAACCATCATGAATAATCAAAAAGCTGTGGCGGCACTCCTGCAAGAGTGCAAGCAAGTACTGGATCATCTCCTGATGGAGGCGGCCCCAGATGTGTCAGAAGAAGACAAGAGAGAGGACCAGCGGTGCAGAGGTGAGCTTCTGATGAGAGGCACCAGGGGTGAGCCAGAAAGTTCACTCTCCGCTCCCCTGCCTGAACAACACGCTCTCGTCTCTGCCCTATTTTTCTTCTCTTGGCAGATGACCACCGAGAGATGAGTGGATTTCTAGGGCATGAATGGGACATGGGCTGCTGGCGGACGGGCCGGGGAGGAAGCCCACTTTGTTGTAGTGAATTGCTGTCAGTTCTAATTTTAGGCTTCAGTAAACATGAGGCTACAAGCAACAGTTTAGTTCAAGGAGAACAAAGGGTCCAAGTTGGCTGGTGCACATAAATTTCAATTATTAAAAAATTGAAGCAACTTCTGAATGGTGGCACATACGTTTTTTCAAATCAGAATTTTGTGCCTCATCAGTTTCTATAGATTTCTATGGTTTTCATAAATATGTCATCACACCAGCCCAGTCCCTGCTCTTAGATAACCAATACCTCTCTCATTCTATATTCTCACACCGTTTGCAAACCAAATTCACTCCTTCCAATATATATCGATTGCATCATGATCAGGGTTTCAGTATTCAGCTTTTTCTTTCTTTCATAATTTGTGCTGTTAACAGTTTTAAATAAGTCATTACTTTGGGAAGTTTGGATACGAAATGTAGAATTGTTACAGCACGTTTTACCTCTTCTTTAGCCATCTTAGGAGCGAAATAAATTTTTTTTTAAAATCTGGCTTTATCATTTGACTAAAATTTCCTCCATTTCTTCAAGTATGTCGTTTCCACGTGGTTTTAATATTTTTCTTTGTATTTGGTGTTTTACCCTTCCTTACATAGGTAAGAGACCCTTCTCTTAAGTGGCTGCTAGCTACATAATGGGAAAAGGTTCTGGGAGACTATGGTATCCCCCATTCTGGTGTAAGGGCCCATATCCTTTTTCAGCGGCACTTTTGAACGCACAGGTAACCTGTCATTTGTGTTCCTTCCAAGATAAGCTCCCCTACAACCAGTCAATTCACCAAGTGGCTCCATCTCCCTTTGCCCACCACACACCAGTGTGTGCCTGCTCGCTGGAGACCTGCGTCTGTTAGCTCTGCCGGAGCGGTGGGATCCCGGCCCAGCTCACACCCTCTTGCTCGTCCTGCTTCTCCTGAGGAGCTGCGTGTATGTGTTTCAGTGTCTCTTCTGATGGTTTGCTCTGGTCCTTTGCTACATCACCCCCTGTCGTCCCCTAAGCACAAATTCCTCTAAGCTTTGTGTTCCCCCCACTTGAAGATTCTGAGCCCCCAATTGGGAAGCATTTTCTCCTTTTCTCTTACCAAATGCCACAGAATAGGGGAAATAATCAGTTTAGTTCCAGATAAGGCAAATCACGGCTGTAAAATCACTAAATTGGACACGGCCCTGCAGGTAAACTGTGGGAGGTGGGAGGAGGGGGAGTCAGGATCAGAAAGACAGAGGACTCTGCCAGGGGCTGGCTGAGTGGGATAAGGCCAAGGGGGAACAAACCTCCCCCACAGAGCCACAGGCTGTAATCCGCTGCACCAGCCCCGGAGCGCAAGGTGGGCACGCTGATTGGACGCAAGCCCAGCGCTTGGTTCCGCCCTCCTCAGGTGCTTTCCGAACAGGCCTGAGCAGCCCCTAGCCACCTGGGGAAGTCGCCGCATGTACCCAGAGAGAAGCTTTAGGACAGGGTCCTTTAGGAGCCAGGGCAAGCCAAAGATTTAGGACCACAAGGCTTTTATTCATTGTCCTTGCTAAGCATGGGTGACTACACCTAACAACTTCGCCGGACCACCCCCCACCCCGAGGCTGAGAAGGAGCTGAAATCCAGAGAGATGTATTCCAAACACCTGTCTGAAGGTCAGCTATTGTGACCCAGCAGGTTAAGTCCTCCAATTTGCATGCCTAAGTCCCAAGCAGCCGTGGTGCCCGTGTTTGAGTCCCACCTTGGCTTCCTGAGACGTGGTAGGTAAAGCTCAATGATTTGATTTCCTGCCACCCAAGGGTATAACCTGGCCTGAACATTCCGGATTCCTGAATTCAGTCCGGCCCAGTCTTGTCTGTTGCAGGCATTTGGGAAATGACTCCGCAGATGGCTCATGATCTTTCTCCCTGTTATTAATAACTTGCTAAAATTTTGATACAGAAATTAAGCTTGTGCGTGAAGGCTCAGTGACTAAATCCCCAACTTGTGAGCTCCGGGATCCCAAATGGGCTCTGGTTCATGTCCTGGATGCTCCATTTCCCATCTAGCTCCCTGCTTGTGACCTAGGAAAGGAGCGGAGGGTGGCCTAAGGCCTTGGGACCCTGCACCCATGTGGGAAACCTGGAAGAAGCTCCTGGCAGCTGGTATTAGATCAGTTCAGCTTTGGGAGTGAATCAGTGGGTGGCGGATCTTTCTCTCTGTATCTCCTTCTCTCTGTAAATCTTCCCAATAAAAATAAATCATTTTTTAAAATCAGGCTTATGATTGTCATGAGGTCAGATTTTCAAGCAGAATCTGAACACACAAGTCCCTAGTCCTGTGGTGCAGCCTTCAATTGGAATAACTGTTAGGGAGCAGGTGCCAGTGCTTCTGGACTGCTGAATAGGGGCCGATAATTGCAGTATCATCCTTACAGGGTATCCTTGGTAACCCATTGATGTGACCCCTGCGATATCCCCACAATACCGAGTAGTCCTTCTGCCTCAGGAAACGTCCTTATGTTTACACTGTTGGAGGCATGTCCACACAAAGAAATTGCAGGCCAGTGCCAAGTTAGGTTTTCTACCTTTTTTTGTTTTTGTTGTTCATTCTGTCATGTGTATTTTGCACAGTGTAACATGTCTCATGTAGATATAAGACTAAGCCGCTCTTTCAGCCATGATGGTCTTTTACCCATTGTGATGTGATTTATGAAAATGATGAGGCATGACATGTGTCATTAGTGAGCCTGTATGCCGTGGGCTGTATACCGAAAAAACATGCATCTGATTGGCTTGTGGGCACTTGGAAAAGGACATCTCGATTCCACTGTGAGCTCATGCCAGGCCTACCAAGAGCGGCTATGTTTGCTGAAGGTGGTAGACTTGTTTGATTTTGAAGGCACTGGCAGAGAGCAATACAGATGGCAAGAACAGGAAATGAAAGCCATGCAAGAATTCATGTAGTGCAATGTCCCAGACCATCTTGTTCTTAGGGAAAAAAACCAAGGGGGGTGGGTACATGTGGAGCAGTCAAAACAGTTAGGCAAAGACTACCGAAAAGGAAGAGGAGGAGGTAGGTGGGTTTTAGGATTTGATGAGCAACTAGATTTGGGTAGAAAGAGACTAATTCCTGGGTTTCAGATTGGGTAACTTGGGAAATGGTGGTGCCATGCATCAGAATGGAGATTATAGAGGGAAAACAGACTTAGAAAACAGTGCATGGGTTCAATCTGAGATATGTTAAATGTGAGAAGCCTGTTTATGCTGTTTGGAGCTGTTTTAAGCTGTTTAAGCCTATTATAGGACTGGTGAGCATACACACAGAACCCTTCATTCAGAATACCGGGGTCGCATCTACTCCAGAATTCAGAATTTTCCAGGGTTAAGGCATCTTGAAGTATTTGTATTATGTGTGACCTCTATTCTCTAGCAGAAAGTGTAGCAGCAATTGTAGTCCAACATTAAAATTGTGTTTGCAAAACTTCCGAGTTATTTCACCAAGTAGAACAAATAGCCTCTAGTCAACTCAACTCTAGTTGGGTGCCAAACTTACTGAAAAGCTTTCAGCTTCCAGAACCGTTCTGGTTTCCAAAACTTTGGCAGGAGATTGCATGTCAGTATTCAAAGTTCTGGTGCCCTATAAGCAATATAATACAGCTACTCACATGGAGCCATTGCACAAAGAATTAGCCCATTCTGAATCCTGTTTGTGCTCGTTGTAAGTGTTGTCGCGATTCAAGGTCCACAGTGAAAGGATGAGATGAGGTGAGGTCTTAGAGAAGCAAAAGAGGCTGTGCAAATGGCCTCTGCATTACTCAGCTGCCATAGGCCCCAAATGCCATTCCATTCCAGTCCCTGTCTCATTTTACAGGGAAAATAATATTTCCTTCATCCCTTTCTCTGATTCTTCATGCAGAGATGGTCACCAAAGTGCTTTACTTCCTTTCTCAATGCCTGACTACCCCAGTTTACCTGTAGGGCAGAGGAGACTAGGGCCACCCTGAACAGAGCCCCCTCACTATTATTCTTTGCGTCAGAAGCAACAGATCAGCAAGAGGTAAGGAAAAGTGTTGCTTTGTTTTGGGTTTGTTTTTTGAGGGGAGGGGGGGACGGCGAGGTGCTTCACCATAACACTGGTAGCTCAGCAGCCTTTTCTTTGACTGCAATTTCCTTAACTGAACTCTGACCTTTTCAGCTTCACTCCCCAGTGAGTTAAGGATCCTGCTCCAGGAGGCAAAGGAAATGAAGTGGCCCTTCGTGCCTGAAAAGTGGCAGTACAAACAAACCGTGGTCCCAGAGGACAAAACAAACCTGCAGGATGTGATTGGCGCCGGGTTGCAGCCGTTACTGGTAGGATGAACCACACCACCTGTCCCCTCTGATATCCGCAAATGAGGCAGTTAGACTCTAAGTGGTCCTAATAGATTCAATTTCTTTGAAGCACTAGACATCCTGCTACCCTAATGCTCACTCATGCCAGATTGACTAATGTGGGGGGAAGTAGCTGTTTGAAAAGCATCGTTTGTCCATAACATCTTGTGTTGAAGCCTCCTCTAGTAAAAGTGAGAAAAGTGTGGTCCGTGGGACTAATGTGATGCCTGTCATCCCAAAATGTTTACATATCTTTGGGGGGGGGGGTGAGTGAAGTAGTTTTGATCCCACTATGCCTCATATCCTGTTTCTTTTGAAATGCTGCTTCTGAAAAATTGAGTTGATTAAGAACACGAATTCACCACTGTTTCATCAATATGGCTTAGGAGGTAAGCTGTTGAGATCTGGCATAGCTATTCACTGTGCCCCGCCCCCCCCCGCCCCACCCCAGGATCTTTGTAATTAAGGTGCTTTGGGGAAACATCAGGGCAAACTCGTTGATGTGCCTTGACTCACCAGAAAGGAGTCAACTCTGTGTCTCCATCCTCAACATGAGACAGTCTCAAGAATGGTGCAGCAATTTGGATTAGGACTCTGGAGTCAGGCCCCAGGCCTGAGAATGGTGCATTTCCCATTCATGCAAGCATTACTTTTTGCTCACATTCTCTCAGACAGCTCTCAGGGGAGAGTCTACTAGTTTATCTGTGTTTTGGTTTTGGTTTTGAGAGGCAAAAAGGTACACGCATAGAGAGACAGGCAGACAAAGTGAGCTCGAGAGAGTGAGAGCCTATCCTTGGTCGCTCCTG
The DNA here is from genome assembly GCF_030435755.1 of Ochotona princeps. Taxonomy (NCBI): domain Eukaryota; kingdom Metazoa; phylum Chordata; class Mammalia; order Lagomorpha; family Ochotonidae; genus Ochotona; species Ochotona princeps. The sequence goes on from NC_080838.1 coordinate 36,017,353, forward strand.
AAATGCCACAATAGCCAGGGCTGTGCAAGGCTGAAGCCAGCGCCAAAAAGTCAATGCAAGTCTCCTACGTGGATAGCAGGATGGCTAAATACTTAAGTCATTATGGCTACCTCCCAGGGTACACATTAGCAGGAATTTGGAAAAGGAAGTGGAAATAGAACTCAAACTCAGGCTCCCTGAACTGGAATGTAGCTTGTCTAAGTGGCATCTAAACCATTGGGCCCAATGTCTACTAACTTGTGTGTGTTTATTTCTTGGGTTAAAAAAAAAACCGCGTATTTGTCTAAAGTCATTAGAAACAGTGACAATATCCCAAAATTTTACCATATCAAAATAATCAGATTATAATATTTGGGTCATCTCAAAATAAATGTAAAGACATTGTCTTTGCTTATTGCAGCAAAAATCTAGGACACTCCACAGCAACTTTAGAGGCTTGCCAGAAGCAATAAAATTTCCACCTCTCTCAAAGTCCCCAGAAAAATAAATACGGCATGGTAAACAGAATGGGGATTGCAGGCCAAGGAAAGTGAGTATTTAAACTAAAAACCATGGAGCTCTAGAGGTTTTTAATAAATGGGTTAGTATTTGTGGAGAAGCAATATGAAAAAATAGAATTTGTATCTAACTGAGGAGTTTACAAAATATTTACACATGAATCATTTTGCTTAACTCTCCGAGGGTATTATCACATTTTATAAATGAAGAAATCAAGCAGCACAGATACTAGTTTACCCAGGGAACAGACCAACGAGTAGTGGAGCTGTGCCTTTGCCTCCTCCTCCAACCACAGGTTGCCACTAGGAACCCCCAAGTGAAGAACTTAAGAGCACAAGTGGATGTTCTGAGAATTCTTTTCTTAAAACCAAGCTGGTGGCTACTTGATAGACCTGTGTGTGATAGTAATAAAAAAAAAAGTTCTGTGTCTGTGCTATCCAATTTGGTAGCTCCCCCAAACCACCTGTTTGGTCCAGGTGTGACTGAAGTTGCAGTTTTAATGATTTTGTCTGATTTCTATATAGCTGGCCATATTTGGCAAGGGCTAGCATTTCATTGGGCAATATAATTCTAAACGGTGGTTCTTTTTTCCCCCAATCTTTAAAAAAATTTTTTTATTATTCTGTATGATACATTTTTTTAGGTATAGAGATTCTCCTCTCTTTCTCTCCTTTTTCTCCCTCCCCATTTTCTGCATATTATTACAAAAGTACAGTTGTTTAGTAACAGTTACAAGTTTAACATCTGCTATTTAAGTACATCATGACATTGTAGGTATAGACAAAGACAGAAAACCTAGTATCATATTGTCAATCAGCAATGGACTGTTTCACTGAGAGTCTTCCTTTTGTACTGGAGTAGAGATGCCTACTGCAATGTATCTTCATTCACCTATATATTTATTTATATTGTAATTTACGTAAAGGTTGCCTTACATCAGAGAGAACATATTTGTCCCTTGGGGATTGGTTTATTTCATTTAGCATAATGGTCTTCAGTTGGGATCATTTTGGTGCAAATGATAGAATTTTATTCTTTTTCATGGCCGTGTAACATTCCATGGAGTAAATGTACAAAAAATTCTCTATCCATTTCTGTTTTGATGGACATCTAGGTTGTTTCCATATCTTCACTACTGTAGATTATGCCACAATAAATACAGGGTTGCAGATCCCCTTCTCAAATATAGATTTTACCTCATTTGGAGTGCAACAGCTTGATCACACGGTAGATAAATTTTCGGTTGTCTGACAACTCTCCATACTGACTTCCATTATGGCTGCACTAGCCTACATTCCTACCAACAGTGGAATAGGATTTCTTTTTCTCCACACATAAACCAGCAGCTATTGATGGTAGATTGAGTGCAGGTCACTCTCACTGGAGTTAGGTGGAATCTCAATGTTGTTTTCATTTGTATTTCCCTAATAGCCAGGGAGCCTGAGCATTTTTTTTCTCATATCTATTAACCATTTGAATTTGTTCTTTTGAAAAATGACTTAAAGAGGTGGTTCTTAAAGTGAGACCTCCCAACAGCAGCATTAGCATCACCCAGAGACTATTTGAAAGTTCATGGTCTTGGGCAACAGTCAAAAACTCTAGAGATGGGAGCTGAGCAAGGGTTATTAAACCACCTGGATGATTCTGATACATGCAAAAGTCTGTGGGCCACTCTTCTAAGAGATGGCTAGGAAGGCAAGCCAATGTGAAGGGGAGCAGAGTCCAGCCAGAAAATAACTTTGTCCTTCATCTGTTCTACGGACTGTTGTGTGTACTGGAGCCATCCTGGAACAGCTACTGTTGTTCCATTTGCTATTTGGGATGAGAGTAGACGTCTATTACGAAGGTGAAGGAAAAATAGCCTCACAGAGAGCGTGGTGCTTAAGTTAACTTTTTGGCCTCTAAGTTCCTCTGATTTTTGAAAATAGCCTAAGAGATGAAGCAATAACACATCACTGTAACCAAGGCTGCCTCGTCCTGTCCCATCCCTCAGTCATCAGATGCCCTCGCTGCATTCAAAGCTGCTAGTGACACCAGCTGATAACCAGAAGACAACTGAATTTTAACAGTTCAAGTCCCCATGCACTGGAGAGCTAAGGTCATTAGGACACAGGCCACTCGCAGTTGTTCAACTGTTTTCAGAATCCATTTATTATTCCTCCTGCTATGTGCCTGTACAAGGGAACTTCAGGGAGTTTATGAAAAACCACATGTGATTTAAAATCTATGCGAGGACTTCAAAAGTGTTTTGCATCAAAATAGCTTATATTTTAATTCCACAGATTTTTTTGAAATCCGCTCTCCCATCAAACAGACTTTGCAGTGGGAGAAATTGAAGTGTGAAGACATTTGAGCTCCATCCCTCAGGGGCGGCTCTGAGAGCCAGTCCACTCACTCTTCCATAGTGCCCTACGCATTTCATCTGAGAGATTTCTGAACCCAGAGCATTATTCTCTTACACTTGCCTAGGAATCTCCAAATTCAGCAACCACACCTCCATAAGACTGAAATTTTGAGTTCCAGTGCCAGACTCAATGTACCGTTGTTGACTCTGCTTTGTAAATGTGGAAAATTGTTATTGCTGTGGGCATCAGGCTCTCCCAAACTCTCACTGCTTTTAATATCTCTGCTTGGTAAATGATTTTTTTTGTTGTTGTTGCACTATGAGAATTTACTGAAACTGACAGTCCAGTTTCTATAACAGATTCACTGTGGGATTGCATTATCATGTGAAACAATAGCTCAAGGCTGCTGAATTTCTCTTTCAATTTTTACTATTGTCTTCACATAATTTCCATGAGTATCAACTCTCCATGATTTTTTGCCTTGAAATGAATTCTTTCCATAAAACTTCCCATTGATTTTTAAATTAGCATTGTACTTTGCTATTTACATAGAAACCTAACAAAACTAAGCATAGAATGCTTTTAAAAATATCAATAAGCAACCGTTTTCCATAGTTTCTGAGTTGGTAAAATTATGAGCCAAATAGAATGCCCATCTCGTAGTCTGAACTTCAAGAAAATGCTATGTGTTTTGTATTTTGATTTCTGTTCTCCACTGCCTCCCCTCGCTCCCTGTCTCCCCACCTTTTTCCTTCTTTCCCTTCCCAGCCCCCCCAGTCCCTGAGCCTTTTTCCTTTGGTGGCCACAGACAGAAATTTATTACAGGGGCCGAGCTCTTTTACACTCCACACAAAGCTTGCTGACTTGACAGAGTTTGCTCTCTCCCAGAAAAAAAAACACCTGCAGAATGCTTTCCAAGAGACCGGGAGAGATGGGAGATTAATGTGGCTGTAATAGTTGGGCAGCATTTTCTGTATTATGCCCTCTCCCCAGGTAGGTGGGTCTTTCCCGAGATGATACCAATTATTTACTGCTGAAACATCTGTTGATAACTGCAGCTGCCCTTGTAAAACAAAGCATATCATGGGGTCACGGGTATGAGGATCTACAATCTTACCTCATGCTAGTTTGGGTCTATTCATTGACGCCCCCAAGTCCATGGGTTACCATCATCTTTAATGTCTCATCCTGCATAGAAAATACTTTGTAAACACCGCCCTGCCCTGCCCTACACGCTTTGAAGTATTATTTCATCTTCATCGGTAATTTATATTCCAGGGCCATTGTGCTGTGGGAAAAAGAGGGGCTACTTTTTTGTTTTCCATTTAATTGTATATCGTCTGACACTTTGACCTGTATTATTAGTATTAGTCAGAAAAAGGATTTTCTCCCTCTCTTATTTGAAAATAAAATTTCAAGGGAAAGTATGCACGCCTTCAGCTCTTTTCACTCCAAACAATGTTTACACTCCGAGAGGGTAGATGAAAAGCGCCAGCAACTTTTTTCAAGTGCTGGAGAAGGGCATTTTGATTTCTGAAAGGGAACAGTAAGACTCTTATAAATATCATGCAGCAAAACCTTTGATGGATTTTTCAAAAGGTATTGAAGGCATTTAGCAGTAGCCTCTGTTCCGCTCAGCTTCGGGCTGGCGCGGTGGAGTGCTGACGCCCGAACTGTCCCTGTTCCAGAGCTGCCCAGGCGTGCAGGCTGCAACCTCAGTGCGGCTGCTGCCTTTTACAAAATTTTCAGTAACTTTCACTCTCCTAGAAAGAACAGCTGGGACACAATTAAAAACAATCTGAAAATAAAGCTCCTAAAAAAGAGACTGAGACAGCATTTGGCACATTCTGTGGTGGAGTGTCTGGATTTGAGATCTGGTCCTACTTCCTAATCCAGTTTTCCTGTTCACCTGCACTCAGATATAGCAGTTGATGGTTCAAGTGCATGGGTCCCTGACACTCTTCTGAGAGGCCTGCACTCAATTTAGGTGGCTTTGCTCTGGAAGACACCTGGAGGGTGAACTGATGGGTGGGTTCTCTTTTACCGTTTCTGTGTGTGTTCACTCTGCCTTTCAGACAAATGGAGGAATGTGTTCAGATGTCCACGTTGATGGTAATTAGGAGTGGATTGGGATCCGAGACCAGGACCCTTCTGATAGACTTTGATTTTGAAGTTTCCTACACAGAATTGGGACTCCCAGTGCTGGTGGGGAAAGGCCTGTCCCCAGCCCTGCTTCCATGGAGAGCGACTTTCTTGGAGTCAGTTCTGAGTATTTTGGGCCTCCTCCTCTGGGAAAAATGAGGTGCTTTTTATAGGTTCACAGAAAAGACAGAAATCAAGCAGACTCAGGATGAAAAATTTTTCCCCCTTTCCTTTTCAACTCTACAACCATGAAAATATGTAATTTCATAACCTTTATACCGCAAGTTTTTTTGTTGTTGTTTTATGTTTTTTATTTGTAATACCTACAATAGCCAAGGTTGGGGCAGGCTGAAGCCAAGAGCTACTTCACCTGGATTTGCCAAGTGGGTGACAGGAATACAAGCACTTGAACTATCACTCCTGTTCCCCAAGGTGTGCACTAGCTGGAGTGGAAGCAGAACTAGGACTCAAAATACATGTGCTTAGGTGTGGGATGTGAGTGTCCAAAACAGTGATCCAACCACAGTGCCTAATGCAAACCCTACAAATATTTTTTAAATATCTGTGTGGTTTTGGAGTGATTTGGAAATGAAAAGTTGTGTGTATGTGTGTCTGTATATACATAATGTTTAGTTGTTTTCTTGTGTTATCTTGGATTAAAAGAAAAAAATCCTTTATGGGAATGTATGAGCATGTGCAAAATTTTCTCTCTCTTCCTCCTCTCCCTTTATTCCTTCCCTGAATAAATATAATTAATTAATTAACTGAAAGATTGGCACAAAGGTGACCTTATTCCAAACAAGTGTTGTAACTGAAGACTACAATTTTCTAATTGTGTGTAAAAGGAGTCATGTATAGCATAGACACAAATATACATCTTAGGAAGTACATTGACCTGCCCAGGAAAGAGTAAATTTATGCAGGACCCAGGTGGATGTCAGGCTTGAGAGCCAGAGAGGAAGCATACCTAGAAACCACTACAGAAAAACAGCCAGAGGCATGTGATGGTTAATGAGATGCGGTGGAATGTATTGTTTTCCCTTTGTATTCATTATTGCCATGTAACTTCCCTGCCTTCCCTTGGAAAGAGCATAGCTTCCCACACAGCTATCACGCTTAGTCATATAACTTGTTTCAGCCAATGAGGTGTGACTAAAGGTGGCATATGCCAATTTCATACTAGTTCCAAGCCATCGTGTAATTCAGCCATTGGAAGTTTCCTTTTGCTCCATGAAGTAACTAAAGGCTAATCCCTCATTCTGGAGCCTAAAAATTGCAAAACATGTGTAGCAGAAACTCAGAACTGCATCTAACCTGCGTGCAACATGATGTAAGGACACCCACCAATAAACTTAGTCATTACGTTAACAACAATGACATTTTAAGATACTGATGATTTTACCAACTATTGTGGATTAAATTGTTCCTCCCCAAAATACACAGAACTGTTACCCTGAATGTCTCTGAGTAAGACTGCATTTGAAAATAAGATGCGTGGCCATGTAATCAACTAAGCTAAAATATGACCACACTGGAGCAGGATGGAACCTAAATCCAAGGTGACTGGTGTCCTTCTAAGAAAATGGTTATGTGAAGACATAGAGGCACAGGGAAAATACCATGTGATGATGTAGGCAGAGAATGGAGCTACGCCGCTGCAGACCAAGAAATCACAGGGTTGCTGGGAAAGTCAGAAGTTTAGAGAAAAACATAAAAGAAGTTCTTCCCTAGAATTCTAGAAAGTGTGTTTGTGATGACACCTTGATTTCACCACTAAAAGTACCAAACAATGTATAGCTCTTATTCTAATACATGCTATTTGTGATGTTTTGTTATGGGAATAATAGGAAATGAAAACATGAAGTGTATTTTGAAATTAAAAAAAAAAACTCTCAAATGACCTCCAGACTCTCAGCATGTTGTCCAGGTTACCTCTATAGGATAGAAAGCAAAGAAAATCCCAGCGCATAGTGATAAATAGAATCTGTTCAACAGAAACCATTTCTACAAGGACAAACATAGAGATCTCCAATATCCACCGCATTGAAACTTAAACATTACTGAAGAAAATATATTAAGAATAGCTCAACTGGCTATCCTCTAAATGTCTCCAAGCACCAGCACCTCATATGGGCGCTGGTTCATGTCCTAGCTGCTCCACTTTCCATTCAGCTCCCTGGTTATAACCTGGAAAAGCAGCAGAGAATGTCCTAAAGCCTTGGGACCCTGCAATCACGTGAGACACCCAGAAGAAACTCCTGGCTCCTGGGCTTGGATCAACTCAGCTTCAGCTGTTGTGACCACTTGGGGAGTGAGTAAGCAGATGGATGATCTTCCTGTCTGACTCTCCTTTCTGTAAACTTGCCTTCCAATAAAAATAAATAAATCTTTTTTAAAAAAGAAAAATGTATCATCTTCCTACTTCATTCAGTTTGGGAACCAAAGCACTATCATGAGTTTAAAAATATCTTCATTTAGATGTCCTCAATATCTCAAATCTAGTAAGTCTCAAACTGAACAAATCATTGTCAACCTCTTCTCCTAGTACCAACCAAATTTTATTCTCCTCCAGTGACCATTCTATCACAAATGATACAGTAAATCATACTCAAATCAAGGATCATCTTTGGTTCTATCCTGCCGCTGCCCCCAAGGCTCCTTCTCACTGATTACCAATCCCAGCTAAGTTTCCTCTTAAATGTCTTTCAGGTGCACCCCCTTTCTCCAGTTCTGATACACACATTCTGGTTCAGCCCCTATCAACTCTTTCCTAGATTATATCCAGCTCCTCTGTCTACCTCTCAGATCATGTTCTCTGAGTCGGCGAGGACAATAAGTTCACGCTGGAGAAGAATCAGCGAGGTCACAGAGCAGACAAAGCAGCTAAGTTTTGCAAAAGTTGAGGGGTCTAAAGTAATAGGAATCTATTTGCTGTTCTTGATACCTGTTTGTCTGAGGCCAGTGGAGGGGGTCTCTGCTTTTTGTCATTGGGGACCCAGAGGGATGCAAAATCTCCCACCTGGCTTATCACTGGCATCAAGTGAGAATGAGAAACAAGGGTTTGCACATCTGAAGTGCTTCCATACAGAGGTGACCACTGGTTAAGAAAAGCCACATGACCACACCTTTCTCTAAGGAACCAGAGAAATACAGTTCTATCCTGGCCGTCAGGATAAGGTGCAGAAACCCACTGGCAGGTAGTGCCCACAGAGCAACAGAAGGGTCTTCTCAAATAACAATTTGACATTTTTCCTGCTCAAGCAGTAGAGTGAGTAGCAATTAAAAAAAAAACATAGATCCTACGAAAAAACCCTTAAAACTAATATTGAACAAGGAAATCTTCTAAACAAGTGTGGATAACCATGTTCAATTCAGTGGTGGGATTGCAAGTTCTTCTTCGTGATGCTTTGATTTCTTTTTTTAATTTATCTCTCTGACCATCATAACAAAGGAAGAAGAGAAAGGAGGAGGAAGAAAGAGTGCCTTTGAATAGCCATGCTTAAATCTAGACAAGGTAACAAACATGAATTTCCCGCCATTTCTCCCAGAGTAAATATGAACACCAAAGTGCACATACCTTGACAGTGGTGAAGTTGAAGTCATTAATTAACTCAAGCAAGACACTGTTTCACTGAATATATACAATTATAAATGCAATGCTCTTGTTTCCAAATTTTTTCTCTTCCCATGGTCTCTTAGAAGCCAAATATTATTTTTTGGCTATATTTCCAAAGACCAGTTTTATAAAAAGATGCTTTTAATTGATTTTTATTGCAAAGTCAGATATACAGAGAGGAGGAGAGACAGAGAGAAAGATCTTCCATCGAATGATTCACTCCCAAGTGACCACTATGGCCAGAGCTGAGTCAATCCGAAGCCAGGAGCCAGGAGTCTCCTCCAGGTCTCCCATGCGTGTGTAGGGACCCAAAGTCCCGGGCTGTCCTTGACTGCTTTCCCAGGCTACAAGCAGGGAGCTGGGTGGGAAGCAGGGCTGCTGGGATTAGAACCGTGCCACATGGGAACCTGGTGCGTGCAAGGCGAGGCCTTTATCCACTAGGCTACTGTGCTGGGCCCTCCAAAAACCTTTTAGACACACATTCATGTACACACATACACCTAGGGAATATATGAACCTCAGAATGGTCATGGAAATAGGGGTAAAGCAAAGTTTATTTCAGTGCAAAATTTATTTTGAAATCCATGCATAGATTTTTTTTCATGCAAGTTTTTAATAAAGATTTACTTGGTTTTTATTGGAACGCAGATTTATAGATAGGAGAGACAGAGAAAAAGATCTTTCATCCTTTGGCTCCATTCCCAAGTGAATACAATGGCCAGAGCTGAACTTATCTGAAGCCAGGAGCCAGCAGCTTCTTCTGGGTCTCCCATGCAGATGCAGGGTCCCAAGGCTTTGGGCCATCCTCCACTGCTTTCTCAGGCCATGGGCAGGAAGCTGGATGGGAAGTGGAGCTGCAGCTGAAACAAATATTGGCACCCATATGGGATGCCAGTGCTTGCAAATGGAGAATTAGCCAGTTGAGCCATTGTGCCAGCCCCCCATAATATGAATTTTAATGAACATTTTAAAGAGGCCATGTATGCATGTATTTGAAAAATCATTGTACCAAAATTAGCTTATCTTTTACTTTCCATCTCCACACTGTTTTTTTAAAGTGCTCTCATGCACATAGCAAGAAAACTAGCCCCTACGAAGAATAAGAAATGGTTTTACACAGAGCTAGTAGAACTCGCAGGACTACAGCAGCCAGGTTTCCTAACTTCATTTGGCATCTGCTCTTGGAAGCCACAGGAATCCCCAGGCCAGCGAGCCTTTCCACAGGCTATTGTAGGACCGGGACCACCTTTTTCTTACTGCATTTCTGTTGTCCCTGAAGCCCCATAACTTGCCCCATGCCCTTCAGTCAATATAATTTGACTTTCTATTTAGAGCAGAATTAATTAAAACAGAAATTTTATAATTTTCTTATCATCAACACTTAGAAGCTTAATATCATCTATTGAACATTCTACCTTGTTTGGGCAATAAACCATATAAAAGATTCATATTCTTTTACAATACATCTCATTGAATAAATGAAAATCAGATGCCAAGATAATGGAGTCTCAGAAGGACAAATATTAGTCCCAGGGTCTATGTATTTTCAGACTTAAAGTATGATTAGAATCACCAAGGATTTAAACCCTGCTAGAAAACTCTGCCAAAAACTGCCTTTTTAATACGGTACTTTCAAGTTTCAATAAAAGATAAATTAAAATGGTGGCTTGTCCTTAAAATTCTATCAACAAAACTTTGGTTGCCACAGAATCAGGCATGCGAGTTATCCCTTTGATGAGGCCTAACCCTATGACATGAATTTCATGTCTCCCTATAATGAGGCCTGAAGGCTGAGCCAAGTCCCAAGGGGTTGATTCAGCTAAGACAAGTGGGCAGAGCGACACAGATGAAAATGCTAGCACAACATGAACAGGTTGAAGTGTTGGGCAGACAAAAGAAAACAGTGACCTTCAGAGAATAAATCCTGGGGATGTGTTCATTTGCTCTTGTCAACAAGTAAGATTAGCATCACCTCTTGAATCTTACATAGGAAGTGCATAAAGAACTTAGAAATGTCATCTCCATGTAGGTGGCACTGTTTAATATCAGGTTGGACCATATGAAAATGTCACTTTTGTAAGGTAAAAAATATCAAATACCCGCAATGGCTCATAATTCAGACTGATATACTCTGGGCAGCATGTAATCTTGATGACAATCCTACAAAAACAAAATTTATCATGTTTATTTTACAGATGAGGTGATTGGCTCAGACAGCTCAAGAGAGATTTCTAAGACATGCTACAAAGTTTGTGAAGCTGGAGTAGAATCTGAGCTATTCCCTACCAGCTGCCTCCCTCTGCCACTCTTTCCTCACAGCTAGCCACCTGCCTGCCTCGTAAAAGGAGCTTACCTCAGTCACAAGGACAGAAGCCAAAAAGCTCCAAGCTCAATAAATTCATAGGTTTTTAAAGAGTCAGTACTTCAGTTTCTAAGGATGTGTTTGTGCATCACAAAAGAGATTTACCATTTTCCCATGGTCCATTCATATTTGTTTTTACTTGCTCATTCCACTGGTAAGAGCTTCTGAATGAACACCATGAGGCACAAGTACGTTTATTTATGATGTGCATATTCTATGCAATAACATAATTATTTTAAAGTGGCAATGTTGACATGAGAATCTTTTATGTTATTATTGTGATAGAATGCCTAATTCATTTCTAAAATCTTTGTGTGGCCCTACGTATGAAGATGTGGCTAGTATGATTTCTCTCAGCACTTGATTTCAGTGAATGCTATTGTTGAAAAATTATGTACTACAGTGTACAAATAGAAATAGTCATCTGGAATAATTCATTCGTGCTACTTACATTAAATTCATCCTTTATCAGAAATCATTGCTGAAATACAGTTAGCAAATTTTTACCTTCCCTAATGTCAACTGCATATTTCTGCAAATTAATCAGAAGGTATTATTTTTTAACACAGAGGACAAAAACCCTATTCAAACTTCATTTGGAAGGTTTCTAAATAGATTAAAATATCCCATTTGTCTTGGATTCTTTTCATATGTGACGCATTATCTTTAGTATGTCAAGAAAGACACAAGCCTCATAAGTTGAGATATTTTTCAAAATGCCTGCTGAGTAGTATACTGATATCAGCACCTTCTCATGGCAGAAAAGGCTGGGAGATTCGCAGCTTTCATCTTTATATGTGGAAAAAAATGTCTATACTCTTTACAGTTGGCTGTTCCTTAAGGAACTTATTGTAGTCTTCCCTTTTTCATGAATTATTCTACAGGGTCTATGATTTGTGATATAAACTACAAATATAATTATGCAGGTACATGTAAACTGAAGACAATCTAATGATTACTGGAATCAGCTAGACACAGGATGACAAATACTGCATGCTTTCCCTCATGTGGAAGCTAAAAAGAGCAACATAAACAGGGTTGTTATTACTAAGCCTGGGAGGAATTGGAGACAGGAGAGGGTATAGAAGAAGGTTGGAAAATAGGTTCCAAATCAGAGTACATGTTATCCCTGTCTAGTAATATGCACACATTGGATGTGGGCAGATAGCCTACTATACCACTGCACGAGCCTCTAAAAGATTTCTTTATTTAAAATACGGAGTGGGAGGGGTAAGAGAGAGAGGCAGGAGGAGGGGAATGATGGAAAGAGAGAGAGAAAGAAAGGGAGAAAGAGAAGAGAGAGAGAGAGGTCTTCTACCTACTGGTTCACTCCCCAAATGTATACAACAGCCAGGCCTGGGCCAGGCTGGAGCCGGGAGTGAGGAATGCCATACAGGTCTCCCACATGGATACAAGGGGTCCAAGTATTTCAACCATTACCCATTGCTTCCTAGGAACACTGGAAAATGGTATCATTGGAAGAATAGCCGGGACTTAACTGTTGCCTTGATATGGAATGTGGGCATCCCTATTTAGAGGCTTTACCCTCTAAGCTGCAACACTGGATCCAAGAGAGGATTTTTTGTAAAATGGAAGATGTCGTAACTTATTTGTTTGCCAATAAAAATGATCCAACAGACAAGAGAAAATTAATTATGCCAATATGAGGAGCAGTGTCTGCAGGCAGAAGAATGTAGAGGAGACATCAAAATCAGCATGTAAGAAGTGGGCCTGAAAATTACCAGTGGGAAGGCAGGTGGGACATATGGGTTCCAAGGCAAGAAGTTGGTAAATTTGAGTAAAAGAACCAGGCCAATCCCTTCCCATTGGCTAATTTTTCTTAGTGAAACACAAAACAAGGTCATCAGCTAAGAGTGAGGAGGACGGAGGCATTCTGGCAGCTTGAGAGGAGAGCAGAAGGTGGAAAGGTGGCTGGCATTGCCAACCAGTGCTGAGGGCCAGTTTCAGGTTACAGCCATACCTCTTTCAAGTGTCATAGTGTTAAGTGTTTTTTTCCAGCCAGATCTACTCACCTAGATGGAAAGCCCAGTTAAGCAGAGAAACAGATATAATGTTGAAACCTTAGGTAACAATTATTAAAATTCGTCTTAGCTTTCTGAACACAACAATACAACACAAAAGAGCAAGCTTTATTCTTCCACAAAACAGAGGAGTAAATAGCTCCCGGACAAGTGGGGTGGAAGCACTTCTCTCTGCATTCCTCTCAATGCTGGAAGAACAGAAAGCCCTCACTGGGAGACAGGAGGAAGGCAGGAGAAGAGGGACACTGGCCTGAGTCAGACAGATGTGCCACCTCCCGTCCAGGAACTCCTTCAACTTCCAGAAGGCAGTGGTGGGGAGGGGGAGGAAGGCTGCAAGGTGGAGAGCTCTGGGCTTCTCAATTCTGGCTGCATGTAGTGGTGGGATCACTCAAAAGACACCACTGCCTGGGTACATTCCCTAGCTAGTCTAGGGTGCTAGCAGGAATATGGGCTTTTTGAAAATCTTCTCAAGAGATTCTAATCTGAGGTTAAAGCTTTTTCCTAACAAACAGTAAGCATTACTGGAATTTTTCAGCAAATAAGATGGAGCCAGAAAAGGGAGGAGGGTTAAGAGTGCTTTCTCTCTCTCTTTCTCTGTATGTGTGTGTGTATATGTGTATGTGTAGTGGAGGGTACTATTGTGGCACAGTGCGTTCAGCCTCTACTCGTGACAACATCATCCCATACCGGAGTGTCACTGAAGTCCTGGTTGCTCCACTCCTAGTTCAGCTTCCTGTTGATACCTTTAGGAAGGCAAAGGAAGACGACTCAAGCATTGGGGTACCTGCCATTCACGTGGGAGTTCACAGTGGAGTTCCTGGTTCCTGGATTTAGCCTGCTCTTGTGGCCATTCAAAAAGTAAACTAGCAGATATTAGATCTCCATTGCTTATTCACCTACTCTCTCCATTTCTCTTACTTTCAAATAAATCATATAAAGAATGCCCTTGAAAAGTCATTACCTTGATGCATCATAGCATTGTAAGAGGGGAATGAGGACAAGATAGGACTGTTGTAAAGAGTCCAGGACAGCAAAGTGAGCAGAACGTGTGGCCAGAAGGATTGCAGAGTTGTTGAAGGTGAGGTGCAAAAGGATGGAGTTGGAAAAATAGGAAACAAATATTAGAGAACCTGATGATTGACTGGAGATGCTGATAGGTACTGAGGTAAAATTGGCCATGGCAACAGGTGACTGAAGTTGGGTGTGGTCTTCATCTGTTTCCCAACACTGTAACTGATTACCACGAACTGGGTAACCTAAGAAGAAGAGTGTATTGATCTCATGGCTCTTGGCTGCTTAAGGTCAGGTGGCTGCTTGTGGTGAGGTCTTCATGCTGGAGGGAACTCCACACAGTTCAAGGCAGTACAGGGCATCACCTGGTGAGGCACAACATTCTTTTCACATAAACCCAGTGTCCCACTAGATTAGGGTCTGCCCTTACGACCTCATTGCCCTGAATGACTTCTTGAAGGTCCCTCTTCCAAGTACCATGGTCAGATGGAGTTCCTACCCTCTTCATACCTCATATGGAGGATTATGTTTCACCAGGAGTTTTGGCTGGAGAGATCCAAACCACAGCTGGTATGGAATAAGAGCTTGAGAGAGAAGCCAGTGTTGGTGAATTATCAATAGGTTAATTATCAGTGTGGCTTTGACATCACCAGGAGTCACAGGGGCCATGGGATCCTTGGTTCCAGAGACAGGAAGACAGCAGATCCGCAGTTCCTAGGGACCATGAAGTTCAGCAGGCTCCTGGTTGAGTAGTTGTCTATTTTGCTGCTATTGTTTTTGCTATAACATGAATCCAGCTCCATCAGCAACAGATTCTTTTTCCCCACAGAATACATGGTTGAACAAGTAAGAAACAAAAGCTCCTTAGTTTAAGAGGGGTTATAAGCAATGACTATAAACAATAATTGAATGAAAGAGACCACTTCATCCATACACAGTAAATTTTAAAGTAATCACAGATCTTTAAAACTATCCTAGTATAATATTTTTTCTTTTTTAAATTTTCTTTTATTTCCTTAATATAGCATTCTTTTTTTAAAAAAACTTATTTATTTTTATTGCAAAGTCAGATATACAGAGAGGAGGAGAGACAGAGAGGAAGATCTTCTGCCCAATGATTCACTCCCCAAGTGACAGTAACAATCTATGCTGAGCCACTCTGAAACCAAGAGCCTAGAACTTCCTCCAGATCTTCTATGCAGGTGCAGGGTGCAAAGGCTTTGGGCCATCCTCGACTGCTTTCCCAGGCCACAAGCAGGGAGCTGGATGGGAAGCAGGGGCTGCTGGGATTAGAACCAGCACCCATATGAGATCCCAGCACGTTCAAGGACTTTAGCCGCTAGACCACCACACTGGGCCCCCAATATAGCATTCTTAACCATTGGTTTGATAAAGACAGAAACCAAAGCTTGATGAAACTGTATTTGCTACAATACTGCAAATATACAGAAATTTCTTTCTTTTTATTTGTTTTCAAAATTTTAGTTTCCACCAATAAGGGAGAGTATGCGGTATTTGTCTTTCTGGATCTAGCTTATTTCACTGAATATAATATCCTCCAGTTGAGCCCATTTTATTACAACTGGTGGAATTTCATTCTTTGTTACAGTTAAATAATATTCCATTGCTTCTAAAGTTTGCTTATCCTTTAGTCATATGATGGACACCTCAGTTGATTCCAGATTTTGTCTATTGTGAACAATGCACATATGGTGGGGCAGGTATCTCTGATTCATTGTGTTCATGTCTTTTGGATAGATACCCAGTAGCAAGATTATTGGGCTCTATGGCTAATCCATTTCTAGTTGTTGTTGTTGTTGTTACAATATATTTGAGAAGGTGGGAATGAGGTATTGACATAGAGAAAAGGCTTACTACTCTTTTCCTAAACTGCCTGGTTCACCATTGGCAAAATGAATGAAAATCAATGAAATATTTACTGACAGAACTTCACACATTAAGTAAGTTAGATGTTTTTCTTGGCTCCCTCTCACATTTAGTGGATGGACAAAAAGGAATATGCCAGATTTGGTCATCACTGAGTTACAGGACTGTGGTTTGTCTGTAACGTCCTGCTCTCCCCCCCTGTTTTTACTGTTGATGAAGAACCATGCAGGCAAGAATCATTTTTCATTGGTTTATTCAGCTAATTTTTCACCTCGGGATATTTCCCCTTCATTCCATCTTTCCCTGCTCCCCCACCCCAATCTTCCAATTTGTTATGCAGCAATAATTTCCCTTCACAGTGCTGCTGCCAGATGGCTTCGGTTCTCTGCCCCCTCTCCCAGCCCCCCTTGAGAACAGCTGCCATTGTCATTGCTGTGAACACATCATGGCTTTGAACCCATAGCTGGGACCCAACCTTGATGCTCAGCATCAGGAGGGGCTGGTGTTAATGCAAGGAACCATGAAAGCAACACACACTTTGCCTTGCTACTATTGAGCAAAAGTCCTTCAAAAAACCTCTTTAGCATTTTTGCAGTCATCTGGTTATCCAAATCTCATTGTGGAGTCTAATTCCTTTACCACCTGACTGGGCTTCCTAACCATGAAGTTCCCTTTGAGCCTTAAACTCAATTAGAACACCACAGTTCCCACCCTAAAAACAGATGTGGTAACATGACTGCTGAGGGGTGTGTGTGTGTGTGTGTGTGTGTGTGTGTGTGTGTGTGTGTAGAGAGAGCGAGCTCATCCATTTTTGAGCCTCTGTAGAAATGCAACATGCTCTGGTATGATACATCCAGAGATTTTTTTATTTAAAAAATTATCATTCAGTGAGAAAAAAAGCAGTTTGGTGGCTGGGGGGAAATAGCTTCTGCGCCTGTCAGCCTCTGAGAGAGGTAGCATTTTCCTTTTGATGGTGAGATGCGCGGGGGTCGTCTGGGGAACTACAATTCTGTTACTGTGACACTGCTTAAGAAGATCCCATTTTTGAGTCCTCTGTGACGGCCAGTCAGATGTGGGCCTGAAAACACAAACAAAAAGAATCCTGAATCAAATTCCCTGTAGACCAATATGCATTTCAAAGGCTTGGCCCATGTAGTCAGTGGGTTAGGGTTTTTGTGTTGTTTTCTTTCTTTTTTCTTTCTGTTTTGGGGGGTTAGGGGAGGGAGAGGGGCTCTCTTTCATGTTAATCGAATTGTGCACAGCCCAGGCAATTTTTACCACGTTAGGGAAACTTTCCCTTCAACGGCCTTCCTGACCACACGCTCTGGCCGGCCTCCTTTCACTGGGCACTGCCGGCTGCGGTCAGTACCCTCCACCCCCTACCCCCGAGCACATTTCTGGGTGATTCCCAGGAAAGGGGATGCATTAGGCTCTGTTGCTCAGGAATGCACTATCCCTTTCCTTGGCAGCAAATGAAAGTGGGTATTAGTTTCTAAGAGAGCCGGGAGGAGCACGTGAGAGGGGCCCAAGCATGATACCCCCAAACCTACATGGAACGCCCAGCACGTCTCTGTTTTGAGAGAAAGAGAGAAGAAAAAGAAAAGAAGAGAGCACCTCTCCTGAGCTGCCTTCTCTGCATTTTGCATCATTAGGTTTTGGAGAGAGATGCGAGAGGTTTGGGTCCTGAGTAGAACTAAATTATGCAGCTGCGGGGATGCCAGGCCCTCCAGAATGGGATGCTCCGTTTAGACTTTCCACAATGCTATTGAAGTGCTTATTTTCCTCCTGAAGAGACACAAACAGATGCAAACTTCTGTAAACACTTTAGAAATGAATTCAGTGAGTTTGGCCTCTCAGCAGTGCTCAATAGCTGACAGAAAAATGTCTAATTAGTGCAAGTGGAAATAATAGGGCCACTTGGATTCCTTCCATCCTCCTCCAAGTCTACTTTTCCAAGGAGCTCAAAGACCCTTTTGTGTGGCAGGTCACTCTCTCTCAGGCTTTTGTGATCCAATCTATTAAGAGGAGAAGGGGGGAAAATAGATTAGGCCACGTTCTGAGCTCAAATATGGTGAGGGGGTGGTGGTGCACACGGGATGCCGAGCAGAGTGTTGGCAGCGCCAGTTCACAGGTGCACCGAGAGACGGTCCTCCGCTGGCCAGGCAAGAGCAGCCTGCCTGCGTGCTGAAAACCCTCCCTTGTAAGAAGCAGCATCCCACCTTCTACTGCCACACAGCCTACCCCTTTTCCATTCTCCTTCTCTGCTTCCAGCTGCAGCAACCCTCAGTGTTGCTGAAGTACAGAGAGAGAGAGAAAAAAAAATTAGAGGGGTAGCCATTTTCTGAGTTAAGTCTCATAGAAGTTATATATAAGACCTATTATTTCAGTCTTGGTCCATTGAAAATTCCACTGAAAGTTACTCTGGGAGTCTGTCTTTGAACATTGTAGATATGTAGCACACAGCTAGTGGAGATGAGTAGCTGATTTCTTTTCCCCTCTTGTTTTCATGGTATTCCATGTCATCTATGAAGCACTCATGATCTGCTAAGCTTCAGGCTAAGCATTTAAGCTTTTATTTATTCATTCAATTTATTTTAAAGACATACACAGAGAGAAACTTAAAAAGAGATTTCCTATTTGCTGGTTTCCTTCCCAAATGCTTGTAATAGCCAGGGCTGAAATAAGACAAAGCTAGAAGCTTAATCTCCCACATGGGTGGCAGGAACCCAACCACTTGAGTCACCACCTATTGCCTCCCAGGGTGCTTATTTGCAAAAAGTTGGAATTGAAAGTGAAGCTGGAAATGAAGCCCCCATGCAACATCGTAACTGTTGCACCAAAAGCCCATGGCTATGCTGGACAAGTGACCTGAGTTCCAAAGTACTGCAGCAAGACATCATCCACACACCACAGATGAGGTTCTTGAGACTCGAAAGATCCAGTAACTTGGGATTGGTGAAACCAAGAAGCAAGCTCAGAAACCTATGTTCTACTTCCAGATTTGTAATCTCTGAAAGTTTGAATAATTTCTTATTGTCTCCAGGGTCTCTACCTGATATCCGTCATTTTTACTTGACATTCCTGAATACGTCAGTTGCAACTGTATTATAATCATTTTGAGGTAACTTTGTATAGATTTACTTTTTTGTGCAGTACAGGCTTATTTTACACTTGGTAACTTTTAATTTGATGCCAGCCATTGATGATGGATATTTTGTATGCTTATAAATTCTTCATCTTTGTTCTGGGACTCAATCAATTTAAGTAGTTTAATCCTTTCAGAGCTAGTTTCTAGGGAATGACATTGTGGCACAGCGAGTTAAGGCACTGCCTGAGACAGGACAGCCACATTCTATGTCACAGTGCTAGTTTGAATCCTACCTGCTCTACTTCCAATCCAATTTCTGGCTAATGCACCTAAAAAAGCAATGGGTAATGCTCCAAGCACTCAGATCCCAGTCACCCATGTGGGAAACCTAGAC
Organism: Ochotona princeps; assembly: GCF_030435755.1. Taxonomy (NCBI): domain Eukaryota; kingdom Metazoa; phylum Chordata; class Mammalia; order Lagomorpha; family Ochotonidae; genus Ochotona; species Ochotona princeps. Next base: position 36,036,738 of record NC_080838.1, read on the forward strand.
AAAGCTCTTGGTGACTGCCTTTAGCCTTGGCAGGCCCCAGCTATTATTGACATCTAGGGAATGAGCCAACTGATGGAAAATCAATCTCTCTCTCTCCCAGTCTCTTTAAAGCTTTCTTACAACGAATTTTCAGACTTGGACAAGAGCAATCTTACAATAAGGTTATTTTTGTCAAATAAAAGCAAGACCGTCCAAGCACCCTACCACATACATTATGGATAACAAGCCTTCCCATTCCAGCTGCTGATAACACAGTCTACCTCAGGCCTGGGGATGGGCTCCTCTGCTTGCTTCAGGAAACTCTCTGCCCAGTCTTGCATAGCTTCCTTCCATGCATGAACTCACTTGTATTCTGCTGAAGACCTTTAAGGAGAACCTCTGCACATCTCTGGACTTGCCCTCCACAGCTCCTTCCTTCTGGTACTGGACCTTGTGAATTCCACCAGTGTCACTTCCCCAGACTTCAAGAAGCTCCATCTCTGCTACTCAGCGAGGTTCCAGGGATTCCTGTAGTACTTATAATGTTTCCTGCAGCTCAGTGGGAATGGAGCCTAACTGGAGCAATTCCTAGCTCAACACTAAGTCATTGTTTGCTCTCCTGGCACCAAATTCTAGAGCATTCCAAAGCATTAAAATTAAAGGCCAAATCCTGGCATGTTTTCTCTCCTTTCTCTTATTTTAAAACAAATAACAAGAACACTCATTTCATTTGGAATTCTCTTTTATTTGTTTTCCTTGGAATTTTCTCGTCATGATCAACATTGCGGGTGGATAGCCATGTGGGACTCAAGAGGGGGGTTCAGCCCTGACTCCAAAGACCAGCCTCCCTTTTCTCAGATGAGGTGCTGATTTCAATCGCCTTCATTAGGTCACAGGGAGGTTGAAAATGTGGGGAGAAAATGGAACCCTGTGCACTGTCAGTGGAAAATGGTACAACCTCTCTAGTAAACTCTATGTAGGGTCCTCAAAAAATTAAAAATACAATCTCGTATAGTTTAGCAATTCTATTTCTAAGAATGCCCCCCAAAACCAGGATATCAAAGAGATATTAGCGTCATTCAGAATAGCCCAAGATATTACAGCAGCCCAAATGTCTATCTACGGATGAATGAAGAAACAAAACGTGGTTTATACACACAGTGGAGTATCATCCAACTTTAAAGTGCAAGGAAATCATGTAGCATGCTGCTGTGTAGGTGAACATTGAGAACATGATGCTAAATGAAGTTAACCAGTTACAAAAAGACCAGTGTTACATAGTTCCACCTACATGAGGTATACAAAGTTGTTAAGTTCATAGACATAAGTAGATTAGCGGTTTCCAGGAGCCAGTGAGAGGAAGAAAAGGTAGATTGTTTTTTAATGAGCTTGCTCTTTCAAATACGCAGAATGAAAAGTTCTGTAGCTGTTTCATAACATAAATGTATTGAACATTATTGAAATGTCTACTGAAAAATGGTTAAGACAATACATTTCAAGATATGTATTACCTCAATTTTTCCTTACTTATTCTGTTTTATTTATTTGCAAGGCATGGAGAATGAGAGACAGAGATCTTCCATCTTGCTGGCACATTCCCCCAGCCCTTCTCAAACACCTGCAACAGTCAGGACCAGGCTAGACTGAAACCAGTAACTAGGAGGTCAATCTTGATTTTCTACATGTGCAGCAGGAACCCTAAGAACTTGAGCTGCTGCCTTCCAGAGTACTCATTAGCAGGAAGCTGGAATCAGAAGCAGAGCCAGGACTCAAACCCAGGCAGAGACACAGATTATGAACACACAAAGTGACATCATAACTTCTATGCCCAATGTCAAGTGTTTTTCACCACGGTAAAAAAGAGAAGGCTGAATTTCTGCCTCACTCTAACATCTTTTATTTTGTAGCTTTCCAAAATCACTTAACCTTTCAACCTCTCTAATTTTCTTATTTAGAGTGTTTAGCTATTACAAAAATTTAAATAACGGGGTCGGTGCTATGGCTCAATTGTCTAATCATCCACCTGCAAGCACTGGCATCCCATATAGAAATCAGTTTGTATCCTGGTTGCTCCATATCCTATCCAGCTTTCTGTTTACAGCCTGGGAAATCAGTAGAGGATGGCCCATAGCCTTAGGACTCTGCACCCGTGTGGGAGACCCTGAGGAGACTCGTGGCTCCTGCTTTTGACTGCCTGGCATAGCCTGCCTCAGCCCCAGCTCTCATGCTCACCAGCAGGTGCTACAGCCTAGGAGAGGAGTTCCCCAAGCTCCCCTACCAAGCCCAGCTCCAGCCACTGTGGCCATTTAGGTAGTGATCCAACAGATAGAAGATCTTTCTGTCTGTCTCTCCTCCTCTCTGGAAAATCTGCCTTTCTAATAAAAATAAATAAGTCTTTCTAAAACTTTAAATGAGATAACATATGGAGAATATGTTCCAAGAAGAAGATGGTGCCACAAACAAGGAACTCATCATTGTTACAGAGGAAAGAGTCAGGAATCACTTCTGGAAAACAGCCTGCCTAGGAACCTACATCCTAAGCAGCCACCAGAACCATCTCAAACCTGAATTACACACTTATACATAGGAAACTCTAGAACTTGCAGGTGAGAAACAGGGAAGTACAACATCAGAGGCTGCCACCTTGAGCATTCTAGCCTGCCCCCAGTACTGGCTTTCATGCTCATCAGCAGTAGGTATCATCCAGTAGGTATAGTCCAAAGTTCAAAGCTCAAAAGCTCAAAGTTCCCCCACCAGACCCACTCACAGCCCTGAATCTTGCACTTGCTAGGGGGCACTGCAGTCCATTCTGACATTACTTGCACCCAGTCCCAGCACCCTTCAATGGGTGCTGTGGCCCAGCTTTTTCAGCCCACACCTACTCTGGCTCTCTCTCATGCCCAGCAGGTTCAGCAACTTGGTCTAGTCTGGCCTTCCCCAAGATCAAGCCCAAATGCCAGATGACTTGTGCTGCACTCTTGTGTGGAATGGCCCACCCCCAGTTCCAGCTCTCATCTAACCAATGGAAGCAGTGGTCCAGCAGGGGAGTACCCAAGGTTTGCCTACCAGGCCCTCTCCGAGTCCCAGGTGCTGCAGCCTGGTCTGAGATGACCTGCCCCCAGTGTTGGCATTCTTCAGCAGGTGCTACAGCCTGGTTCAGCCCAGCTTACCCTCAGTACAGCTCTTGGGTACAGCAGCCTAGCCCAATATGGTCCACTACCAGCCCTCATGTAACCTAGTGGGTGTTGCAGTGCAACCCAGCCTAGTATACATTCTGTCCTGACACTTGCTCATACCAGTTTGTGCTGTGGACTTACCCAGCCTGACCCTCCTTCAGACTCAGCAGCCCACATGTATGACAGCCTGGCATAGCCTGCCCTCAGCCCCAGCTCTCATGCTCACCAATAGGAGCTACAGCATAGGAGGGGGGTTCCCCAAGTTTCCCTACCAAGCCCACTCCCAGACCCAGACTTTTGCATGTGCTGGCAGGTGGTATGGCCCAGCCTAAGATGGCTGGCCCCAATCCAAGCACCCACCAAAGGGTACTGCAGCCCAGCCCAATTGGCCCAAATCCATACTGGCTCTCACCAGCAGTTCCCACAGCCTAGCCCAACCTAGTCCACTCCAACACCCAGTTCTCACCTGGTAGTGCTGCAACCTAGTCCAGACCATCCCATACCAATTTTGGCTCCTGTGAGCCTCTGCAGGTATTGTAGCCTAGCTTAGTTTGGCCCACACCCAAATGCGGCCCAAACACATGCCAATAGGTGTTGCAGCCTTGCCCAGCCTAGTCTACCCACAGCCTCAGCTCTTATAGGCAACTATGCTGGCATACTGACATAGCAGCAGCTCACCAGGGCAGTCCCCAAAATCCCCATACTGGGCTCATTCCCAGCCCCAGATCTTGCATACGCTAGTGGGTGCTTTGACCCAGTCTGGCTTCATTCAACACCCACTAGAGTGCACGAAAAACAGTGACTGACTTAGACCAAAAGGTTTCAACATAAGCGGAAATTTTCTATACTTAGTAAAAGCATTGATAGTGTAAATAAATGTCTTAGCAAGAAAGAGAAGAATTGATAAGCATTCCCTTATTCAAGAAGTGTAGATCATCAACAACAACAAAATGGAAAACTATATGCCAGAAATCAAATTGTGAATAAATACCATAGATAGAATCCTGCATTGGGCAATGAGTAGAAGTTTGAGGTCAACTTTAGAGATATATATCTCATTGAAACTCTGAAAGAACTGTTCCATGCAGAACATAAAAAGCAGAAACTACTCACTCCCACCGGGTCCACACAGGCCTGTTGTTTTCATTTTGTGAAGTGAAACCATGTTTAGGTCAGTAACTGCAGCAGCACTGCATACACGGTGGCAGCTAGTCTAACTGTGAGTGTCAGAGCACTGATCCCAACCGCCCCCTCCCCCCGTCCTCATCCCGAGTCAGTGCAACCAGGGGTCTGGAGGAGGATCAGGCACCTGAACCCTTGCTCTCAGTCCCAGCTCACGTGCTCTTGCGCATGTTACGTAATGTTTCTGCATCACAGGTTTCCTGTCTGCAGGCAGTGGTGAAACATGCCTCTTGGGATAGTGGGAGGAATGAAAGACTGAATGAATGCATATAAAGCATCTGGCATCATTTTGCCCAGGACTTAGAGATTTAGCACTTAGGTGAAGAAAGTACTTCTTCATGTAGTGGTGTGGTGGTAGTGAGAAAATGGACAACACTCACAATACTTTCTAGACTTCATCTTTGAGTCAATATGTCCAGAAAATATTTACTTGATTTAGTCCAACCTATGAAGAAAACACTACTGGGGGATAAACTCACACTCCTAGTTGTGTGAGTGGTAAAGCCATTGTCTGTTTAGAACCAGACTCTAACAGACTAAAAGCTAATGATTCATGCCATAAAAATTTCTCATATTTTCATCCTTATCTCACTCTTGGTGTTAGACTTCCATTTTCCACCTGCTCTTGTTTTATTCATCAACTAGACTTCATAATACAGTCACATTTAAAATGTTTCCTAAAATCCTGTGTTTCATCCTCATTAAAATGTAGGCAACGAATGAAGCAGGTGATATGCAGTGAGGAGAGAGTTCTCCCACCTGTACTCAAGAGTGAAAGAGGGCAGCATCAGCCCAGGACACACAGTGTGATCTCAGTTACCAGGGGAAGGCGACCAGGAGGGAGAGCGGGAAAGCAAAGAGGAGGCGAAGCAAGCCAAGCAATCAGAATCTGAGCGTAGGGCTCCTTACACAAAGGGAAATAAACGAGGGTTATTGTGGTGTAAGCACGTATCTTGAAGGTCATGCCTAAGTTTTCCATCATATGCATTTTCTATGAAGTTTTTGAAGGCCCTCCATACAGATAAAAGGATAGAAGAAGTTGTATAAGGAAGGACCAAACCTTTCTCAAGAATAATGGGAATTAGTTTAGGGGAAAGAAGGGGAGCAATAAGGACAAGGATTGGGGAGACTATGGAGTGCTTTTAATTTTACCCTAATTGTGTTTAACCTTAGAACAACAGGGAGTGCGCACTGAACGCTTGAACACTTTTGCAAATAGAATGAGAACAGTAGAAAGGAAACATAATTTCATCCACACTAAGCTGGGCTTTTTCTAAAATGTTTCGTTCTTTCCGCTCAGTCACCTAATAACGCACATTGCTCCTGCTAGCTATAGGTTGGTTGGGAGCGGTTTCTGCTTGTCCGGCTCACGTGCGATCTGCCTTTTGTTTTGTGCAGGAGTCCCTGCGTGCGTCCATCCTGGCCCGGGACTGTGCAACCGCCTCGGCCATCGTGTTCTTGGCTGACCGTTTCCTGTACGGGCTGGATGTCTCCGAGAAACTCCTGCAGGTCGCCAAAGGTCTCCACCGGCTGCAGCCCGCCACGCCCATCGCCCCTCAGGTGGTTATTCGCCAAGCCCGAATCTCTCTCAACTCAGGTAGGATCCCTCAGGGCCGCCTGCGCGCGCACTCGGCTCTACTTGACCCTGGCGGGCAGGCGGCAGGGCAGCGCGCCCGCGTGCCAGCTCGCCGCGCCCGGGCTCCCCGCCCCCGCCCCGTCGTCGTGCCCTTGCACCCGCCTCTTTGCCAGCACAAAGGCCCTGGCATAAAGAGTTTCAGAGCCAAAAGCAAGAGAGAAAATTGTGAAAGGGTGTGGAAAATACTAATTGGAGCTTTTGTCTTCTAACAAATCTGTCCTGCTGCTTTCAAACAGGGGTATCTGAATTGCTATACTTGGGACCAAGAGCCTTTAAAAAGCAGATTAGAATTCTGCTATTTTCTCTTCGCTCTCCTGTCTCCTTTCTAAGGGCCACTTGACTAAGAACACAATGGAGCTGACAGACCCACTGCAGTAATTTGAGGGTTTTTTTTTTTTCCATCATTCAGAGCACCGGTACAGTACCTGATTAGGTCTTAAAGTATCTTTTCCCCCCTTTTTTCTTGTCACTTTGAGTGAAATGAAAAATGAGGCTGACATTCGAGCTTAAGATGTGGCGTGGAGAGGACTGGAGGTGAGAAGGAGGGTGTGATGTAGTACAGTAAAGGCCGCACCCATGGAATTCTTGAATTATTTCCATGGCCAGTAACCACTGCATTTAGGAAAGTGTCCCCTGCTTGCCCCAGTTCCAACAGTGAAAGACTGAAGAGTGAGAAGAGTAGGCAAGCCCCCTCTTCCGGAAGCAGAACTGACACACGCTTACTGATTGGCTTTAGCTCTTGCTGTTATGTGAATAATTCTGGGCTTTAAGTGAATAAGATCTCCCTTCTTCATTTCCTTTGCAAAGGAGTGTGCTCACTGCGCTAAATCGGACAGTTGTTGAATGCAGAAAAGTACAGAGATAAAACAGCCTGTGAGAAATGGGTTTGTGCAGGTTTATGTTTCAAAAGACAAGTTCAAAAGACAACTTCCAAGTTCTCACAGCTGGGCATCAGTTGTGCCCTCGCCTTATTATTTACTTTTCAGGAGTAATTGTGGGGACAAACTTGAACTTGGGAAAGCTGTCTTCTCTCAGATGACTCTGATAGCATTTGTAATGTTTAAAACCTGAGTGAAAACAACTAATGTTGTTTCTGGTGGTATCAGATGGAATGCCAGCTGAACAGGATTGGGGGATCTGGGCTTGGGAGACAGCATGGCCAGGGCTGGCATGCCCAGACGGGATATTACCATTGTCATGAAGAATTTGAGTCTACGGGGCACATTTTGAGACATAGATTGAGTTCTCAGTTCACAGTTTCAGCTACATCTCAGCCACAGCCATTTTGGGCAACTGAGGAATAAATAATTGGAACGTTTACTTTCACTCTCACTCTGCCTCTCTCTAACTCCCAGCCGGACAAACTTTTGTTTTAATTCATGTTGAAAAAGAATTAAAATACAAAGTTTAAAAAACACTACAGGGAGTGGTTATTTAGTCTAACATTTGAGACTGTGTTTGGAGCCTGTATCTCATTTCGAAGTACCTGGGTTTGAGTCCCTGCCCCACTTGTGACTTTAGCCTGGTGTTAAGGTACACCCTGAAATACAGCAGATGGTGGCTCAGATACCTGGATCCCTGCTACCCATATTGAGTTCCAAGATTGAGTTCCAAGATCCTAGTTTTCACCTGTCCCAACTTCAATCCCAGCTAATACAGTCATAGGGAGAATAAACTAACAAATGGAAGATCTCTTTCTGCATATCTGTCTCTTTGCCTTTAATATAAAATGAAAATAAATAATTTTTTTTACAGAAGGTAACCTATTGAATCAATTTTTAAGGAATCAGAAAAGGCATTATTCACAGAGAAAGTATTCTTAGACTTACACAAAGCAGTTGATTAGTAATAATATAATCCAGGAAACAATAGAATCTAGAAGAAATTTAAAAGAAATAACAACAATCTGCAATTTTATACCCAGCAAAGCATCACTCAAGAGTGAAAACACTATGCCTGAATCATACTACTTGGTTTCTGTAGGGCCTGTTTGCCTGTGAAATAAAGTAAAAACAGTATCTACATGTAAGTTTTTTTCTTTTATCGAATTCAAATTCACTTTAAAAGACAAACAAAGCTTTTGGGTATCCTTTCTAGAAATGAAAATTTAGGGCTGATGCTGTGGCATAGTAAGTTAAACCACTGCCTACAATGCTGGCATCTTATATCCAAGTGCCAATTCAAGTTTTAGCTTCTCTGTTTCCAACCCAGGTCCCTGCAAGTGCTCTTGGGAAAGTAATAAAAGATGGTCCAATTACTTTGGCCCATGCCACCCTCAAGGGAGACCTGGAAGGGGTCCATCCCTGGCTTTGGTCTTGCCCAGCACCAGCCACTGTGACCGTTTGGGAAGTAACCAAGTAGACGAAAGATCTCCTTTCTCTCTGTCTTTCCCTTTCTCTGATACTCATGTTTCAAATAAATAGAATAAATGCTTTTAAAAAGGAAAGCTTAGAAGTCTTAGAATTAAGCAATGTATCTTCTGCATCAAAAACCTCTTTACCATAGTAAAGCAGTGGTTGCATTTTACCCTTGTAGCAATATTAAAGAAGTGAAAATCACATCTTGGACCTTTAGTGACTCAGGTATCATCTTCTATAATAAGGGTTTGTTCAGCACTATAACAAGACTTGCTGCTCCCAGTCTTCTACCACTGTCATCCTTCAGCTCACATAGTGTGGTACATAGCTGTTGTGGCAGCTGTGTTGTGATTGTCTTTGGCCTTTTTCATGCAACCATTTGAGGCTAATTCTGCACCCCAGCTGTTACTTGTTATTTGAATATGTTCTTTTGTCACCAAGCAGCACAATACTTCCGTTTGGATCTTTGCCACTGGACTTGGATCATAATTAGTACCTGATCTACCAAACTGGAAGGACTCATGGCCTGTGTCAATAGCAATAGTGATGGGTCAGCCACACGGTTATAACTGCCTCCACAAGGGCCTTCTACTTAGGATATCCATTGCTGTTAACAAAGGAACACTCAATTCTGTGCTTGCAGGCTTCATCCAGTGCTTCATATGGACAGGATTTCTCTGAGCTGAGCTAAGCCACCACTGTCCTTAACAAACATTAGCCCACTACACATCTCTAATTCCTCAGTGAGAGAGACAATTGCCAGTTTTCCAGAACGCGTGTCTTTTCAGGGAGGCAGGTGCACTGAGGTCCCAGCCAGAGCCACAAGAGTCATGTAGCCTCTCTCCCGTCCACAGATGTGGGACCTGAAGAAACAAGGATTCATGAACACTTCCCTTCTTTCCTTTCTGGTTTTCAAAGTCACTCATGATTCTTCAAGGATCATGCCGCCAAAGGCATTCATTGCCATTGTGAAGCCATCTGTCCTATAACTCTCTTCCCCATGGTCCACATCAACCATTTTCATGTTGTCTCATGCTACTCACCATAACTTCTTCACTCATGCCACACAGTCCCCTGCACATTGCCTTCTATGATGACCATGCACATTTCAATTTTGGTTACTTTAATCCTAAGCAAAAACCATCCAAGAAAAGTGCAGGTTTTATGTTTCAAAACCAGGGGTGACTGCACCTGCATCAGTGCACTCTACAGATGCAACACTTCTGAGATTGCAAAGTTCAAGGCTTAAGTTTTCTCAGATGTTGCTTCTGCCATACAAAAATTCATGAACTAAAACACAGTTCTTCCACCCTCCAGCATAACCAGCATGCAACGTGAAGCTCACGTCACTAGGCACCTCTGTTCTAAGGAGTCATTACATGCATATCAACCAAAAAATGCTGCCAGGCATTTGTCCCAAGTCTTCCTTCTCTGTGGCCTGGGAATGTTCCTCATTTCTTCTCTGTTGGACTGGTTCTCTCAAACTCTTGGACATGTTCTCTGAGTCATTCTCTCTTTTGCTAGTAGACATTTCTTAGCAAAATATCTCAGCCTGTTTACTGCCTATTGGAAGTTGGATTCCCACAGTCTCTTTTAAGTTTGAACAATCTTTGGTCTTCTTAGACCGAGATAATATAAACCCCTATGATTACTTGATAGCCTTTTGGCATACTAAATTAGACAATACATACAGTTATCTCTGAGTTTCACTTCAAGCTCCACAAATCAGAGTGCCATAGAACAGCACACTGAAGGGTTTCAGAGATTCTTTTTCCTGTTCAGGAAGGTCTGAGCTCTTAACAGAGTTTTGTAGCCTCACCTTTGAATTGATCTTGTTCCTAAGGCTACATTTTCCTGCCAGTGCCCTGAAACTGATCTTTGCTTTGCTACTGTATGTGAAAATATGACTCATTCATTCATACGTAGATGTACGTAAATATATATTTATGTATGTGTACATTTACAAATTTAAGTACAATCTCAGATACTGTACAACTTCCCATCTTGCCAACTTCTGAAAACTTTGTCTTTCTTCTTCAGCTTTCTTTATGGTATAGTAATTGATGTTTAAGTTTAAAAAGAATGTTTTCCAGAGAAAAGACATTCCTTGTTCCAGTACATGAATGTTGAAGCATGAGCAACTTGCAGTACTTGGTCACATTCACAGCTAATTTTTATGGCATTTGGTTGTTTCTTTCCAGGAAAACTCTTAAAAGCAGAGTATATCCTGAGCAGTCTAATAAGCAACAATGGAGCAACAGGTATGTGCTTTCATACTTCACAGTGGCCTTTATCCTTTTCCCGACTGAAGCATTAGTTCACAACAGCTTCATGATCTGAGAATTACTCTACATCAGCTATTTCCAGAACTAACTGAAACTAGCACTGATGGAATGAAGTGGCTCCGGTCCAGCAGCTCCCATCTCTGTGTCTCTTCCTTCTCTAACTTAGAACAAAAATAAATTATATTAATTAGAGAGGGTGTCATCTAGTAGATATAAGTGTGGAAACATGAAACTTGGTTGGCCTTGGATAAGGCAGTTTTTAAAAGAGGTGGGTGCAAGGACCCAAGGATGTGGGTTATTCTCTGCTAGTGTTAATTGCTCAGGTCACATGCAGGGACACAAACCAGCATCCACATAGGATGCTGGCACTGAAGATGGAGGCTTTGTCTGCTAGGCCATGGTATCAGCCTCCCTTCTCCTACGCACAGAGATGAGACAATATCTCAAAAACGTATCATGTATGCTCATGAAGGCATTTATGGAAATAGTTTTGCATTAGCAGGCTATTTCCCTCCTAAATCAAGGCAATTCCTTTTATTTTAGGTACCTGGCAGTACAAGAGCGAAAGTGACAAGATCCTGGTGCAGTCAGTCTGTATTCAAATCAGAGGGCAAATTCTGCAAAAGCTAGGTACCTGCATGGGACATCACTTTCTTCAAGGTTTACTTACAAAGTCGGGTTGTGAGATTTTACTGTGGAATTTTCTTACCATGGCTGGCTAAATGTTATTGATCCCCACTTTTCTTATTTTCCTCATCAAAAAGAAATGGCATTTAATATCCTAGGAGTGTTATAAATATTAATAAAACAAAATATTTTTTCTACTGGGTATTGTTAGAGAAATCTACCATTGTATGTTGTGGCTAGTCACAATAGAGTTATTGATATTATGTCCAGCTTCTGACTAGTTCAGCAGGATCCCATGTGGTATGGTGATATCTGTCTCTAAACCCGTCATAGCACCTCACTTATTCATTCTTTAACATATTTATGACATTTTTAAGCAAAGTTACAGAGCTGAATTATTTATTAAATGTACACTAAAGGGTTTGAAAAATTTAGCAGGAAATCATTGGAAACAGCAGAAGTAGCTATATTTATGTAATATATATTCAGTTAAAGTAGAATTATGCATAATTATTCCTTTTTCCAGTGAAATAAAAAAATCTGTATTAAACAAATTGAAAAAGATGACTTTGTCAGCCTAATCCGTTCCTACAGTTTCCCAGTGGGATAAATGGATTTTTATTCTTTATTATTTTTCAAGGATATTTTTTAACATGGAAACAGATAATAGCAGTTTCTACCCTGCTCTCCTCATATCTTTTGTTTTTTTTTTCAGGGATGTGGTATGAAGCAGCAGAATTAATATGGGCCTCCATCATAGGATACATGACTCTTCCTCAGCTAGATAAGAAGGTGGCTTAGCACTTGTTTCTCTCCTTCCCTGTGTTTGTCTTTGGCTGGCTGCTAGCTCCTGATGGCACATGCTTATCATGCATTCATCTGTGCTGATTTTATTTGTTCTGCATGGGCCTATGGCCAGAAGCACGTGGTCTTCTGCATGCTCTGTTTATGTGCAGATAGACTCCTCGCAGAGGTTTAGAGCTTCCATTGGCTTCCTAACTATGTGTTTGTATATTTGCTTCTACTGGTCCTTAAATCAGTCTTAATGAAATATTGATTCCATAGCAACATTGAGATGACCAGGTTGCTTAATATAAAATCATTTTCCTTGAGTTGAGTGGGCCAAGACTTCAACTAATTGTTTAAGTTGCATATTTATTCAAGAAGTCGGAAGCACCATTTGCTTCCTCTTTACCACTTCCACTCTGTAATTCTGGGGAGTATTTTTGTCCTTCTCTGAAGCATCAGGTTAGTGCGTTTGCTGAGCTGTGTCAGCAGACTTGCTGCCTATGATGCTTCCACAACGTGGTTAGAATGTGATGTGAGAACACTCCCACAGACCAATGGCTCAGGCAGAGCACAGGGAAACCCAACTAGGAAAGCTCTCTATTCACATGGGATCCATATGACTCAGAAGCAATGCTCTAACCAAGCCTGTGGAACATGGTCTATTAGTATCTCCACGAGGAGGACCCTGTGGAACAACTGTTAAGATAGCTCTTAGGACATTAGAATTTTATATGGGAATGGGATGGTTCAAGTCCTCATTTTGCTTCTGATCCAGCTTCCTGTATAAGTGCACTCTGGAAGGCAGCAGGTAAGAGCTCCAGTATTTGAGTCCTGTCAGTCATGTAGCAGACCTGGATAAAGTTCCAAGCTCTTGGCTTCAGCCTGGTGCAGCCCCAGCCATACGGGCATTTTGGGAGTTGAACTGGGGATTCTCTCTCTCTCTCTCTCTCTCTCTCTCTCTCTCTCTCTCTCTCTCTCTCTCTCTCTCTCCTCTCTGTCTGCCTTTCAAAGAAATAAAAATAATTTTTAAGAAAATATATCTCTAGTGTCTTGATAACAATAGGTCAGTGACTCATATGCAGGGCTAAGCAATGCTTGTGGGACATGAGAGGAGAGCTGGGATCAACCTAAACTACCCATCTGTGGCTTGTCTGTGTTTTCTTTACAGGGCATTGCCACATCGCTAGGCATACTGGCAGACATCTTTGTTTCCATGAGCAAGAAAGATTATGAAAAGTTTAGAAACAACCCACAAATTAACTTGGTAATTATTATTTCTCAAAATAAATAAATGGTTCAGGGTTGGGGGATGTCACCTGGAAAACAGCCATCCATATCCTTCCTGGCTGTGGTTAGTCATGGAGCTACATCTCCCTTGTGCGTGCCTGAGATTCTGGGGTTGACATCTGTGGTGTCCTGTTTTACCTCATTATCCCAGCACCTGGGACAGTGTCAAACACACAGCGAGTATTCAGATATTTCCTGGAATGAATGGATATCAAAGGGATCCCAAGACCCATTTATTTCCTTTCAAATCAGCACAAGACTCAGCTTGTGAACTCTGCTCATCCCTACGATTATTTTATAACTTCAGTCACCATCAGTCACGTTCCAGACTTAACTTCAGCAATAATGCTGATGATGTTTGTATGTCACTTTAAAATTCATGAAGTATGCCCACCAACACGAAACTCCATGAGGTAAGTATAGCAAAGCGTATCATTCCCATTTCAGAGAAAAATAACCTGAGACCCAGAAAAATGAAGTAATCTTTGCAGATGGCCAACAAGTAAGAAAGAGAATTGGGAGAACAAACAGGTCTCTGATAGACCTGGATCATTGGAGCAGACATTGAACTGCTCCCCACATGGCACTGGGTTGGAGATTTTTGCTATTGTGATCTCTAACCAGTTTTGTCAAACATCCAAACTGGCCATAGTAACCACATTCAACTCTCACTCACTACTAGCAAGCTGACCTGTATGTTGTTGCTCTTCTGTCATTCCAAAGAAGAAAGAGGGTAATGGACCTTGTTTATTGATGTTGATCCCAATGATGTTTAAAACTTCAAACATCCTTCCCTCCCTGGACCTGGCTGTTTCTCCACCTTATTTTTCTATGGAACATTTATTACTGTCTCAAGTATTATGTGTTTTCCTGCATTCTATGTGTTGACTTGTCCCTCCGCCCCTGCAGAAAATAATTTCATAGCTAGGTTACTCTCTGTTGTGTCCTCACATCTGTAACAGTGTCTGGAATATGGAGGTATTCACTATGTATTTCTGGAATGAATACATAAATCCTAATTCCTGTGAGGACATCAATTAAAGGGCTTTTAGCCAAGAACAGTGTAAAAGCGATTGATTAATCTGGCTGAGTTCTTCTGAAAAAGAATTGCTACCAACTTTCAAAGAAGCTGATTTGAATTTTATTCTGTCCCAGTAGATATTATACACTTTAGCACTTGCTTCGCCCCTTTGGGCCACGGTTGGTGGATGGAGGGTGTGTGGGTGCTGGAACAAGGCTACTTGATGCCCTGAGATCTTTAGATGCATTCATTTTTCCTTGGTACTGGTTGGTCTTAATGGATGGTAAGAAGGGGCAAGGCGCCCCTCAAAATGTTGAGAGAAAAGCAAAGGAATTTCAAAGCCTGGTCGGCTAAAGGAAGAATAATTGTTATCTGTTTGCCTCTTCTTTTCCCACAGGATCTGCTCAAGGAGTTTGACCACCGTTTGCTGTCAGCTGCAGAAGCCTGCAAGCTGGCAGCTGTTTTCAGTGCCTATACACCCCTGTTCGTGCTCACAGCAATGGTAAGGAGGGAAGGATACCTCTTGCAAAAGGAAGCTTTTGATGCCAGTAAGGGGAGTGAAAGTCTAACCTTAGAATGGCTTTTGTGTCCCGTCTAGTGGCTAAGCTTATCTGTCCCGAGCACAGCATGCTGTCTCTGATCTCAAACAATAGTTCCCCCAACTGATGGCACATCAGAATGTCCCAAGGAGTCTTTGGCAGAATATGTATTCCCAGACACCACCTAGACCCACTAAATGCAACTGTTGGGGATTGATACCTAGATATATGAGATTTTGAAATGCAGTTGATCTTCCACACTCTTAGGTCCTGAATTCATGAAATCAATCAACTGTGAATCAAAATATTTGGGGAAAAATGCAGCTAAACATCTATAGACTTTCACCATTATTCCTACAGCAGTACGGTGTTGCAACTATGTAGTTATAACGTCAAATATCTGAGAGGTTGACATTATAAGTGAGCTTGAAAATATTCCAAGTATACATGAGGTTGTGCATGGCATGCATTCAAATACCTATGGGCATTTATGGAGTTTGGTATTTAAAGGGTAGCCTGGAACCAGTTCCCCAAGAAACACAAAGGACTGCTATATTAACCAGATCATTTAGATACAGCGATGGTTTTGGAGACCACTTATGAATTTGTTTTGGCTATCACTAAATGAGTTCTATGCTTGCCTGTAGAAAAGTCTTATTTGCAAAGTGATATATCTGTGTCCCATGTAAAGATAGATAAAATGCAGAGCACCAGCAACTGTAAATCTATCATGTTCAACCCAGAAGCATCAAGGCTACAGCAGGATGAAAGTTCAAGCTAATTTCTCACCCCTTCATGCCAATCACCTGTATCCCAGGACCTCTGGATTCACGAAGACCTCAAGTTGTTGACTCAGTGTTTGGCAGTGTGTTATCCCTTACAACATTCACAGCTGTTTTTTGTTCTCTTATAATATTTCCAGTGATTTCCCTCCTATAAAAAGCTTGTCCTGATTCCAGTTTTCAACTGAATAACTGATTCTGCATTTGGTACTTTCCTCAGAACATCCGTGGCACCTGCTTTTTGTCCTACAGTGGTTCTAATGACTGTCCTCCAGAACTGAAAAATGTGTACCTGTGTGAAGCTAAGGAGGCCTTTGAAATTGGTCTTCTCACCAAGAAGGATGAAAAGCCTGTTGCTGGAAAACAGGAACTCCACAATTTTCTCAAAGCTGCTTATGGGCTCATTACAGTGCACCGAAGACTCCACGGGGAGACGGAGGCAGTGCGTATTGCGAGTAAGCTCTGTAGTGAAGCTGTGGGGGAGCTGTACTCTTTCAGTACTTCATCCCAAAGCCAGGATAGAGAAGGCCTATCTCAGGAAATCATGTCTGTCATCACCCTGGTCAAGGAACATTTTCAAGTTAAAAGCTTCTCGACTTCAGATGAAAGGTCTTACGTCCCAGAAAGTTTCAAAAACAGGTTGGATAAACCCATTATGCATGGGCAAGTGGATTTCCAAAAAATCCTTGAATCCTACACACAACACCACTCTTCTGTGTGTGAGGTCTTTGAAAGCACTTGCAGAAATAACCCACATAAACGGAAAGACCCTCAAACAGAAACCTGCATCACTGCTCTGAAAACAGAAACCGAAAACATGTATACTATGAGTGCAACTCAAGATAAACCATGCCCTCAAAAGGGCACAGGAAGCACCCCCTTGCAGATGGCTAACAGTGAGCTAGAGAAACTCAACAAGATAACGAGAAGAAACTGGACTGATTCTAATGCCTTTCCAGGCTCTGTGACTCAAAACATGGAGACAGAGACAGAGCCACCCAATTGCCACAATGGAGGGGGCGCTGTTCTGAGCATATCTCTTAGCGACAACCAGAGCTCTGGTTCTTGGTACAAGTTATCAGGATCTGCTTCTTCTACAAGCTGGGAGGAAGTGAATGTTGATGACTGGTCAGCCAGAAAAGAGACTAAGAAAGAAGAGCACTGTGTGGATACTGAGTGTTCCACAGCCTTCTCTGAGGGGCTGCAAGATAAGGAAGACAGGGCTATGCATGTGTTATCTTCAGAGCTTTGTGCTCTCTCTTTCCATGAAGCTAGGGATGACTGTTTAGGATCTCCTCAATGCAAGCAGCACCCATCCTTGCCTTCAGCTAGTTTGCCTTCTCATAACACAGGCTGTATGCTGGCCTCTGATGCAGTGCAGTCAGAACAAGTCCCAGAAGACATCCAGGAAGCCAGAAAGAGTGAGCTCAGAAAGACCTCTACCCACTCCAAGCCTTCATACAGTTCTACTTCTTGGTCTTCTGATTCCGATGATCTCAAGAACATGACCACATATCCTTCAATCCATGTAGAGCTCTTTGAAACAGTAGGTGAGTTTCCAGAAACCAGCTGTGCTTCTGGAGAGACACAAGAAAAAGAGAAGACAAAGGCAATCACTCTAAGAAGCACAGGCCCTGCCTTTCGAGATGGACCCTGCTGCGCTGACCCAGAAGCAGAAACAGCAGAAAGTGTGGAGGAAGCACATTTGGGCATGCAGAGATTCCTGCACAATTCTCTAGGTGGCAGTTCCATGATGGCCTGTAGCTCTCTTGCTCCTCATAGGCTCGTTCAAAATTCTGACACAGGAATATGTAGTGGCTCCAATGAGGAAGAAGGTATTGATCCCGATGCCTCCACAGTGGATGAAGGGGGCCAGCTACTTCAAAGCACGGAAGTGCACCCCACAGGCGGGCAAGGCTGTCACAGATCCCATACCGGGATGCATCCACCTGGTCAGAGGTCAGAGAGCCCCAGTTCCTCCGAAAGTGGAAACAGTCCCTTCGCAGTGCTCAGTGAGGACTGCACTACAACAGAGGAAGACAGACCACTTAAGAGAGTTCTTCCCCGCAGCCTGTGGCCCAGCTCCCCCACGGCACCATGGCGGCAAGTATCTGAAGTCTCCAGCGGGTCTTCTGAAGGTGAAAGCTCATGGTCCCTTCTGAATTCCAATGGAGGTTCCATTTCTTTGCCTGGCAACATAAGGCAAGAGATCCTTGAGGCTCGCACCCTGCAGCCTGATGACTTTGAGAAACTCTTGGCAGGAGTGAGGCATGACTGGTTGTTTCAAAGACTGGAGAATACGGGAATCTTTAAGCCAAATCAACTCCAGCGAGCACACAGTAAGTACAATCTCAGGGGGGATCCATGTGGGAGGCTCTCTGAAGGACTTGTAAAGTGCATCACTTGGAGCTTGGAACAGGAATGTTCAGTCTTATGAGTCCCAGAGAAATGTATAGTTTAAGAATCTTGGAAGACCAAGCCGCAGCTGTCATCCAGGGTTAAAAGCAGTTCTGCGTGTTTTGTCAATCACCACATCA
The DNA here is from genome assembly GCF_030435755.1 of Ochotona princeps. Classification (NCBI taxonomy): domain Eukaryota; kingdom Metazoa; phylum Chordata; class Mammalia; order Lagomorpha; family Ochotonidae; genus Ochotona; species Ochotona princeps. The sequence goes on from NC_080838.1 coordinate 36,054,935, forward strand.
CCTGTCTTCTCATCTGTCTTCTCTCCACCAACCAGCTGGTTGCTCTGTGTATTTTCTCTATTTGGATTGTAGGGGAACAGAGTTTGACCTGGTTGGACACCATTCCTCCAGTGGCAGAGATGCCTATACCTGTCCACCTAAGCAGTTTCTTGCCTGCCAATGGATTGGTCTGGTGCCCATAGTCTTAGTTCTCAGAGGTTGCTACAGTAAAATACCATAAAAGGGGCAACTTGCAAACGACAAATATTTATTCTTCGCACCTCTGTAGACTGGGGAGTCAAAATCAAGGTGCCATGAGTCTGCAGTGGACCCAATTTTTTGTTTGCAGTCCTCACATTGTGGAAAGGGCAAGATGTCTATAAGGACACTGATTCTATTCGGGAAGGCATCACTGTCTCCCACCCCCATTATGACCTAATTGCTAACCAAACGCTTCACATCTCGATCCTATCGCCTCTGGCTTAAGACTTCAGTGTACAAATTTGAAGGGGCCGGGTGGAAAGCAGTCAGCAAACACAAACGTTCAGGCCTCAGCACTTCAATTTTTGCTCCAGAAGCTGTTTCTTCCTTAAGATACAGCCCAACATCACTTCCCATGGCAGATAGCCTGAGCAAGACCCACATCGCACTCACAATACCCAACACAGCATAAAAGTGAGTAAGAATAGGTGGGTGTTTAGTATAGCATTTAGGTTACCAGGTGGGAAACCCACATCTCATATCAGAGTGTCTGATTCAGGTCTCTGCTCTGCTTCCGACCCAGCTTCCTGCTAACTCTGGAAGGTAAAACAAAATGATTCCAGTGTCTCTGTCTCTTTCTCTCTCTCTCAAATGTGTGTCTTTCAAATAAATATAAATAAATGTTTAAAAAAATAACCATTTTTACAAATAATTTAGTATATTTTTATTTCTATTAGTGTGATCTGGCACAGGTACTGAATTCTGTTATCTGGGATGCCCAGATTAGAATAAAGCACGTATCACTTGTCCCAAGAGGGCGCACATTGCTTTAAAATCCTTTATTTTTCTTTACTTTCAAATAGAATAATGATCTTGTGTGTTAATCCCTTGCTATCACAAATAAGAGGTTTTCATGAATCTACAACTATTTTTCCCTGGAATTTGTAAGCCATTACCTTGTTATTATATTTCACTAACATTTTAATGATAGTCATAGAGTGGGTAGAAATTTGAGAAAATATACAAGGAGGTTGAAGACTTCACATGAGCTGTTTGAGGGCCTGTGTCTTTTCAACTTTATTAACTAATGGTTAGTAATATCCTTTTGAACATAAAGTCCATTGTCATTTTATCTATTTTCCAGATGCTCTTTTATTAAAATATTCCAAAAACTCTGAGCTGTGGACAGCTCAGGAAACAGCTGTGTATTTGGGGGACTACCTGCATGTGAAGAAGAAAGGCAGACAAAGAAAGGCATTTTGGGTTCATTACCTACATCAAGATGAGATTCTGGGAAGGTACTGTTGAAAACCTCTATGTCTCCAATGTGGAATGGAATAAGCTTCCCATCTGTTAACTTATTGTTCATGAGACTTTGAAGGAATAGGGGGAAAATGGCCAAAATGCACATTTTCAGATTTCTGCTCCCATTCTTCATTCATCATTTGTCAATAGCATTTTCCTAATATAAAAGACCCGTATTATCATAGCATATCAGCTTTTTTGAGGGTATTCTGTGTCCAAGCTCTCAAAGCCCTCCAGGAAACATTTTTAGCTCCATTGTACAGATAAGAAAATGGAGTTCCTTGACATATGACAAGCTAAAGATCTTTAAACATGCCCACTAACAGTACTGGTGAAAATGCTAAACAAGGAAAGCCACATTTTTGAATAAACGACTGTACTTATTTGAAACACATACACACAGAGGAAATTCCTCTAAGTATGCAGAAGTATAAGTAATAAATGCTGTTTGCAAGTTGCTCCTTTTATGGTATTTTATTGTAGCAACCTCAGAAAACTAAGGCTAGAAAAGAATGTCGAGGAACAGAAATGATGATTGAGTACCTCCAGTGCCCTCCACAGAAATTTGGGATGAGGAAGCGGCTAAAGCCACCAGCTATATAGGAAAGAGAAAGATTAAAGACCATTCAGGAATGACCTAGGGATTCAGCCATGGTTACGTGTCTAGGGGAACATTTATCTTTAAAAATCTCATGCTACTTGGGACAGCACAATGATGTCGACACTAACCTCCACCTGCAAGAGCTGGCATACCTGGGGTGCTGGTTCATATCCTGGCTGTTCTGCTTCCCATCCAGCTCCCTGACTGTGGCCGAGGAAACCAACAGAGGATGGCCCAAAGCCTTGGGACCCTGTACCCACATGGGAGACCTCTAAAGAAAATTCTAGCTCCCAGCTTTGGATCAGCTCATCTCTGACCATTGTAACTATTTGTGAAATGAATCAATAGGTGGAAGACCTCTTTCTGTCTCTCCTCTCTCTGTAAAAATCTGCCTTGCAAATAATAAATAAATACATCTTTTTAAAAAAAAATCTCATCTAAGCTAAGGAAATTGCCTGGAAGGGTTTTAGTTCTTAATGAAAGCATTAAACCCAAACTCATCTGAAAAATTAGTAACCAAAGAAGGCCTACTCTTGCACCATTGAAGTATTTTTAAAAATATGTAGGCCAAACATTTTGAAAAATGTTCCATATTCTTTACTCATATCCAAATAACATTTAAAAAAATAGAAAAGGAGAGGGAAATTTTTGGTGACTCTTGAAAGCACATCTTTTAAAAAGTTGATTGTGATTGTTAACATGTAACTGCATTTATTGGAGTCCAGGCCCTACTCTAAATGATGCATGGACTGATTTATTCAGTCCTCACACATCTTGTTATATAGCTACTGTTATGGTCTTCATTTTACAAATGAGGGATTGAAGTACAGAGATGCTGAAAAACTTTCCCTACATCACTTCATGGTAGTGTTGTCAGTGGACTTATGTCTCCTGCCTCACCCCCAAGTTCATAAGTCAAGTCTCTCAAATGATAATCTAATTTGAAAATAGAATCATTGCAAATGTAATCCATTGTTAAGAGTAGGTCATACTGCAGTAGGGTAGACCCCAATCCAATATAATTGCCATCCTTATAGAATGAGAAAATTTGGAGATAGACAAGCATACAAGAGGAGTGCAGTGAAGACTGTGTGGTTTTCCTACCACAAGCCAGGAAATGGTCTGCAACAGATCCTTCCTTTGTACATGCAGAGGGGATATGGCCCTGCCGCACTTTGATCTTGGACTGCTGAGCTCCCAAACTAGGAGAGAACCAGTTTTTAGCTGTTTAAGCTGCTCCTTTTGCAGTCTTTCGTTCTAGCAGCCCTAGGAGGTTACACATCAGGATCTATCACAGGAGGATCTGAAACAAAAAGGATCTGAAAATAAGAATAAGAGACACAGAGAATGGAGTGAGGCATACATCTGGTCAGAATAAGATGGCAGAGCAATTAGAAAAGCAGGATGATGTTTGAATGAATGAATTTTGGTTTTTTCCAGAATTACCAACAATATATTAGTCTTTAGATACAGAGATTGCTGTGACTTCTCAGGAAGATAGAAAAAGAAGGAAAGAAACCACAAGAAAGGCTATAATAAACCACTCCTAATCTGTGGTTGTTAAACTTCCAACACCAAGGGCAAAGAAGCATTCTTACAGGCAACCAAAGAAAAAAGACAGATTATGGACAAAGAGATATCAATGTTGTTGATTTTTTTATGGCAACAGTGGAAATCAGACATTGCAAGTTGCAAACTGAGAGACACTTTTCATGGAGAAAGACAAAGATATTTTCAGATTAAATTTAAAAAAATTGACTATGAGTGTTTACCACAAGCAAAAAATGATCTTCCATGATGTTTTGAGACGAAAGCTGGGCTAGGCTACTACTCCTACCCTGATGCTCTGGCCCTGACCGGAGGTCTTTTGCCAGAATGTTCAGGAGATATTTCCTCACCAGCATTGATGGGATTTGTTCTTTGGTGTGCACCTCTTGGCCCATCAGCAAAGAAAAGTTATTTTTTTAATGTTTAATTTATTTTACTTACTTGAGAGAGGGAATGCTACCTTCCACTGGCCCAACTTCCAAAATTCCAAGACTGATTGGGCCAAACAAAGCAGGGAGTTGGGAACTCAATCCAGGTCTCCCATGGAAAGTGGCAGGAATCCAGTGACTGGAGTCATCATCTGCAGACTTGCAGGATCCATATTTGCAGGAAGATAGTATCAGGAGCAGAGCCAAGATGCAAAGTTCTGAGCTGGTTCAATGCCTTAGAAGCTCTCAGGGTCTCCATTAATCATTTCCTAAAATGCTGGAAGACCCTCACTGCCACAGCCAGTGCTGCTCTGCAGGTTGACTTCCAATATCACCCAGCCTCCTGCTATGTACCTCCCATGCTTACTTAGATTTCCGTTCTCGTGCTCGCTTTGGCAGCACATATACTAAAATTGGAACAATATAGAAAAAATTAGCATGGCACCTGTGCAAAGATTTTTGTTCTCATCCTCTGGAATCTGAATGCTCAAAGCTACACCCTCCTTGGACTCCTCTCCATGATGGATTCATACATTCTTACGGAAGGTTTTTTCTGATTTACAGCTGTGACTCAGTTCCATTTGAGGTTTGGAGATCACCCTGGGAATATGTGACATGACTCAAATTTGTGACATTTCATATCAAGAATAAAACACATTAAATGGTAGCTTAATTTTGCTATTTTTTTAATATTTCACCATTTACTATATTTAGCTTCTGTCTATAGATATATAACTCCCTGATACAGCCCAACCATGTTTCACATTTTCTTTAGAACCACAGTGGAGGACTTTCTTTCAAGAATCGTTAGTATATTTATAATATCATTCACAGTCCATATGTAAGTATCAACCTAGGATGGCATTATGTAATAGCTAGAAAAACAATGCAGACATCCCATTTAGATTCTGGTTCATGAACCATATTGCTCTACTTGCAATCCAGCTACCTGCTAGTGCCTGAGAAGCAATAAATTATGGCTCTAGTGCATGAGCCCATGCCACCCACATGGGAAGCCCAGATGAAACTTCTGGTTCTGTCTGGCCGTGTGGCCACCTGCAAAGTGAACAACTTTCTCTATGTCTCATTCTATCTCTGGAAGTCTGGGTTTCAAATTAATACATATATCTTTTGAAAATAAATAAACTTTAAAAGTAGCCTGTTACAGATTTGTTGAATTTCCTATAGAAGACCACTGATAGATGGAGAAAGGTTTAGCTCCAGGGTTAATGTATTTTCCAGCACACCATGCTGACCTGTTTGGCTTATCATAGCAGTCTTGAGAACTTCTACATTAAGTGGACACTTTCCCTTTATAATCCATATCCTTCCAAGTCAGCCAGCAAAACGTGTGGTCCATCTCTACTGGCTCTTACAAAATTATTTGAATCATCAGCTAAGTTGTAGTAACTAATACTGATATTCTAAGAAAGAAGAAATAACATCTTTCAAATATTATTGCATTTTTCTTTCTATCTCCTCTTTCTTGCTCGATAGTAAGTTAAATCACTTTTGTGTATCTTAGATATGTTGGGAAAGAATATAACGAGCAGAAAGGCCTTTGGCACCACTTCACCGATGTGGAGAGGCAGATGACGGCACAGCACTATGTGACAGAGTTTAACAAGAGACTCTATGAGCAGGATATTCCAACACAGATATTCTACATTCCATCCACAATATTACTGGTAAGATGAAAGAAAACCAATGTTTGTTTAAACTAATTTACTGTTGTATAATAGGTTAGGTTTATATTGTCATGCTCCTTCTCTGCTGGCATGTTTATAAAATCCCATTAACTTGGATACCAGCTACTACATTTGCCTCATCTACTTTGTTTCTGGAATGAATCATCTGGGTCTTCCAAGTCACATCTGATTAGCAGATGGTTCTAGCATCACCTCACATGATCAAATCAATATTTTTTTAGGAAATGTTTTGGGGTGTTGTCTCCATGCTTCCACAAAGTGACAAAACCCTCAAGATTTGATTTAGTACAGATTATCCCCTCAATGTAGTGTATGAATCCCCTGTTTTATATCTATTGGCTTTCTTCCCTTGCAGCTAAAGGATACAAGTCACAACCTAAGCACCTTTAACAACAACAACAAAAAGAAGTATTACCCCTTTGCTTTCAAATAGTTCTAATTGTCAGGAAGTTCCTAGATTCCACCCAAGTCTATCTTCCACCAATTTCTACCAATGGAAGACCATAGAAAACTTTTGTCCCCTTGTGGGGCCAGTAAGACTAGTAGCTAATCAAAGTAGACCTTAAAATATACAGAAAGGCAAATATCCCCACAGAGTCTTCTCTTTAAATCAGGAATACCTTATTTCCCCAATTGTATTAGACCTTTAAAGCATTTGTATTTTTTTTCTTTATCAGCCAGAAATAGCCTGTTATTACTCATAATAATAATGGCTGTCATTCATTGTTGAGCCTTCTTGCCAGGCATTTTTCAAACATTAACTCCAAGCATTTTGCAAGCATTAACTCCAGCCTCCAAAACAACTCTACAAAGTACATTGTATCCTGCATAAATATGTGAGCTGATGTTTCAACATAGCATCCTAGTGAATGGTTTATTCCTATGTTCCCTGCCAAGATAGTTTTCAGGATAGGCCACTGCATGATCAGTGTGTGTGTGTGTGTGTGTGTGTGTGTGTGTGTGTGTAAATTTAATATATGAAGAAGAATATGCCACATGCAACGTTAAGCACTCTACGTGAATTTTCTCGTTGAATCCATCTAACAAGCCTAAAAGGTAGTAATTATTATAGTTACTTTACAGATGAGGAGATTGAAGTCTCAGAAGAAAACAAGAAGCTCCTAAGCAGTGGAGCCTACATTCAAATTGATGGCTCCTCGACTTCAAAACCTGGAGCTGTTCCAGTGTGTTAGGCTCTCCCATTTCTATTTTTCAGATTCTAGAAGGCAGGACGATAAAGGGGTGTGTCAGTGTGGAGCCGTACATGCTGGGAGAATTTGTAAAATTATCCAATAATGCGAAAGTGGTGAAAACAGAATACAAAGCCACAGAATATGGCCTGGCTTATGGCCACTTTTCTTATGAGTATTCTAATCATAGAGATGTTGTGGTTGATTTACAAGGTATGTGAATGGGGAGTGATTTTCTATTTTGAATATTAATCATATTTAACTATAAAATTTTATAACTAATTATATAGTAGATTGCATATGGGCAACCATTTGAAATGAAATTAATTGACTTTACCTTTTATAGCAGATGATCTATGAAAGAAAGAAAAAAAGGCTAGACTTTTTTCCTGTGTCAAAATCTTCTTGCCGTCTTTGCTTTTCCTCAGTCCTTCACTTTTATGATAAATATTATTGATTTTCATAATTGGGATCATTGTGGAATAGAACTTCACTTTTTTAAAAAAATCAACATTAATTTTTGCTTCATTTTATGTGGCATTTTATTCTTCTGAGTTATATTAGTGAATACTCTATAGTTCATGTAAAAACAATTGAGATTTATTATTCCTCATTGGTTTCATAACCACCCTATTCCTCCTCTACAGCATTTTTCATTCTCTCATGTCACCTGTTTTTCTTATTTATAACAGATTGATCTGTCCCCTTCACAAGACAGGCAGCTCTATGTGAACAGACCTAGGATGAGTTTTTTTCACTGCTTTATCTCTAATGCCTTGTACAGAACTTTGCATAGAATTTGCATTGAGCAAACTTGTATTGAATAAAAAGATGAACATATGAATTAAGGAGGAAGGCAACAATGATATTTCTAAAGTATGAAATATTCAATTTGATGACTTTAACAACTATTCTAAAAATGCTTTATTTCTCTCTAAAGCCTTGGTGATTTGGGTATGTCATATCTGACAAAAATAATTAGGCAATAATCAATTCTCATTTTTCAGTCAGTCCTTGGAATATGTAGCTCAAATTGCTTAGAAATTTTCTAAATATAAATGTCAGCATGGCCAGGAAGTTATTTCTGTAAGTGTGTAAGGGAGTACATATATGCATTTTTGCTGAAGTGCTTGACTGGTGTTTCTAAGGGATTTAGCACTCAGATGTATCCACTTCTCTTTTAGGATGGGTGACTGGTGATGGAAAAGGGCTCATCTACCTCACCGATCCCCAGATTCACTCTGTTGATCAGAAAGGTGTCGCCACCAATTTTGGAAAGAGAGGAATTTTTTACTTCTTCAACTACCAGCATGTAACATGTAATGAAATCTGTCACCGCCTCTCTTTGACTAGACCTTCCACAGGGAAGTGAAGCAAGTCACCTTGTGATGTGATGGACCACCATGCTGCCCTCCAACACACCGAGTGTGGCCCACACTGGTCCTTCTATATTTACCAGGAACTATGGGAATGGCTCTGGCCAGTGATTTATGAAAGGCATGGAGGAGTGTCAAGTTCAGATCTGCATTGAATTCCCAGTGCAAGATCCTAAAGAGACACATTCATTCTGCCCCAATTATGAAGAAAGTATCATGAGCGAATCAGGTGCTTGACATTCCAAAGATGCCGCTTGGGATGCCCCATCTATTTTGGAGTGCCTACAGTTGAATACGGACACTGCTCCTGATTCCAGCTTGAGAGGAAGCAGATGATGGCTCCAGTGGTCAGATCCCTGCCACCCACATGAAAAACCTGGATTGAGTTCCCAGCTCCTGGGCCCTAGCTTCAGTCTGGCCCACATTGGGCCATGGTGGGCATTTGGAGAATGAGCCAGCAGATGAGAGATCTCTGAATCGGCTTCTCTGACTCTGTCTTCCTCTATCTCCCCACCTTTCAAATAAAATAAGAATTGTAAATGTGTCAGGAAGTAGCTGCTTTATGGTCATAAATCCTGCAGGAGAGGTAATGTAAAAAAGAGCCCCAAGTGATCCCTGATGCATACAAACCACTGCTGAGAAATAAGCTTTTGCTATTTGAAGTCATTGAAATTTTGGAGCCTTTTTTCACTATATATCAAGAATATAGAGTTGCTATTTGTTCTGTTGGTTTAGGAGTTCTTTATATATGAAAAAATTCAGCCTTTGTGATATGAATTAAAACGTTTTTTCTATTGTTTTTTTGATTTGGGGCTTTGTATAACATTTATCCATGTGAAATTTTGCATATGAGTATAGATTAATCTATCCATCTAATAGCCTCTTGGCTAAGTATAATACTTGGATATTCCCTATAGTCTGAGTTTCTTTCCTTTTATTCTCTCACATTTTCTTCGAGTGTGTTTAAATCTGTGAAAGATGTGACAGAATGGCGATCATCATAGCTATCACAGTCTACTCCCTTGCCCGTACAAATCACACAAGTCTTTTGAAGAAAAGGTACAAAGAGTAGATCAAAGGGACTGTTGAGATGAGGCAGTTTCCATCCTGCAGGACTCTCTGGAGTCATAACTGTGCTCACAATCTCCCTCTGCCACTGTTGCTCATTCCTTAACCTGATCTACCACTGAAGGAAAACTGGCTGGCTAACCATGCATAAGGAATGTGAGTACTTGGTAGCTTTTGGTTTTGTTGTTGTTGTTGTTCTTTTGTATGCTTCTTTATTAAAGATTTATTTTTATTGGAAAAGCGGGTTTTGCAGAGAGAAAGATAGAAAGACCTTCCATCCCTGGGTTCACTCACCAAATGGCCACAACAGCTGGAGCTAAGCTGATCAAAAGCCAGGAGTCTAAAGATCTTGTGGGTCTTCCATGTGAGTGCAGGGTCCCAAGGCTTTGGGCCACCTTCTGTTGTTTTTCCAGGCCACAAGCAAAGAGAAGGATGGAAGCAGAGCAGCCGGGACACAAGGCGGTGCCCATATGGGCTAAAGGCATTTGCAGGTGGAGGATTAGCCAATGGAGGCATTGTACCAGCCCCAAGTACTTGACAGTGATAGCCATCTTGGTTTGAGGTGGTTGCACAGGTTTCTTCACAAATGCAGGGAAGAATCACTCCCATCTCCTGTTGGGGGAGCACAACTGAATGATGCTCTAGCTCCCCACCCCCATACCTGTCACTGTGCTTACACTGGGGCCATGTTCTCCCCAATGTGTTCTCGGCCATGCACGAAACATGACAAGACTAGTCTCAGAATTTTCATAGTGGGTGACCAAGACACACAGTCTTCCCAGTGGTCTAACCAAAGCTTACTTAAAACTCTGTTTTGGTCTGTGACTTCCCACTTAACTCCCCTTTCTTTCCTTTCCATGCCCTCTCCTCTCACAGGTGACAGATCCGCATCATGTCTCACACTCCCACAGGTGTCAGACTGGCCCTCACTTTTGTGTAAGGATCTTTTGTGGTCCCTTGTGGCTGACTGTGTCCCACCTGCAGGTTAGCCAGCCAGTCTTTCCTCAGTGGTAGATCAGGTTGAGGAATGATCAGAAATGGCAGAGGGAGATTGTGAGCAAAGTTATGACTCCAGAAAGTCCTGCACAGTGGAAACTGCCTTGTCTCAACAGTCCCTCTGATCTACATTTTGTATTTTTCTTTCAATAAATATTTATATACGTAATTCTTTCCTGGTATCTGCTTCTTAAAGAACTCTAGCAAAGGAAATGGGGGCGTGCCTGTAATTTGTCCTATTAATAAAAAGGAGAAAAGTCAAATTATAAGGGGTCAAAAATCCCTTAATAAAAATTAAAAATCAGGCCTGACCCAGTACCCTAATGGCTAAAATCCTCACCTTGCATGCACTGGGATCCAATATGGGTGCCAGTTAGTGTACTGGCTGCTCCACTTCCCATCCAGCTCCCTGCTTGTGACATGGTGAAGCAGTGGAGGACAGCCCAAAGCCTTGGGACCCTGTCCCCACATGGGAGTCCCAGAAGAAGCCCCTGGCTCTGGCTTTGGATCAGCTCAGCTCTACTCAGGCTGTTTTGGCCACTTGAAAAGTGAATCAGTAGACAAATCTTTCTTTCTGGCTCACCCTTTCTCTGTAAATCTGACTTTCCAATAAAAATAAATAAATCTCTTTTTAAAATTCAAAAACCAATTTATGGAGCTAAAACAGTTGTTTGAAAGTAAAGCGTAACAGTTTCCGAATCTGGGTCCAGTGCAATGTTGGCTAAACCCTCAACTTACAAGTGCCAGGATCCCATATGGATGCAAGTTTGTGTCCCAGCTGCTCCACTTCCCATTCAGCCCCCTACTTACGGCCTGGGAAAGCAGTAGAGACTGGCTCAAAGTCTTAGGACTATGAACCCATATGGGAGACTGGGAAGAAGCTCCAGGCTAGTGGCTTGGGTCCGCTGAACTCCAGCTGTTATGGCCATTTGGTGAGTGAACCAGAGGATGATGGGTCTTTCTCTCTATTTCCTCTTCTCTTTGTGAATGAATGTCCAACTGAACAAGTGGTGCATGAATGATAAGTGCTTGTCTTTTCGATGCCCAATAGTACTAATTAGCTCACCCTACCTTGCTACAAACGTGAGCAGCAATGAGAAAGGCTATCTGAGTTCTGTGGCCTTCAGTACGGCATTCTGCAACAAGTTGGGATGAGGGCAGGTAAGTCCATGGAGAGAAGAATGGAAAGTTGAAGGGAAAGAAAAAACCTGTTCAAACTCACCTCTAACTTACAAAGAAATTTAATTTCACTTCAATGTGCTTAAACTTCTGATTTTCTCTTTGCATTCTTGAATGTCTGTTTCTCACAACAAAATGCACATTGAGAAATTTTCCATTTATTCTTGGGAAAACTACACTGTTGTTTTTCTAAACTGAATTAAATAAATTTTAATTTTGATTTTCTTTTTTTGCTGGCAGTGTGTGTGGAGTTGTGAAATGGCAATATTTAAAGAGTTAAGTGTCAGGAGTTGAGTTTGAGGGGACTTCATCTTTGTCCCTTGTCAGAAATGTCAGGCTTTTGTGTGTGTCTTTAAATGGTGCTATTGTTTTGAAGATGATGTTTGTTCTGGGCAGTTTGGATATACAGATATCTACTGCCTCAACAGTTCAGTAGAAACTAGGTGTAAAGTGTGAGAAACAAGAAAAAGTGAGAGAAAAAAAAATAAATCTCTTTATTATGGTGCATAAACCTTCAGTGTGTGGGAGCTTTGCAGCTGCACAAGGAGAAAAATGCATTCAAAAATATAATGCAAGTGTGAATAATCCTTTCTCGAATGCTGCTTGCAGACTGCTCCAGCTTTGTCAGGTGAACTTGAACCAGGCCATCAGATCTGCCCTCATTCCCATTGCACACTCTGTCTATCACCCCAGGGCATTCACCATCTTGACTGTTGTTTAAAGAGAACAAGCAATCCATCATTGAGCCAGGGAGTCACTTTCTCATAGAAAAGTAAAATCAGCATGTGACACTACTCAACCCCAGTGTTTTACAGATTAAAATGATACATGGCAACTCACGTGTTACTAGGAAGATTAAGTCGGTTATCTTGTTCCGCTGTCCAGACAAAAGAATTCTCCACCCCCCCCCCCAACCCCAGCAGTTAAGTGGGAGCTTTACAGAAGCTGAAAACCTTGGCCTCAAAGATACGATGCTACGACAGAGAATTTAACAAGAGAAAAGGAGTGCTATTTCAAATGTAAGCATCCTTTAATCCCCTGATGAGATGGAGCAAGGAAGAATCCATCCCAAAAGAGGGAACTGAAGAATCTTATACAAGTCTGTGTTGTTTGAGATGCCAATTTTCTTACAAGAGATGGACACACGAGTTATTGTCTGTTACCTCCACAATTGATTTAAATATGGTGGAATAAATGAGCAGCCGTTAGCCCTGGAGCAGTTTGCTTCATGAGAAGAGGCTGCAAATCCTGCAGCTAGAGTATCAAGTTATTAACACTGATATTTCATTGTGTGGCTCACACAGCAATAAAATTTCGTTTCATTTTAAAATGAACTCACAGTGAAAGACTTAGCTTCAGCCTTTAGTTCACAAAGCTGGGGCAAATACTTATCATGCTACAAAAAAAATCTGTCTAATTCTATCAATAGCTCTGTCATTTTTGTCTTTAAGGATAGTTTCCAAAAAGAAGAAGACGAGAATAAGTATTAAAATTTATCATTTCAGACAAGGGACTCATTAAAATTAGCATAAAAAAAACCTATCTCTCTCTAGTTAATGTTTTTAAAACTGAAAAGAGTTTTATAGTTTAGTTTGCATTTACCCATCTTAGATCTTACATAGGAAAGGACATGAAAGAGAAATAATTTTATGCTTTCTTTTAGGTTTCCATGCATTGTAGGCAGCACTGTTTTTTTTGTCATTATTTGCATTTTGCCTATACTTAGCTATACCGAATGGTTTTTGTTTTTTTTTTTTAAGTACACACTATTTTTCTAGTGAAAAGAGTTTCAAACTGAAGACTAACCTCTTTTGTTACTTTTGGTTATATTTTCAAACACCAGCATGTGCACTATCTGTGCACTCTTAAGAATAAGGGATGATCCTGGAAGATGCTGATTTTCTGAACTAAGGACAGACACCAGAATCTTTTGCTTCACAAATCACCAGGATGGAGAGGCACTATTTAAACACTTTTGTTCGACATTTGACATGGTCTTTTCCAACTAACAGAGGGACCCACAGCGACTGGCTTTACAGGGCCATGTTCCCAACAGGATTTCAATAGGGAACATTCTCCCTGGAATGAGCACCTGGATCATGTGCAGGGTTCCCTTGGGCTGAGCAGCAGTCACCAGCCACCTGCGTCAGAGAGGGTGGGAGATGAGGGACAGCAGCTCTGTGGCCAGCTGTGTGCTTCCCCAGCCTGCAGGGCACATTCCTTTCAGAGGCACCAGGACAGGGCACAGAAGTAGCCAGCCCTTCATCCCACCACAGCCAAGTTAGCAAGATGCTCCAATGAGCGTAGAAAAGGGTTAAAAATAATGGTGCCCCAGGGTCCTTTGAAAACTCAAAGCTATAAACTATTGACACAGGCAATTGAAAACGGTTGAAATCCTAGGATTTTCAGACAGACACCAAGGAAGATGACATGAGTCTGATCTTGATTTTAGAGAGTTTCACAGCTCAGCAAAAGTTCATCAACCTGTGGTAAAACAGCTGAACTCACCCCCACTTACTCCTGGCCTTCACCCATCCCTGTGCAAAGTCTCTGCACTATCTGAACTGAGGTGGAACACACTCACCCAACCAACTTACTCTTAAGCATCTTTAGACACTGTGATCATACACAAAGATGGATTAAACTTGGCATCTCTACTATCTTGTATTTCCAAGTTATCAGCTTTTATTATATCCCACTCTTGGTTACCAGAGAGGGAGAGAGGAAATGCAAACAGTTAAAAAGAAAGCCATCGTTTAAGATCTTTCTAATTTAGGTCAACAATAATTTGTTATTGTTGCTTGGTGGATCCATAGTTGCTGAAGACTGGGATAAGACAGACCCAAATTGCCCTTGGTGTCAAGGGAGGGGCAGATTTGGCCACCAATAACTTTTAAAATTAGATTAAAATGCAACTCAAGATAGAATGATTACATTAGTCATTTGGTGTTTATCAGATTTTTAATTTTCTTCATGGTTTTTTTGTTTGTTCGTTTGCTTTTTATTTTATTTTTTTAAGATCTAGTTATTTTTCGGGCCCGGCGGCGTGGCCTAGCAGCTAAAGTCCTCGCCTTGAACGCCCCGGGATCCCGTGTGGGCGCCCGGTTCTAATCCCGGCAGCTCCACTTCCCATCCAGCTCCCTGCTTGTGGCCTGGGAAAGCAGTCCAGGACGGCCCAAAAAGCTTTCGGACCCTGCACCCGTGTGGGAGACCCGGAAGAGGTTTCTGGTTCCTGACTTCGGATCGGTGTGCACCGGCCATTGCGGCTCACTTGGGGAGTGAATCATCAGCCGGAAGATCTTCCTCTCTGTCTCTCATCCTCTCTGTATATCTGACTTTGTAATAAAATAAATAAATCTTTAAAAACAAAAGATCTAGTTATTTTTCTTGGAAAGGCAGATTTACAGACAGAAGGAGAGACAACGTTCTTCCATCTGCTGGTTCACTCCCTAAGTGGCCGCAACAGCTGAGGCTGAGCCAATCCAAAGCCAGAAGCCAGGAGCTTCTTCTGGGTCTCCCATGTGGGCGCAGGGTCCCAAGGCTTTGGACCATCCTTTACTGCTTTCCCAGGCCACCAGCAGAGAGCTGGAAGAAAAGTGGATGGAATCCTGGTGCATGCAAGGCAAGGACGTTAGCCACCAAGCTAAACACACTGGTTTTTGAAGCTGTGTCAAAACGCTAAGCTCAGCGTAGCTATCAACTATTGTGTATAGCTCAAACGTCGAAAAGATGAACCGGAAAATGTATTTGAGAAAAGTTAGTGTTTACAATTTTTTGACAATTATTCCAGTAACAATCAAGAAAACATCATTTTCAGGAAGCCTTTTAGAGCTTGATACAATCAGCTTAGTAACTTGCTACAAGGGAATAGACAAGATCGTGTTCAGTGGTTTGCTTACTTCCTGTGTATTTTCTCTAACATCAGTTAGATTTTACATTCTGCTGAAAATCACTTCCCTTCTGCTCTGAGAAAGAACCTTAGGCTTATTTTCTCCTGCAGAACACTCCTCACCCACCAGTTGGGCATATTGCAAAGGTAAGCACCTAAGTCTAAATTTGAAGAGTGACCTCTCATGAAATATACCCACTTCTGAAAATTTAAATGGCTGCTTCTCCATTGAGAATTGACTCTGGTCATCAGTATGGGACAGAGAAATCAAATGGAAAGATACTGTGGGGGGAAAAACTTTTTTAAAGTGGCTATTTGGGTAAAAGACAAGGCGCTGTGCTCATGAGATGTGTGGGTTTCGCACATGTGTGGGGATTACAGTGTGCTGACTGACTCCGAGTTGACAAAGCCACTGGGGACCACAGGGTCTTGATAGACCACCATTCCAACGTGATGAAATTGCCATCTAAAGTCTAAGAACGCTCTCCCAGTAACACCTTTCTGATTTGGATTTTTTTTTTTTTGTCTTATCTTCCTTCCCATGTGCATGCTTTAAGAAAACAAATCAAGGAAAATGGTTTCATCACATGATATACGCATGGACCCCTTCCCCTGCTCTGTTGCCATCTATGTCCTTCACGAAGTAGAATGGGCATTGTTCTTGCCACAGTGAACAAAGTGAAATTGAAGATCCAGGTGCTTTGCTATCAGGGTACATGCGCTGCCTTTAACTTTCTTCCCATCTCACCTAATGTTTGTTACATATTCCACCCCAATCATCTGCACCCTTTCCTCTTTCTCCCTTCCTAAAACATGTGTGTGTGTGTGTGTGTGTGTGTGTGTGTGTGTGTGTGTGTGTGTGTAGATAGGTAGATAGACAGATGTCTGACATGCAGAAGCAATTTCTCAACTAACACCACTTTCTTGTTTGTCCTTTAGTGAACAATAAATTTCTTTTATTTATTTTTACTTGAAAGATAAATTTACAGAGAAGGGACAGAGAATTTTTGCTGGTTCACTCTTCAAATAACCACAATGTCCAGAGCTGCGGCTCCTCTGGGTCTCCCACATGAATACAGGAGCCCAAAGCCTTGAACCGTGCTCCATTGCTTTCTCAGGCCATAAGCAGGGAGATGATGCCCATATGGGATGTTGGCACCTCAGACAGAGACTTAGCTACCATGCTACTATGCTGGTTTCTGGCTAATAAGTTTTAACTGTGCTGGTCATCAGTCCTGGCTAATTGTCTTCATGGTAGCTGTCCCCAGACCTCCTTAGAGAGAAGTGGCCGGTGACACTAGATATGAATTAGGTAAGTCCCTTGCTTCTTAAAGCCTTGATGTTCCTGTATGTAAAATGTGTATCAAAAGATGCAGCATGGGGTATTCTCATGAAGATTAGAGATATTGCCTGGGAAAGATGGTGTCTTACCCAGTGACTGGCACACCTTGGTGTTCTCTGTCATTATTGCAACAGGGCAGCACTGAGGAAATTCTCCTGGGTCCTCGCTCTTAACTGTGGCAGCCAAGACTGCTCAACTTCATCTAATCCCAAAGTCTGTGCCAGGCATAAGGAACAACCTGGGTGTCAGGGGAAAGCCCTTTGTGATGAGGGTGGAGTGAGAAATGCAAATAATCCTAACAAGTGACAATAGCCATCACAACAGTAGGAAGAGTAATCAGTTCTGTCTGCGTGGTTATTTATGGATGCTGTTGAAGTTATTTTAAGTTCAGAATAGTCTAGTAATATCAGGAAATTCATCTGATTAGACCTAAATAATTGTCATGCATGCTTCTCTGTGTCTCTTCCCATCCCTTCACCAGAAAGTCTCACCTCCTCACAGTCACACATGACCGCAGTGCCCCACCTATGACCAGTCCTTCCACCATTGTTCCCAAGCCTCCTCCCTGTGCCTGGGCTGATTTCCCCACCCACATCAGACCCAGCTTCCCCTAACCTGCCTCCCTTCCTCAATCCTGGGAAAGGCCCAAGATCATCCTTCAAGGCTCAACTCAAGATCATCTGCTCAGGGAGACCTTCTCTGATGCCTGCTACTCCCTCTAGTAACTCACTCACACTCACACACACACACACACACACACACAAGCAGACTCCATGACACCATCACAAGACCCTTTATGGAGGAACTGCAACAGCACAGTAATTACTTGTTTATGCCTCTACCTCCCTCCCATTAGATTGTGCACACGTGAATTCAGAGACCGTGAGTGCATTTTGGCAGCCCCTCTGCCTAGCGTGGCACTTGGTTGTTAATAAGGCCTTGTTGAATAAGAGAATTAAATCATTAAAAATCGCAAGATTAATTAAGAGTGTGGTTTTATGATTGGCCCGTTGTGGCATAACTCTTAGTGTGATACAGTATTTAACATTGTGCCTTGAACATAGCACGTGTTCCATAAATGGTTGTGAACTGGATGAATGAATGATGGCAGGTGAAAAATCTCTTAATTAGATCCAGAGGGTCCTCTTTATTTGTATAGTCCGAGTAAGAAAGGCATTCTCAGACACTGAAAAAAGCTCTGCCGACATCTTTGTCTTACCCAGACTCATCTGAATGATAATGAGTGTGGAAAATGGATTAGCTCCTGGGTGGACAGGGTGTTTTTTCATTTGTTTGTTATTTTTGTATTTTGTCTCAGTAAAAACGCAAAAATGCTGAAGTGTTCCATCAGTTTTTGAGATTCAGTCTCCTTTAATTTTCCATGATTTTTATGTTCATGCTTATTAGGATAATTAAAATGTCAGGGGCATAAGAACTAAAATTGAGGGGAAAGTGGTTGTTGGTATCATACTGTTGTTTTTCACAATATTTTATGTATCTGCAAACCAGAAAACATTGGGAAAACTGATTACCATATATTCTTGGACTCCAATGACATGCTGTCATTAGCTCTAAGAAGGACCCTACCAAATGCCCAAAACATATGAATAACCCAGTTGTCCACATGATCCCTAAACATTGCCCATGTATGTTGTGTGCATTATTGCATGATATGCTACAGAAAAGGCATGGGTTATGTTAAAATCAAAAGTAGAAATGGTTTACTTCATCAATTCTGGCCCTGTAGCCAGGTGTTTTCAGTGGATTAACAAGAGTTTTATGAATTAGAGTGTGGTGCCTCCTTTTTCTAAAGCAATGAAGAATTACTAGAACCCCCAAGATTAATGGCACACCATGAAACACGAACAGGCACTTGGCCTTCCTATGCCAACATGGTGCCCTCATTTCCTATTTCTTTTCTGGTTCATCTTACAACCACTGTTTGTTACCACCACTCAACGGGAAAAAGAGGATTAATACTAACAACCTGGATTGTTTGGGATGAATTAAATGAGTGCAGAGAGTTGATGAGACAGCGTCTAGCCCAGGATATTCTATGGACAGTCATTATGTTGTTGCATCAGTATTACTTATCTACCATATTTTCGTCCTTGAAACCAAAGCAGAGCTACAGTTGGGAGCCTTAAGACTAACATTCATTCCTTTAGGAATGGCACTTGCTCTAATTCACCTCAAGTGATGGAACCTGATGTCTAGCTAACTGCCAACTCACTCAAGTTCAGTTTCATAGCATTTCTTCTCTATTTTCTGTACCTTAGTCTCTGCTCAATGTCAAGCATCTCCTATCCTGATTATAGAAAACCTTGATTTTCCAAAAACACCTGATGCTGATAACAAAATGTCACTGAATTATTTATACTCAGGATTACAGCTCCATGGAGTTCCAGAAGATTCCTCTGGCTTGAAATCAATATAAATTAATTATGTATTTCTGCTTAACAAATTGCAAGGCCTAAAACAACATTTGTTCATGTCTCATTAGTCTATAAAAATTTTTAAACCTGCCTGGGATGGATGGGATTGCTGCTCAGGGTCAGTTTCACAGGCATAGAATCCAGGTTTCAACTGACCATGCTCTACCCACCAGCCTAAGAATCCCTTCTATTCTCATTCCTGGATCTGGATTCGACAGAATGCACTTCCGCATGGTTGTAGAACTGAGAAGTCAGAATTGTGGCTTAGCAGGTTAATTTGGTGCCTGAGACTGGTTCAAGTCATGGCTGCTCCACTTCCTACCCAACTGCCTGCTAATGATCTTGGGAAAACAGCAGAGAATGTCCCAAATCCCTGGGCCTCTATACCCATGTGGTAGACCTGGATGAAGATCCTGGCTCCTGGCTTCAACCTGACCCAGCCATAGCCATTGCAGCAATTTGGGTAGTGCACCAGAAGATGGAATCTTTATCTCTCTCTCTCTCTCTCTCTCTCTCTCATCTCTTGCTCCGCCTTTCAAATAAAATAAATAAATCTTGAAGAAAATGGTGCTACTCTATGATCTATGAGTCAGTGAAGAATATGAGAAAAAAAACTGTTTGGAAGAAATGAAAATAAAAACAAAAACATCAAAATCCATGAATAATAGTTTCCACTGATCTTTGTTGGTGAGATATGTCTTCTGTAGGCAACAGATAGATGGGTTTTGTTTTTTTGTTTATGGAATCGAATAATCTATAATGTTTGCTTAAAGAGTTTAAGCCATTTACAGAGTTAATATGAACAGATGGTAGTCATTTTAGCAATGGGTTGTTCATTGTTCGATTTAGTCTTCTGTTATGTTTACTGAGATGTCCTTCACATTTGCCTTTGGTTTTGGTGAATGCTATTCCTTTTCTCTGTAAAGAGAACATCTTTAAGTACCATTTGTAGGACAGGTCTGCAAGAAGCATATTCTTTTTAATTTCCTTTACTGTGGAAGAATTTTCTTTCATTTGCAAAGACAAAGGAAAGCTTTGCTGGGTATGTTAAATTGAGCCAACATTTTTTTTCTTTTAAAATTTAGAATATGTTGCTCCATTCTCTGATTGCCTGTAGAATTTTCTGTGAGAGGTCAGCTGTGATTCTCATTGCTGTTCCTCTATATGTCAATTGATATTTTTCACATGCACGTTTAAGGATCTTTTCCTTATGTTCAACTGAAGAGAGCTTGATTATCATGTGTCGTGGTGATGATCACTTTTGGTCAACCCTGTTGGGAGTTCTGTTCCCCTCCTGGATGTTGTTTTCTTTTTCATTTCTCCAATGACACATTAGTCTTTTAGTAGCATCTCATTTGACTTTCCAATTTTCTTCCTGTTGATTTTGTTTTGTGGCTTTTCGTTTAAGTAACTGTGTTATAGAGAAACTATCATATCCAGATGTGAGGATATGCATCTCTACTTCCAGGTCACAGATGGCTTCTCAATGAAACTATTAACTGTATCTTGACAATAAGATGCTCGACTCTCTGCCATTGTCCATGCCCGCAATGATGAATTTATGACTGTTCATGAAGAACTATACTATTGTAATAATATAGGAGAAATCAGTGCAGGGAGGGGATTTGGGGATGAGGTAAAGAAAATCCCAGAGCTTATGAAACTGTACCATAAAGTAATAATAGTAAAGTTTAAGTTTTTAAAAATAAAAAATAATAAAATAAAATAAAAAATATTTAACAATAAAAACTGAAGATGCTGTTTCATTCTGGCTGTTGATGGGGTGTTTTTCTCCTCTACTTGTAGCCATGCTGTGGTTCTTGCATAGAGCCCGCCTACTTTCCAAGCCAACATCAGCACACTGAATCTTTCTCATGCTTCGAATCTCTCTGACACCTCCTGCACACTTTCTGCTTTCAAAGGGTCTTCTGATGAGGCCAACCCCATTTGGGTAATATCCTGATCTGAAGGTCAATTGACTCAGGACTTCATTTGCATCTTAAACATTTCTCTAAGCAGTGTCTACATTGCTAAGTAACCAAAAAATAAGACTCTTCGGTTGAAGCTGGGGCTGTGACATAGTGAGTATAATCACCGCCTATGATCTACCTAGCATCCTAGATGAACGTGCATTCAAGCCCTGGCTGCTCAACTTCTAATCCAGCTTTCTGCTAATGATCCTAAGAAAGCAGCAAAAGATGACCCAGATATTTGGACCCTTTCCCCACATGAGAGATCCAGAAAAATGTCCCCACTCCTGGCTTTAGACAGGACTAGCTCCAGCTGTTGTCATCATTCAGCAAATGAACCAGTTAGATGGACAATTTCTCTGCACTTCTCCCTTTCTCTGTAACTCTGCCTTTCAAATGAATAAATAAACCTTTAAAAAACTCTGAAAATAAAAAGAGTCAGTGGTGGAGGAAAGGGCATCTGGACTTTACTATGTGAGTACCACATAGATAAGTTCATTTCTCTTATTCTAGGCTCATTTATTTCATATGTGTTTTAAGCTCTTCAGTTGCAAGGTACAGATTCCTTTGAGGTGAGTTCTTTAGGACACACATGAGATAAGAGACATGATCTCACATGAAAACCCAAAGGGCAGTCATGGGACTCCACAGCAGAACTTGGTGAATCTTTGCCATAGGGATTTTGCGTTAATGAAACTAAGCTGCTCTTCCTGATTGTCTTTTTTCTTTCACTTAATTATGGATTTTTAGAGCCCAGTTTCCACTTGGGATGTGGGATTTCAAAGGAGGAAGATGGCATCCACCCTCACAACCAGAAAAGGCTAGCACATCTACAAATTTTCCTGAGCTCACTAGGGAGCTTGGATTTCAAGGCAAACATATACACTAAATTACAAAGAACTAGAAGCCCTCTTCAGGGAGAGAGCATGGAAGAGATGTCCACCACACAATCCAGCTAGCAGAAATCAGGTGGACACTTAGTGTCTTCTTCTTTAAGAAAAGACTTATTTTTTTTTCTAAAGATTATTTTTATTACAGAGTCAGATATACAGAGAGGAGGAGAGACAGAGAGGAAGATCTTCCGGCCGATGGTTCACTCCCCAAGTGAGCACAATGGCCGGTGCTGCTCAGATCTGAAGCCAGGAGCCAGGAACTTCTTCCAGGTCTCCAATGTGGGTGCAGGGTCGCAATGCATTGAGCCATCCTGGACTGCTTTCCCAGGCCACAAGCAGGGAGCTGGATGGGAAATGGAGCTGCCAAGATTAGAACCGGCGCCCATATGGGATCCCGGGGCATTCAAGGCGAGGACTTTAGCTGTTAGCCCACGCCGCCGGGCCCGACTTATTTATTTTTATTGGAAAGTCAGATATACAGAGAGGAGAGACAGAGAGGAAGATCTTCTATCTCTTGATTCACTCCCCCAAGTGACCACAACAGCCAGAGCTGTGCCAACCGAAGCCAGAGGACTAGAGCCTTTTCCAGGTCTCCCACGCGGATGCAGGGTCCCAAGGCTTTAGGCCATCCTTAACTGCTCTCCCAGGCCACAAGCAGGGAGCTGGAAGAGAAGTAAAGCAGCCAGGACATGAACTGGTGCCCATATGGGATCCTGGCATGTGCAAGGCAAGGACTTTAGCCACTAGGCTACCGCATTGGGCCCACTTAATGTCTTCTCAATACTCAAGCGTAGACTGCCCTGTCAGTTTGGAATAGCTGAGAGTTCAATGCTCCAGCGGGGCTTGCTCCATTCACAAGCTCTTTCTAACTGGCCTGCAGTAGGAGTTCATGAGAAAAACTAAGCGGTGCTGGGACACTTTTGGTCACTTGCTGACAGTGGAGAGATTTCCCCCAACAAAGTTAGCCAACCTAGGAGAAACCAAGATCCATCTGAGAGTATGTTCTACAAATGCAAACCAATCCATCCAGAGCCCCACCCATAACCACCTCCTTTATTAGGCTTCATATGACCAGTCATACCCCCCAACCTACCCTCCCCTAGACCATAGCCAGATAACTAAAGACAGTCCCCCTAGCCCATAACCCACTGAAACAACCAACCAAGCCTAAGCTTGCCTACCCTGCTTTGTCATCACTTTCCCACAGAATCCAGAAAAAAAGCTCTTTTGCCCAAATTTCTCCCTTACTCCCTATGACCTTGTGTGATGTGGCATCCTCCTCCTTTTGGAAATTGAGACAGTTTTCTTTTCAATGGTAATATCACCAAACTTGGTGTCCTCACCATACCAAAATAACAATAAAATCTTCTTTTTTTGCAAAATTTTATAGGTTAATATAGCCTCCATGAGCTACACCAGATTTTTAAAAATATTTGCATAGGAACGTTCTCAATCTGTTTCCTTTTGACTGATTTCTATATGTATATCCAAAGTAGGTTATGGTTGGATTATTTTTTTATCTAATATGAAAGCATTTACCTTTTAATTAGATTGTTTGTGTTCTTTACATTCAATGGCACAATAAAATTTTGTGTTTGTTTTGTTTTTGAGAGACAGAAACTGAGTGTGAGAGAGCTCCAATTTGTTAGTTCTTCCCCAAATGCCACATTAGCTGGGCTAGGGCATCCCTTAACCCAGTCTAGGTCTCCAGTTTGGTGATAGGAATCCCACCACTTGAACCATTACCAGGGCCTCACAGAGATACAATAGCAGGAAGCTAGAATTAGGAGTAGGATCCAAGCATGAAAACTAGGTACTTCATTCATTCATTCAATATGGAATAGAGGGGCCTCAACTAGTAGGCTACATACCCATTCCAATACAGTTGAATTTAAACACATTTTAAATTGAGTGGCAACTCCAGCAGTAGAGGAGACACAACCCTGCCTTCCACTCATCATATTTAGGGACAGTATGTCGGGAGCCACAGAGGCCAACAAAGTGCTGAGGTACAAGTTATGACCAGAGAAGAGTAACAGAGCCTTGGATGACCTGATGCCAAACAGCATGAACCTGCTAGGCATGCTATTCAGTGTGCATTGTCTTGGGCTTAAGCTGCAGCGATTGCCTGGGTCACTGTCTGGTTCCTTCATCAGCTTTACCAAGTCACAGAACTCAGAGGACACTCCACAGGTGGTGAGCAGCTGTCCACTTCTGCTGTGATGATTGTCCTGTCTATAAAGTCTTCAGCATCATGTCAGCCTAGAGGGGTCACATCCTGGACCCACTGTATCTACTTTCCATAGACATAACCTGTGGCTGTGGGCCATCCCTAAGTGAAGAGGTCTCAGACACAACCTCTACCATCCCACACCCTCCTGCAGCAAGATGGAAGGACCCTGACCCCTTCCATGGGTCCCACTTCTGCAGGTCACATTTACGCACCCCTCCTCTCTCACCCTGCCTGCTGAGGGAAAAACACTCCATGTTTTTGCCTTAATTTGTTTGTTGAAATCCATTAATAATAAAGTTTTTTAGTCTGCCTCCCCTTTAAAAAAGCATTTTAAAGGACACATGTTAATGGCATAAATTTAAGCAGCACAGTATGATATATTCAAACATGCATACAATGGGTAATGAGGTCAAATCAGAGCAATTAGCATTTCTATCACAACTGACATTTATCATTGGCTTCAGATGAAAACATTTGAATCTTCAGGCTTTTTGAAATGTTCAGTAATTTGCTGTCAACTATAGAGTCCCAGCTGTGCTATAGAACACTAGAAACGCACTTCTTTCTATCTGTGTGCAAAGCGGAACCCTGAAGCCAATGGGAGCCTTCAGAGTCAACTCAGTATGAGGGAAGGAAGAAGGCCTTTGTGCCTCCAGGCCAGCCAGCACTGGCTCCCAACCTCCTCTTAGGATAACGTTTAACCATGGGTTGTTGTCAGAAATTGGCAATTCTCAGAGACAGCCAAGAGCTGAACCATCAGCAGCTGAGGACCACAGCAGCAAGTGTTTGGGTAACTCAATCCTGACACAAGTAGCTGGAGCACCTACCAACTACCTCCATCACCAGCTACAGTGATGACCTCAGATTTTTTTTTTTTTAAAGATTGATCTATTTATGTTGAAAAGGCAGACAGAGAGAAAGAGAGACAGAGAGAAAGATCCTCTGTCTGCTGCAACACTCCCCAGTGGCTACTTTGGCCTTAGGTGAGCAGATCCAAAGCCAGAAACCAGGAACCACTTTGCAGTTTCCCACGTGGGTGCAGGGTCGCAAGGCTTTGGGCCAACATCCACAGCTTTCCTAGGCCACAACAGGGAGCTGGGTGGGAAGTGAGGCAGCCAGGACACAAACTGGTATCCAAATGGGATCCCAGCACTTGGAGGCGGAGGATTAGCCAATTGAGCTATCACACCAAATCCCTCCTATTTGTTCAATCAGTTCGTAGCTTGCTCTCTCTCTCTCTCTCTCTCTCTCTCTCTTTCTCTCTCTCTCTCTCCGACCACAGCCAATGGCTTCAGGATTGTACTCAGGACCAGCCTGAAGCCAAGCCAAATCCACAATAGTCAATTTCCAGTCTTCTGTTTGAACAATCATGGATGCAGAGTCTTGCTTTCCCTGAGCTTGGCCCTGGGCTGTATGCTCCCTGGCAGATTCCAGAAGCCACAAAGAACAAGAATGTGTCAGGAGAATTGTCCCTGCTCCTCGGAGGTGAAAAAAGCTTAGTCTTGACCACATTGTTTAACCTCCAGTCAAGCTGCATTTTAGACCCATTTGATCCATGGTTGGAGTTAAAGTGTTCCCTTGTTAGCTTCAGTCAGTTTAGATCATATTTCCCATCTCTTAAATCTGATAAATTTCCCAAACTCCCAAAAAGGATGCATGTTAGGATGTCTCACTCAAATGGCAGTGAATTTTCTTTGGAACTTGACAAATTATTAAATTTCACCTGAGAAAGTACATACATAGGTAATAACATCAAATAAAATGTTTTTTAAAGTATAAACAAGGAAAACAAAACCTACCATAAGTATAAATATCTTGAAAGTAGAGCTGGTGCTGTAGCATAATGAGTAAATCCCATTTGGGCCCCTGTTTTAGTCCGGCACCTCCACCTCCTATTCCAACTCTTTGCTAAATGCCCTATGAGAGAAAAACAAGATGACCCAAGTACATGGGACACTACAACCATGTGGGAGACCTGAAAGAAGATCCTGGCTCCTGGCTCCTGGCTCCTGGCTTCAGATCAACCCCGCTCTGGTCATACTGCCTATGTGAAGAGTGAACCAGCAGATGGATGGTCTCTCTCTTTCTCCCTCTCTCTCTCTCATTCTCTCTGTCTCTGTTTCTCTGTAATTCTGATTTCATCAAGTAAAACAAATAAAAATCTTAATTTTTTTTTAAGTTGGAATAGCTTTTAGGTAAGGATTTTTTAGTTGTATTATCGGATGTCTTGTCAGTTTAATTTTGCTGAATGCTTTTTGCATCAATATTTAGAAATGATGATTTAATCACAACTGATTTCTATCAGAGCTGGTGTTTGATGCAGCTAAGAAGACACTAACTGGGATACCTGTGCCCTGTGGAGTGCCTGGGTTTGAATTCCTAGCTTCCTGCTCACGTGTACCACGGGAGACAGCAGGTGATAGCTCCAGTACTGGGATATCCCACACTCACCAGGAGACCTGCACAGTATTCCAGATTCCTGCCTCTGACTTGGCCCAGCGCTGCTGCTGTGAGCATTGGAGGAGTGAATCAGAGGATGAAAGACTAATCTCTCTCCCTCCCTCTGTCTTTCAGATAAATAAAAAATTGTTAAAATCTATTTCAAAAACCATTAATTAAAATTCAACTAAATACGTAAGAATACAATCATGAAAACATTAATAAATAATTAATGCAGTAACATATTTAACTTAAATGATTATATAAACAGTAGATGAAATTATTTGAATATGCTAATATTTTCCATGCTGGACTGAAATCCCAGCCACAGGGAAAATCATCAACTTTGGGGTGCATATATCAGGACTGGTCTTCCTCAGTTTCTGATGCCTGAGCAATGGACAGCATGCCCCAGATGCCATGCAGACAGTTCATCTAGAGCAGCAGAGTACCTCAAGTCCCTCATCAGAGGAAGGAGAACAGGGAAGGCTGGACACCTTTCCTGGCCAAACTTTGCAGCAAGTATCCACAATAGCCAATTTTGCAGCAAGTGTGTAGTTTCTGGATGCAATTATGTAGACTTTGTAAACCAACAGGGCATGGAAAGTTTTCCTCAATTTTGGAGCAATAAAACCGATAACATCTCAGAACTATCAAAACCACCCAAGAACAATCTTCCCTACATTGGTATCTCTCGATGACATCAAGTGTCCCCCATCTCCAGGTGCTGATAGTTTAACAGCAAAGAGTGGCCACCTTCCTTTACCTCCTCCCACCTGTAGATATAGAAGAAAAAGAAAAAATTTGAGAAGTCTTATCCCACCTTGTTTCTTCCATACCTCAATCCTCCCCACCCTAATTGATGGCCTCATGGGTATGCATGCTTCTCAGCTACATCAACAACAGTAAAAATAAAATAAAGTAAAATAAAATAAAATAGGGTGATGACAGATTAAACAGATAGAGAATTATTGGTTGAGCAGAAGCAGAGGGTGTGACCCAGGAAAAAGGAGAGAATAGGTCAATGGCTGAGGGACATTTGGAGACCCATTGACACGGGGAAGCAGCAGAAACAGTGAATTGGTATTGCAATGAATGGATACCCAGCAGCGAATAGTCAGGTGGGAAGGAGAGATCACTGGGAACTCAGCAGGTGAACTCAGCCATACAACTGTGAGTCCTGCTGAATTTTTAAATCTGATCATGACAAAAACAGTGGCAGAGACCTAGTGTGTGGGTGTGGGAACAGGATGCATTGCATGGCCCAGATCCACACCAGTGCCATATCAGGCACCATTTTAGTTCTGTGGCAAAGGCTCTGGGGAGTGACAACAGTGAGTTGCTCAAGCACTAAACCAGTGATGAATTCACTTCCAGTTCAACATATTGCACTGGTCTCACTGGAAAAATAATACTGATTTGGCATCTACAGGGTTCCATCCAAAATAGATCCAGGTTGTCCTCACACCTAATTGCCAGCAGGTTCTAGCAAGAACAGGAAAGAAAAAAATTTCATACAACAGGTGACACAACCCTGTGACCTAGGTTAAAGTCACAGCTGGTGTCTCCCTAATCCCAGATATTGCTGGAACCAGGAGCAGGAGAACGGCTGAGCAGATAATGATGTGGCCTCAGCACAGGATCACAGAACATGGAGAGTCATAACCTGGCAGCCAAGGCTACATAAGGCCATGACAGAAGCATAGCAGTGGAGCCACAGACTGAAGCTCACTTGAGAGAGCAGTGTAACTGATGCAAAATGTAGAACATGGTACTGAACAGGATCAGTAAAACTGATCTGTAGACCTATGGGCGACACAGCTTAAAACCCAGCCCCAAGGAAAAGAATCCACTAATCAAAGTTACAATGCCAAAGGGTAAAAGAAGAGGCACAAGCACAATGGATGAGATTAGTGACACATCCCCTGAAAAGGAGAAAAAGACCATGTTAGTCTCCAGGTTAAACGAGAAAGTCACCAAAGAACTGCCAGATAAAAAACTTTTTAAATTGTTATAAAGCTCCTTAAAAACAACAAGAAGCACATGTAGGAGTTGAAGAAATTCAAGAAATTTGTGACACAGGAAATAGTATAAAATCAAACTGAATTATTAGAAATGAAGCACACAATACAAGCAAATTAAAAATTCAATGGAAAGCCTCAATAATAGAATGAGTAAGGCAGAAGAAAAAAATCTCAGCATTGGAAGTCACCTCCTTCAATAATACTGAAACAGTCAAAATGTTGGAAGAGGAACTGAGTCAAACTAAAAAAAAAATTTCCAAGAATTAAGGGACATCATCAAAAGGCCAAACACAAGAGTTATGGGAGTTTCAGAAGGCATAAAAAGAGAAGCTGGGTTCAAAAATGTATTCAATGAAATAATAATTGAGAACTTCCCTAATATGCAGAGAGAAATGGAAAACAAAGAACAGAGGGGCTCAGAATTCCAAATAGAGTCAATCAAAAGCAATCCTCATCATGATGCATAATAATCAAGCTCTCCTTGATCGAACATAAAGAAAAGATACTTAAATATGCACGTGAGAAAAGCCAATTAACTTATAGAGGAACCCCAATCTGATTCACAGTTGACCTCTCAGAGTAAGCTCTACAGGCTAAAGAGAAGGGAGTGACGTATTTCAGATCCTAAAGAAAAAAATCTGTCAGCACAGAATAATTTGCCCAGCAAAGCTTTTCTTTGTCTTTGAGAATGAAAGAAAATATTTCCAAAGCTACCAAAACTGGAAGACTTCAACTCTACCACTCTTATTCTACAAATGTTGCCTAAAGATGTGCTACAAACAGAAAATGAATACCACCTCCCAAAACCAAAGGCAAATGTGCAGAACATCTCAATAAAATGACAAAAGAAACCTAAATCAACCAACGAGAAACCCATTGCTAAACTGACAGGACCAAATAATTACCCATCAATATTAAACCTGAATATAAATGGCTTAAAAACATACTAGTAGACTGGATGAAAAAATAGTGCATGCAACCTTCTCCAGGACTGATCACATTAGAGGTCACAAAACAAGCCTCAGCGAATTTTAGAATATAGATATACCATTCATTTTCTTAGACCATCATGGAGTGAAACTGAAGATCAATAAGTCAAAATGCCCCAGAAGATATTCAAATACCTGGAGACTGAAAAACATGCTGCTAAATGAACGATGGGTTAGAAAAGAAATCAAAGAGGAAATTACAAAGACTGCTTGAAATGAATGAATATATCAACACAGCATATCAAACCATGTGGGACATAATGAAGACAGTGCTAAGAGGAAAGTTTATTGCAATTAGTGCCCATGTCAAAAAACTAAAAAGCCACCAAGTAAATGGGATAGCCATATGTCTGAAGGAACTGGAAGGAAGGAAAGAAAAAGAAGCAAGACCCTCACATCTAGCCTTATACAAAAATCAGCTCTAAATGGACCAAGGACCTAAATCTGTACCCAGAAACCATTAAGCTATTAGAGGAAAACATAGGAAGCATTCTACAAGATAAAGCAATTAGGAAAAGTCTTAGAACAGTCAGTTAGAAGTTATTTTTTAGAAAAGATTTAACCTGGGTAGATGTAGGATGGACTAGGCTGGGTCTCTGCCCCTACTTATCCATGTGTGAGCAGTGTCTGGGTATGGACAAGCCTTGGCTGGGGTGAAACAGCCAACACCAAGAACTGGGGAATGGATTGAAGGCCAGTAATGAGGGCTGGCCCATGGAACCACCAGTACACACAAGATCTGGTATAGGGAAATGTTCTGAAGGAGGAGCTTGGGAAACTCCTCTGTTGGAACACAGCCCCTACAGGTGAGCGCAAGAACCATGGTATGGAGCAACCCAGACCAGGCCAGAGGAAGATACCCACCATGATACATATGGCTTAGGTGGGGGGCAGACCAGGCTGAACCCGTTCACATCAACTGCTGGCAAATCCGAGAGCCAGCATACAGTGTGGGTCAGGCCAGTTTCAGTCGCAACACATACAAGTGCACATTAAGGAATGCCAAGGTGAGGTGAGCTGTACCAGATGTGGTTGCAGCACCCGAACAGCGCAAGTGAGACCCAGGGGGGAGGAAGCAAAGCCGGCAGGGGAATGTGGGCTCCCCTGCTGGACAACCACTCCCACTGGAGAGCATGAGTTGGGATGGGGGCAGACCAGACCAGGCAGGGCTGCAACACCTGTGGGCCTCATGTGAGCTAGACTGGGAAAGGGTCAGATTGGGCTGACTGTTCCAACTGGTGCAAGCAAAAATTAAAGTGGGCAAGGTTTGGTTGGGCTTTGCCACATCATCAGATGGCAGAGGCTGGCACTGGGGACTAATTCTGTTAAGTTAAATGCCAGAACCACCTGAAGAATGCATAATCTGGAAGTTGGAGCGGCCTAGTAGGGAGATAGTGGGCATCTCCCTCATGGGTAACCACTCCCACTGGAGAGCATAAAAACCAGGACAGGGGCAGGGCTGGCTAGACAGAAAGGCACCTGCCAGTAGGTATGTGGACTGGATAGTAGGTTGGTTGGGTTGAACTAGGCTTCAATGCCCATTGACAAGTACAAGAGCTAAATGGGATGTGGGACAGACTGAACAAGCCTGCAGTACATACTGGCAACCATGGGAACCAGGGTAGGGAGCAGGCCTGGTGGGGGTTATAGGGAGTTGCCCCAACTAGGCTGCAGCTCCCACTGGTTTGCGTGAGGACCGAGTATGAAGTGGGTAGGATCGAACTGGACTACAACACCCGTTGGTTCAAGTAAAAGAAGACAGGGCTGGAAACAGAACTGACCCAGCAATTGCAATGACCAGCATGTGCGTAAGCTGATTGGTGCGACAGACTGTGCCAGACCCTGTACTGGCAAACTCAGACAAGAATCAGGTTTGGAATCATCTCAGATGAAGTTTCTTTGGAAATTCCTCCAACTGAACTGCTGATCTCAGAACCCCAACCATGAACAGACTATGTCAGCCAGTGGATTCTGAATAGGTTTCATTGTGTTTGGAACAGCGAGATTTGAAGCAATTAAGATATGTTGAACTATCAAAACTGCTTGAGCAGGACCCTTGGGGCGTGCCTCACATTGGGGACCTGGGATGGGTGGGAATACATCCAAAGGAATTGACATCTGCCTATGAGATAGTGACCTGCAACCCTATATTTATAGCAGCACAATCTATAATAGTGAAGACATGAAAACAACACAGCTGCTTGTCAAAAGAGGAATGGATAAAGAAATTATGGGGCCTAGCGGCATGGCATAGTGACTAAAGTCATCGGCTTGAGAGTGCCCCAGGATCCCATATGGGCACTGGTTCTAATCCAGGCAGCTCTACTTCCCATCCAGCTCCCTGCTTGTGGCCTGGGAAAGCAGTCGAGGACGGCCCAAAGCCTTGGGATCCTGCACCCGTATGGGAGACCTGGAGGAAGTGCCTGGTTCCCAGTTTCGGATCGGCACAGCACCTGCCGTTGCAGCTGCTTGGGGAGTGAATCATCAGATGGAAGATCTTACTCTCTGTCTCTCCTCCTCTCTCTGTATATCTGACTTTGTAATAAAAATAAATAAATATTTAAAACAAAACAAAGCAACACATTTAAAAAAAAAGAAATTATGGTACATCTACTCTGTGAAGTACTACTCAGCCATTAAAAAGAAAGACATTTTACCATTTGTAACAAAATGGCCCCAGCCATTATACACAATTAAATTAGCCAATACCAAAAGGACAAATATCATATTCTTCATCTCCTGTTCACATTGTCTGTTCTTCTCTTCACCTTGCCACAGGAACTGCCTTTACTGCCTTTCCAGTGAAGAAATCTGGATTGGGAAATCGAGTGTATCATGTCAGTGTTTATTTTCTTCACTAGCACATTCATTGTGGCCCACAGGTTGCTTCTCAAGAACTTCTTTTCCTGACCAACCTGCTCTGATTCTATTTTCACTTCTCTGGGTTCTCCTTGACAGTCTTCTCCCTTTCTCTCTCTCTCTCTCTCTCTCTCTCTCTCTCTCTCTCTCTCTCTCTCTCTCTCTCTCCCTCTCTCTCTCTTTCTCTCTCTCTCTCTCCCTCTCTCTCTCTTTCTCTCTCTCTCTTTTTTGTCTTAAACATTAGCATTCTACAGGGCTGTTTCTTAAGTTTGCTTTCCATTTCACACATTTCCTTTGAGCAATATCATTGATTGCTGTGGCTGAAATTCTACCTCTTCAATAATAAAAGCAACTTTGTATATCTTCCTAGGCCCTCAACTCCCATCCTTAACATTCAGAATGAACTTGAACATCTGTTCATTTCATAATTATTCTTTAACCCAACACACCCTGATCTTATCTCATAAAGGGCCCATAATATTTCTGTTATTTTTCTAAAATAATACTTCACAATTCTGCAATCATTGATTTTCTACATCAATGTATTCCATGTGCAGCTCAGATACCTTCCATAAGACTTGGCACAAAATAAAAGCAAAATAGGCATCATTTGATAGAATAAATAGCATAGTGAATTAATAAAACAGAAACAATGAAGTAGAGCACCACACCCACTTTTGGAGCTTGAAAATAAAAGGAAAGTGGAAAATTACTTTTGAGATCTATAATTAAATTTGGAACCAAATTTCTATCATTGCGTCCAAATTCATTTTTGCCTTCTCCTTGCTTGAACAGCAGGTTTCATAACAATAACACACAGGCAATAGCTTGCCTTAGCCATTCATCAGACCAAGTAATGTCTACAGTTGCCCCAATTAACACTCTCCTGCTGCCTTCCCAGCAGCCATCCCCCAATACTCTAGTGCCTGAGGCACACCAGCTTTAGTCCAAAGCCATTGCTAGGCTGCTTCGCCTTGTCCTCATTTTTCCAACCAAATATTGTTGAAATTCACCCATCATACATGATACCTTAAGATCAAAGCTATCATCTGCCTAATCTAAAATAAACCCTGGTCAGTTGGAAGCCTTTCTGCCTAAGGGTCTAGCTAATTGCTTCAATTACTTTTCAATTTCAAATCCCTCCATGTTTCTAGGGCTCTTAAGTCTCCTGTCCTTACAGCATTCTGTGCTTCAAGGACTCTTGCTTCCGCTTGTACACACTAGATCATGTCATATTGGCCCGAGAGTGATGCTTGACATCCACATATTAAACAGAAGGATTTACATGCTACCATATTTAACTGATTCAATACATATCTTCATTCTAGAAATTCAATAGCTATTTTGCTGCTATGAAACATCAGTGTTTGTCAATGCACCTTATTTCTTTTTCACATTTAAATGTTGAATGACTCTCTTTTATATTTTTGGTGAGCAGTTCTTTTCAACCAATACTCAGAATCCACACAAATTTGGGTATATTTCTCCAAAGTAGCTTCCTGAGAAGGATCCCTTAATCTTATCATCTAACCAGCAAGTCATTCTCATCAGTTCAGATGCAGAGAAACTCCAGGCAGGCTGTTCCTTGAGAAATAGAGAAGGTGTAATATTTAATTACAATCTGAAACTAAAAGCTACTTCACTAAAGAAAGTATTGCTATGTTGTGTGTGTGTATTTAACTCATTACATTCACTCAAACCCACAAATATACAAAAAAAAAAAAAAACCTGAACAAAATTTTGTGTATAAACCTAAAGGATAGGTTCTGAAATTTCTATTATAGTAATTGTTACCTATGTATTCATTTTGAGAAATGCCAATGGGTGTTTAGTGTTAAGATATGAATTACAGGTGGAGGAATCCACCATGGGGGGGGGGGGTATGGGAAGGGATTGGGGGAATCCCAGAGCCTATGAAACTGTGTCACATAATACAATGTAATTAAAAAAAAAAAAGAAAAGAAAAAAGATATGAATTACAGCAAATATTTCTTCCCATAAAAGAAAATCATAACATTAGCATAGGATGAATTAGCCCTGTGTCCCAATCAGCTCATCTAAGAAAATTTGATTCAAACCATTGTTAAAAATCTCAACTATTTATAATGATGAAAAATCCAGTTTGGGGAGGCAAAAATCTAGATACTACAGTTTTATATTTTTTTCTTCAAAATCTTGAAAGAATGAGAGTTTTCATTGGGTTAAAACAAATAATTGTTGCAAATATAATAATCAAATAAATTACCTTCTAAAGGATAAATAAACTGCATGTTTTAAATCTCATGACAATCCTACCATGGAGCAATGATTTTATTGTATTTAATGAAAATATTTTCCCATTTGAACAGCAATATGCATTCACATCAGCAGATCAATAGATGAACAAAACAATTTGCTGTTACAATGAAAATTTTTTTCA
This sequence comes from Ochotona princeps, assembly GCF_030435755.1. NCBI lineage: Eukaryota > Metazoa > Chordata > Mammalia > Lagomorpha > Ochotonidae > Ochotona > Ochotona princeps. The sequence continues at coordinate 36,090,007 of NC_080838.1, forward strand.
GCATAAAAAGGAACAAAATTCTGACACATGCTACAAAGTGGATTAATCTTGATAATGGTAATGTTAAGAGAGATAAGCCAGGCTTAAAAGAAATAATATTGCACAATTCCACTTAAATGAACACCCTATAATAAAATAGGCAAAGTTGTAGAGACAGAAAGTAAAATATCGCTGTTTCTAAGAGCTGGGGAATGGGGGCGTGGTGGTGGGCAGTTGCTTAGTGGATACTGAGATTCTGTATGGGTGTCAAATGAGTTCTGGAAGTGGACAGCAGGGATAACTACACGTCATTGTGAATGTACTTTATGCCACTGGATTGCTCTTAAACCTAGTTACAATGGCAAATCTTGCCCTGTGTTAACATCATTATAGTGAGAATACGAAGAATGAAAAAACAACTAGCATCAAATTATATGGCAGTTTATGAATTGTCTTCTACTTTCTGTTTTAATAGAATCCCACTGAGTAGGTAGTTTATCCAAGAAACAAGTTTGACTCACAGTTTTAGGAGTAGGAGGTCAGAACTTCCAAATGCCACCAACATATGAAATTGGGGATTGAGTTTCTAACATAAGACTTTGAGGTAAATTCTGAAATCAGGGTATAATTATTCTAAAGTATTGCTTTATCTGTTTTTTAATATGATGCTTTAATAAAATTGATGTTATTTTTGGAATTAAGGTCTAAATACTCCCTAATATTTACACTTAAAATACCATGTCCATGTGATGTTCATCTTTTTTGAGAATAGCAACAGCTACCATTTGTTAGGATTAGTAAACTATGTGACAAGCACATTGTGTGTGTTAGTTCATGTATATCTATCTTAAATGAACTTAATGAAAAAGTTAAGTTCTGAAGGCAACATTGTATCAAAAGTGGGTTTTGAATACAAGTCAATTTACACATAAATTTAGGTAGAAAGCAGTCAAAATGTTTAATTTTTGCCTATTTTTTGTATTAGAGCAATGTGGATGGTGACTAAAGTACATTACAAAACTACTATTGCCTCTTAGTATTATCAAGCAACTATATTTTAGTAAAATATATTCCAGACCCCTAGTGTCCACTAATTCACAGACTTATCGCAGTATGCTCATCTCTGATTTGGAAAAATGTAGGTACATCTTGAAAAGGTGAAGTTCTGGGGCTGATGTTGTGATATGGTGGGCTAAGTCACCACTTGTGACTTTGGCATAATGTATCAGAGTGCCATTTTGAGTCCTGGATGCTCTGCTACTAATCCAGGTCCCTGTTAATACACCTGGGAAAGCAGCAGATGATTGCCTAAATGCTTGGGCCACTGCCATCTGTGTGGAAGACCTGGATGGAGTTCCTGGTTCCTAGCTTCAGCCTAGCCCAGCCAGAGCCACTGTGGTCATCTGTGAAAGCAGTGGGTAGATCTCTTTTTCTGTTTTCTCTGTCACTCTGCCTTTCAAATAAACAAATCAGGTTCAGCACGATAGAATAGTGGCTAAATCCTCAGCTTGCATGCACCGTTGGGATCCCATATGGGTGCTAGTTTGTGTCCCAACTACTCCGCTTCCCTTCCAGCTCCACGTTTGTAGCCTGGGAAACCAGTAGCGGATGGTCCAAGACCTTGGGACCCTGCACTGGTAGAGGAGACTGTCCCAGAAGAAGTTCTTGGCTCCTGGCTTCGGAGGGGCTCAGTCCCGGCTGTTACAGCCAGTTGGAGAATGAACCAGCAAATACAAGATCTTTCTCTCTGTCTCTCCTCTCTGTAAATCTGCCTTTCCAATGAAATAAAGAAATTTTAAGAAAAATAAGTAAACAAATCTTCTAGGAAAAAAAAATGAACTCCATATAAAGAAAAATGGTTGTTAAGGCAGACCCACCCAGGACAACATCTATGTGTGACAGAGATTAGGAAAAGTATTAACACATAAGATAACTACTTCATCCTTGCCAAAATGTAATGGGGGCTCACTAGGATGTGTCTTGTCCCAAGCTATTACAATGGAATACTCATCTCTGGAAAATGGATAAAGAAAAGAGGTTTATTTGGCTTCCAATTTCAGTTGCTGGAAAATTACACAGTCCAGAGAAATAGAAACACAGTTCCCTATGTGCCAAAGAGTCCACATGCAGTCAGTGGCCTGACCCCTTGGTGTCTGAAGATCTATTTCAGTTCTGTGAGACAGGCACCATTGTGAGCATTAATCCTTTAATTGCCTTCCACTAGTCCTTCCTTTTTAAAAAATTTATTTTTACATGAAAACCAGAGTTACAGAGAGGAGAGAGAGAAAAAAAATTTCTTTTCCTGTTCACTTCCTAAATGGTTGCAACAGCAAGAGCTGAGCCAACTCAAAGCTAGGAGCCAGAAGCCTCTTTTGGATCCCCCTTGTGGTTGCAGGGTCCCAAGGTCTCAAACATCTGCCTCTGCTTTCCCAGACCATTAACAGGAAACTGGATTGGAAGTGGAGCCACCTGGACACAAACCAGCACCACAGCAGCAGACCTACTGCACCATTGGGTTGACCCTCACACTAACCCCTTTTGAGGGTACCACCTTTTCAACAAGACCACACTGGGAACCACACCTCTAGCAGATGATGCTTTTGGGGATAAACCGTATCCAAACCACAGCAGCACACAAATTGAGACTTAGAAGTGACTGTTCTTTGTCTTCAAAGCATCTTTTCATCCTATCACCATTAACCCAAGTATTTATTGAGCTCCTATTGTGTGGGAGGCATATTACAAGGCCAGACATAGCAGCACTGAACAAAGTGCATGCACACACACACACACACACACACACACACACATGCACTTGTGCATATTTGTCCTTCTGGAGTTTATATTCTCATCAGGACAGACAACGTAAGCAAGATGATCAAGATAGTGCTCTTCTTGGTGGTAAGTATGAGAAAATATAGCTGAATATTATTAAAGTAACGTACCTGAGCAGGTGTGTGTGAACACAGCAGGTTATTGCAGCACCTGGGTTTGAGTCCCAGCCCTCTTTCTACTACAGCTTCCTGCTAAGGCGCCAGGGGAGACAGTGGCTGTTGGCCCGAGTGGTTTGGTCCCTGCCACACGTGTGGGAGACCTAGATGATGTTCCACAGTCATGACTTCATCTTGGCCCAGGGCTGACTGGTGTGGACAGTTAAGGAGTGAATCCAAGGATGGGAGAGTCTCTGTTCACCTCCTATTCTCACCTCTCTCTTCAAACGAATAAAAACAATGAGTAAATACTTTTCTAAAAACTAAACAAACTCAACTATCTTTTAAAAATCATTGTACATTATAACTGGAAGAATAAAAATCGTGTGTGCATTCAGTATGCTGTCTTCAGCTGAATTAATCTCCAAAAGTAAGCTCTAAACTCACAAGTTAAAAAGATTGTTTATTGACTTGCATCTCCCACAGCGTCTGTGTCACATGAGGAACATTAAACCTTCTTACTGAATAATCAATACTTTGACAAGTTATCATAGGACTCAGAGGCAGAGCAATACACTTCACCCAGTCTTTGCAAAGGAAATATTGCTCTAAGCCAAGCACAAGCAAACAACTGCACAGAGATGAACTAAAACTCTAGAAGCCTGTGCTTGGTGCTGGCTCCTGCAGATTTCCTTGCCTCCCCTCTGCCCAACAACTCTCTGCTCTGCAGCCCCTTCTCCCCTCTTCAGTGCACCCGATCATCACGTTAATAAGAGCTGATTTGTAAATAGCGTCTCCTTCTCCCCATCTCACCCACCACCGCCAACCCCCACCCCCTTTGGCCAGGCTCCTACTTTTCTCCTCAATGGCACAGATGCGGCTTTGAGCTGACTGGGACCAGGCAGCTATTAGCAGCAAATCCAGTGAGGGAAATTAATGAAGGGAACAACTAATAAAAGACAGCTCAGGACAGCCAGACTAACTTGCTTGGAGCAGTAATTAACTTTTTTTTTTTTAGTTCATGAAGGTAAATACGCCATCGGCACTAGTCCAATCTAACTCTTCTTTATTAAAAAAGAGAGCAGAGCTATTCATGGGGAGCTGATACTTAATCTGTTTTCTCCCCCCAAAACAATTTTAAATTACTGTGTGATGTGTTTATATGTCCATGATGCCCAATTCAAGAGACACCTTTAAAGATCAGAAAGAAACGAGGCAGATGAAAGAATACGCGTCTCTTTATAAAGCAGATCACCATCTCGTGCCTGGATGCAGCTTAAAAGAGAGAAATGTTTTTGAAAGGCTTACTTTTCCTCACCACCTAAAATGATTGACTTCTGTCTGATGGAAATGCTGAATGGAAAACAAAACTGAATCCAAGGCACACAGCTGTTTTTGATGTCAGTGTTAAATATCAGCCTAGCTTGAGGGACATTTCCATTGTCTCTACAGGCTTGCAGTTTTAGTTCCTAAAGACAAAAAGCAGCTTAAGAGTAGGTTTCTCCATGTGTTTTGGAAAATAAAATGGACTCTGAAAACTGAAATCTTTTTGAAGATAATGTCAAGAGCAAATGCTAAGCTTCATTCAGAAACATTTCTGGAAGCAAAACTAGTGTACTTCATAAAAACATTGAAAGTCTCAGTAGAGAGCACTATTCTAAGCATAAGTCTTTGATCTAACCTCAGACCTAGTTGGCTCATATTTAGTCTTGATCATATAGTCATTGGATCATATAGTCACTCAGTCACAAACAGCCTCTTGAGCCTCAGAGCCTCCGATGCTCTGGCTATTCCCAAAAGGAAAAAAAAAAAGACTTCATCATTTATTCTACATCAAAAATTAATGGTAAGAGAGTGGAGCAGGTGGTAAGGAGGAAGCTTGGATCCCAACCATGAAGACACCCAGACCTTCACCACAAACTATTAATACGAGCAACAAGGACTATATCCCAACTGCCAAGGAGGCCACAGGGAATTGGATGCCCTCAGAGGCCGAGTACTCTGAGGTCACCCACCCCCAACTGGAGCTTCTGCAGGGGATGGAAGAAGTCCAAACACTACCGTGCAGAAACCAACGTCATCGGAAAGACAACCAGAAGCCCTGAGCGGTCCACAGAAACAGAACAATAAACGTCCTTCGGGACCAGGCAGGAGAGCTTTCTCTGGTCCGAGCCTGGCTCCACCTCTGGACCCCCACTCTCCCTCGCAATGACCATCGGGATCGCTCCGAAAACCCCTCATAGTAAACAAACAATCATACAAACTAAAAAAATCTAAAATAAATAGACAGGAAAGAGCTGGTGTGGATTGGCTCATGCCTCACTGGGTGGGACACAAAGATTAGTCACTCCTCACCATGGTGTTGAGGATTTTCCTGCACACCCCACCCCCAAAAAATGTTCTGCACCTTAGTTGTCAACAAATATCTTGTTAGAGTTACAAGCCAGTCTAGATTATCCTAAAATCTGCCAAGATCAGCAAAATTATACTTCAACACAACAAATGGCTAAATACTAAAATGAAATAGACATGAGACAGCTGAATGGTACCTTATAGCCATTTTAAGGTATATAGTAGCCGGTCCTGTATATAAACTAAAATTGAAATGTCAATGAGCTAATCAGAGGTTGTGGTTAAGAACTTGTTTTTTTTTTTTTTTTTAACATACTGGTTACTCAAAACCATGTCAATTCCATAATGTTGCAAATTGCTGTTGATGTTATATTGGGACTCTTAATTGACTAGGATGATATTCTACCAGCTCTAACTTCGGACCAGAAATGGTCTCCCCAAGAAACTGTTCAACCCATCTGGACAATAAGTAGCTGGACTCTATGCTTGGTATACGTTTGCAAGGAAAGAATCTTGATTGAATTTGAACCGTAATATTGCATCAAGGTGGAGGAATCCACCAGGGGGGAGGGGCGTGGGGAGGGGTGGGGGGATTCCCAGAGCCTATGAAACTGTCACATAATGCAAAATAATTAATAAAAAAAATTAATGGTAAGACTCCACCTTGATGTGGATTATGCTTTCCCCTTCAAGCCCGGGTGGAACAAAAGGAAAAGATGTCATCACAGTGGATTCTATCCCCAGGATCCCAGGAATCAATGGGCTCTTCAGGTCCACCAAACTGCCACCAGCCGTGATGGCAAGAACAGTGCAAAAAGAGGGTTCAGTGGAGAGAGGATGGCTTCCTTTGAGGGGCAGAGTCTCAAAAAACAGGTACCCTTTTGCAAAATTACCCTCATCCAGGCAATAGAGCTGTAAGAGAAGAGGTAGAGCCCCAAACTGCTATTTCCTGTGAGGTATCAGAAGAGACCAATTAGAACTATGCATAAGCTTACTTGTATGGCAGTACTGTGGAGAGTTAAAATTCTGGTTTGTGAAAAGAGATGAAGAAAAATGTGGATATGCTTTGAAAATAAAAAATGCCTCTTACTATATGACTAAAAGTGATCAAATTCATAAGAACAGAAAGCACAACAGCAGTTACCAGGTGTTACCAGGGAAGCGAATGAGCAGCTGTTATTAAGTTTTATTTCAGCTTTTTTTTAAATTTTCTTAAATTTATTTTTTTATCTGAAAGGTGGACAGAGAGAGGGACAGAGAGATCACCCATCTGCTGTATGAGCAAAGTTTGGCAAACTATTGCACACTGATAGGAATACACTCAATATCATGCAACTGTACAATTAAAATGGCTAAGCTGATTTTTAAAGTCATTTTTAAGGCATGAAAGACTTTTTCACATAAAAATCATTTAGAATCCAGCACCATGGTATAGTAGGTTAAGCCTCTGCCCATGGCATGGCGCGAGCATTCCATCTGGGTGCAGGTTCTTGTCCCAGTTGCTCTACTTCTGATCCAGCTCCCTGCTTATGGCCTAGAAAAGCAGCAGAGAATGGCCCAAGTCCTTGCACCACTGCACCTAAGTGGCCCACCCAGAAGTAGCTCCTAATTCCTGGTTTTGGATCAGCTCAGCTCTGACAGTTGCAGCCATTTGGGGGTGAACCAGTGGATGGAAGATCTGTCTCTCTGTCTCTCCTCTCTGTCAACTTGCCTTTCCAAGTAAAATAAATGAATCTCAAAAAAAATGAAGTTATGCTCACCTCAAATAAGCAAACATCCACATTAATGTTGGTAGGCTACATTACTATGTAGTAACAAACAGGCCCCAAAACATAATGGCTTAACTTACAAATTTTTTTTTCTTCCTCTCTATAGCATTGACTGGTGGGTTTAGGTGCCTCCTGAGGACCCAGAAGGCCATCGAGCTTTGCTATTTAGGCCTCAGTATCTCAAGATAAGAAGACAGATACTATCGAGGAGGTCCCACTCTGGGGCCATTGCAAGGAGTCTGAGTTTGCCCAAAAGGCTTAGAAAAGGCGAAGATTAGGAGTGTCCTGGATAGTATCCAGCAGCAGCCTTGTTTTGTTATATGGAATATGCTGAACATTATGGACTGAAATGATACAGTAAGATTGAAGGAAGAATCTAATAATAGCAACCAGGAAATTGTTTCTTCTGAAACACATGAGAATGTTGTCTAGTGTGCAGGGAATTGCTCTGTTGGAGCAAGAGAAAGCTCTACTTAGACAGTGAAATGGGACTGCAGGCCTAAGAGAACAATAGCCTGATAGTCATGAATGTTATGATTCTGTGAGATACAGTAAGGTCCTGATGATACAAACATAGCTGCCCTATTTAATGCTGTTGTTATTTATGTTTTTATGTAGTGTTTATTTTGTATTATTTGAAAGGCAAGAAGACATAGAGACACAGGAACAGAACCAGAGAGAAAAATCATTCATTCACTAGTTCATTAGTTCACTCCCTAAATCCCTGCAACAGATGGCTCAGGGTCAGGCCAAAGCCAGGAGCCCAGAACTCCGTGGTCCTGGCAAGAACCCAACCACTTGAACTACTTGAACCCAACTACTGCTGCCTCCCAGGGTAAACATCAGAAAGAAGCTGGAAGTGGAGTGGAGTGGAGCCTACTAGTCAAACTCAGGTACCTGATATAGGATGCAAGGGTCCCAAGTGGTATCTTAACTGCTACACCAAATACCTTCTACATTTTTTTCATTATTTAGAGAATATGTTATTAGTTTTGTAATCAAACCCACATAGATAAGACCCTATATGTGTTTAACATAGTGTGTTGCCCTGGTACGAATAAGAAAAAATGAAGTTTAATGTTTCCAGACCAACATGACTGTTAATTTCTGTACAATGGCAACTCAACATAGTCAACTAGGATACTTTTCTCACTGTTGACAATACAATTAAAGTTTCCCAAAACTCAATTATATATGCATGTGTACAGGTATGTATACATACTTAGGTATATTTATATTAAAACACCAATAATAGCAGTATGGTTATGTGTCAATTGCTGCAACAGCTTTTCCAAGCTCTGAAGTCATCTGAATGAAATTACAGAGACATACAAAAAAATTTGTTGAAGATTAACAGAGAGAATTAGAAAGATTCCATCCACTGGTTCATGTAAGTACCAGAACTGGACCAGACTGAAGCTGGGAGCTTCTTCCAGGTCTCTCATGTGTGTGCAGGGGCTCAGGGTCTTGGACCATGTTGCAATGCTCTCTCAGATTCATCATTAGGGAGCTGAATCAAGAGCTGAACAGCTGAAACTTGAATCAGTGCACCTGATGTCCCAGGTGGCAGTTTGATCTTCCATGCCACAATGTAAATGTTTTACAATACCTAATCTTTCCAAAGTTTCTAACAAAATTTCTGGAACTTAAAGTTGTTTCATGAATGCAAAAAGTTTAAAAGGACCAGTATTTATTAATACTCTCCTTCTATTCCTTTAGCAATGATGTGAAAACATCAGAGTCTAAATGACACTGAAAATGACACTCATCAGCTTGAAGAAGAGACAGGTGCTATTAAAGAAAATTGAACTTTGGTTTCTCTTGGGTAGAATAATAAAGAATCACTGTTATCTGGGGCTGGACCTTGGAGTAGGAGTTAGACGTTGCTTGGAACACCCCATCATATTTTGGAGTGCCTGATTAGAGTTCCAGATCCTATGTTTCTGATTAATCTTCCTGGCAAAGTACCCAGGGAGGAAGTAGAGGATGGCAAGTACTTGGGTCCCTAAACCTGTGAGGGAGATCCAGATGGAATTTCCAACCCCCAAAATGATCCTGGTTCATCCCTTCCTGTCACAGACATTTGGGGAGTGATCCAGCAAATAGAAGTTCTCTCTATACTGGTCTCTTTGTCTCTACCTTGCAAATAAAATGAAAATAAGTATGTAGTAAAATAGCTGAAAACTATGTAGTAAAATCGTCTGAAAACTCTGGCAGGGAGTTGTCACCGTAACAATTTTCTCTAATGTGAAGTGTTATGTTCACTGTCAATATATGTAGTTACAGAAATGTCTGTAGAGGTCAGGGGAGAAGAGTACTGCTGGCCAGAGCCATCATCAAGTCAGCTTAATGTAACAGTCAGAACACCTTTGTTCTTAAAAAAAAAAAAAAATCTAGAACTTCTAGGAACCTCTCTCTGGTATATGAGAGCAAATCTAACATGCCAGAACAGCTCCACCTGAAGATAATTGAGCCTTCCTTTAAATTAATTTCTCACAGAAAAATAAAATTCATTTTCCATTATACTCCTTCTGGTACTTTCTTTTTTTTTTTTTTCATTTTATTCCTATGAATTTTACTTTTATTTATTTATTTATTATTTTTAATTCATTAATTACATTGTATTATGTGACACAGTTTCATAGGTACTTGGATTCTCCCCACCCCTTCCCAAACCCTCCCACCATGGTGGATTCTTCAACCTTGTTGCATAACCACAGTTCAAGTTCAGTTGAGATTCCCCTTCTGGTACTTTCTAAACTGAAGACAACAAATGAAGTCTCCCAGATGATCTGAAAATAAGAGAGCTTCCGCTAGAAAGGTAGCATTTGTCATAGATGTCCCTTGGAATGCCCGAATCCCATGGGGCTGGCTTTGATCCACCCAGTTCTGGAAGTTTTGGGTATTCGAACTTGCAGATGGAAGATCCCAGTGTGTGTGTGTGTTTCAAGTGAATAAAAAGAAATAAACAAAAATGAAGCAAAAAAAAGAGCAAGAACTCTACTGAAAATGTTTTCCTATATACCTACCCATCGTCATACAGACATGTTCTGAAAGAATTGCTGCTGATTCAGACAAAACGCTGCATTTGAACTTGAAATTTCGGAGTTGCTCTACTAGCAAAATCATATCTTTCCTTATCTACTTCTAAGGTATTGCCATAGTGATTTTTACAGTTAAACAAACCAGTAGGAATATAGATAAGTTTGCTTAAAATTTTTACCATGTTCTTAGCATTATCCTATGGAAGTAATATTCACAAATTAATACAACACTTATCTAAAGAGTATGGCTAGAGTCTGGCATGGTGGTGCAACAGACTAATTCTCCACTTCAAATACCAGCATCCCATATGTGCACTGATTTGTGTCAATATGCTCCACTTCTGATCTAATTCCCTGTTTATGGCCTGAGAAAACACCAGAGGATGACTCAAATCTTTAGGACCCTAACTCCATGTGGGAGACCCAGAAGAAGTTCCTGGCTGCTGGCTTCGGACCAGTTCATCTCTGGCTACTGCAGGGGAGCGAACCAGCATATGGAAGATCTCTTTCTGTTCCTGTCTCTCCTTCTCTCTGTCAACCCACCTTTCAAATTAAAAAAATGAAATAAATAAAAAAGAAAAGTATGTTTAGATGTTCCTCCAGTTACACCTCACTTGACTTATTTTCAAAATATTCAAAAGCGAGTTAACAAAATAATTTAAGCATAATTCTTACATTGACGCAATCTTGCAATTGTTTGCATGGGACGATTCAGTGGATAGAAAATGACAGAGGGCAAAAGCAAGTTAAATTAAGATTATCCCAGAATGCTTCAGTTTTGACTGCTTTGGTGCATCTTAGGATTGATGTATTATAGAGAAAGCAATGGTGAGCCTTGGTCTTACTCTTTGTCACCCTGGCACTAATGTGACTTCTTTAAGCTATTCTTATGCCAAGGGGGCAATAAACCCCCTTGAGAGCCAGAGAGCTGCCTGTGGAGCCACGACAGTGCACAGAAGCTTTCATGCCAAAATACAACGCACAAAGGGATCATAAACACATTTGAAAAGGAAGATGGTCTCTTTGTCGCATGGAATTAGGCTTTATTGCAAACTGCTGCCATGGAAACCAGTCCCATTTCTCTATAGTTTAAAGGTTCTAGTTTCTTTTTATTTATTTTTATTTATTTATTTATTTATTTATTTATTTATTTATTTTTGCAGGGACTGCATCACTTTGGTTTCCGCATTAAACAAAATAGGCAAGAAGTTTTGATTCTTTTCTTCATCATTGCATGTTTCCAGGCAGGACTCCAGCCACTGAGTCACAGGGAGGAAGGGGGAGTGAGCCTTCTAGCACATATGGACAAAAGTTTCAAGGAAACATTTGGTGACACTGCCTGCTTCCTTCAGGTCAATATGTACCCGAGAAGATAGAAGCTCTTAGCGAGTCTTGTAGGTCAGCTCCAGTCCAAGCAGCCTGCTCCTGGAGATGTATCCCTGGAAATGACTTTTTACTGCTTGTCTTAATTTCTAACAGCCTTGGAATGTAACAGGCAGTAAGCTGAGTTTCTGAAGTAACATGTAATAGCTTGTATCTGAAGAATAGTCCCCAAAACGGAACCTCAGCGCGGGATCCCATTGCGCAGAACTGTAAACCTCAGATCCTTTTATTTCTTCAGAAACCTACCACTTGTTTTGTTGGAAAGAGGCTACAGGCTCGAAAAGCGAAAGCTACACAAATACAAGAGTGGATCACCGAAGCTGTTGACTGAAAATTTGCAGCCAAAAACTGATTGGGCACCAGACACAGACCCAGGTGGGGTCAACTCCGTGAAGTGCTCGCTGGGGAAGAGACCCTAGACTTTCAGGAGAAAATCCTGATGCTTTATCTTGCTCCATTTCCGTTTGTGTCCCCTCCCGCAGGTGACACCTGCCCAGGCTGGAGCTCCAAGCCGGCGCTCAGGGAGGCCTGGGTGTCCCCAGTCAGGCGTCTAAGTTGGCATTTCCCCCTTTGGCTTCGTGAGCAGCTGGAGAAGCTGCAGCGCCCCATCCTCCCTCCCCGGACCCTGGCATCCACAGCGGAGCAGGGAGGGGCAAAGTCATTTATGGGAGCCTGTACACCATCAGGATCTTTTCCCACTCGGTCCTCTCAACAACTCAGACCACCTCACTGGGGGAAAGAATAGCGCCGGCCACACCGGCTTTCGCGTTCCGCTTTCCGGATGACTGAACTTCTTTGCTTGCCTCTCCTGTCCCGGGCAGGGGGCAGGGGGAGTGAATTCGAAACTGCCCCAAAGCTGGGAACCCGCACCCTCAGGGATTCAAAAAGCGACTCCATTCAGCGTCTTCCTTAAAACGAACCTCATCTCCACTGGCTAAGCAAGAAAAAGGAAAACGGGTGGGCGGACTGGGGCGGGGAGGGGAAGGATGGTTCCTGCAGATCTCACCGCTGCTCCGCTCGGGAGACACCTGAGGATCGCAAACCAACCAGAGCCTAGAAGGGCACCCCCACCGCATCCGCCACCAATAGGAGGGGGTGTGGGAAAGCGTGTTCCTCACCTGCGTACCCAGAGCTTTCAAAAGGAAACTGCGGGAAACAATGAGCCCTGGACGACGGGGCGAAGTGCAAGGGGTTGAGAACACTCCTGCGTCACCCCAACTCACCCAGCTCCTCCTGTGGGGGCATTCCCGAGCCTTAATCATTACAGTGGTTCCTTTAAGAGGGAAGGCCGCTGCTGCTGACTTGACTCCTCAGCCCCACACGCGGTCAGTGCAATGAAAGATCTGAATCTAGCTTTGTTGCTGCGCGACCAATAGCGGACTTGGGGAGACCAAACCTAGGATTTCTGGCCACTTCAAAGCACTGATTATGCAAATACCCATTTATTTTTTAAGAGTAAAAGAAAATGGAGGGGGAATTATTTATCACACAATGAACCCCCTGCCAGGGTGGGAAACAATAGATCAGACCAGATAGCCCTACTCGCCCCGGGCTGGGGGAGCGGGAAGGGAGGAGGGGTGCTTGGAGCCCTCACGTTTTATTGGTCTAACCTAATTTCACTAATTCTCCTTTCACACATTTCTTTGACGGATTCGGAGGCCGGGACTTTTACGCTCCCGGCAGCGCCCTACACTGGGCACAATTCAAGAGCTGCCCGCTTTATTTAATTAATACATTCAAAGCTCGCCTGGGAGCCCTAAGCGCTGGAGGGAGGCAGGCGCTGGCTGGGCTGAAGGATGAGGCGCTTTCAACTGGTTCCAGGTGCAGGCGCCCAGAAGTCAACCCGCCTGAGGCCGGGCAAGCCGGAGGTGCACCCGACGGGTGGGGGCGCAGCGGCCCCCAGCCTCGCCCCACAGCCTCCATCCTGTCTCCAGCCCAGCCGGGCGCCCCTGCTACCCATCGGAGTACAGGCCTGCGGGCGCCGCTAAAACTGACCTATGTGCTGTCAGACAGGACTCTGGGAAGGACCCACCAGGGTCAAGGCCTCCGGAGCCCTTCCAGCAACCTCGCCCCAGCCAGGCTGCATAGGGCTGCGTTCTGGAGGGAACCCACCCGGCTCAAGCCTCTCCTCCCAACCCGGGCTGGGCCTGAGGCTGGGGCTGGAGCTGCGGATGGATGCCGTGCACCTGCAGGATCCAGAGCGAGGCTGTCCCTTCTTTCTCTTTTCTCCCCCGTTTTGACCCTTGGCTGCGTTTATGATATGGTATGCGCTGTAACAAGGTCTGCACCCTTCAGAACAAGTGCACATAACCAGCGCAGGAATCCTGGACTCCCTCGAAACAACACCCACTGAGGACAGCCAAGAGACGCTTAGGTACCCGCGCGCTGAACGGATCTGGCACCACCGGAGATATGGGAAAAGCTCCGCGGAGCTGTTGGAAATTTCTCTGGTCAGCCGCCGGGGGGGCGGGGGGGGGGGGGAGGTAAAGAAAGAAAGAAAGAAACAAATCGGGCTGCAACGCACCCCCGCTGCCTGCGCCGGGGTTTACTTGGCTAACTCACAGCAGCGCTGACCACGTTGTCCCCTAGTGCTGGAGCAGCGGTTAGACCCTGCAATTGCACCCATTCCTGCCAAGGAAAGGACGGTTGGGCTAGGTAGTGTGCTGTGTTGGGGGAGGAGCACTCCCAGCTAGGAGACTATTAGATGGTATTGAAAATAATAATAACTGCAAGATGGAGGAATCCACCATGGGGGGAGGGCACGGGGAGGGATTGGGGGAATCCCAGAGCCTATGAAACTGTGTCACATAATGCAATGTAATCAATAATAATGATAAAAAAGACAAAAAAGAAAAAACAATAATAATAATAATAATAACTGCAACAATTTACCGTGACTCAAGGCGTGCTTTAGGTGAGGAGGAAAATCCTGGGTAGGGGTTCTGTGTGGCAGAGGGAAGCCCGCGGTGTTCTATGGACACCTCCAGGAAGTAACTGTGTGAAGAAAGCGTCTTGCCAGGTGGGGAGTTACCTGTCCTATACCCCAAGGCTATCCATCCCTGCCTCTCCAGCTGAGCACTTAGGGTCGCTTTTATTTATTTATTTATTTATTTTTATTACAAAGTCAGACATACAGAAAGGAGGAGAGACATGAAGATCTTCCGTCCGATGTTTCACTCCCCTAGTGACCTCAACGGCCGGTGCTGAGCCGATCCGAAGCCAGGAACCTGGAACCTCTTCCGGGTCTCCCACGTGGGTGCAGGATCCCAAAGCTCTGGGCCATCCTCTACTGCTTTCCCAGGCCACAAGCAGGGAGCTGGATGGGAAGTGGAGCTGCCTGGATTAGAACCGGCGCCCATATGGGATCCTGGGGCGTTCAAGGCGAGGACTTTAGCCACTAGGCCACGGCCTGGGCCCTTAGGGTCGCTTTTTAAGGGATCACTTCACCAACTGAAGAGGATTCTGTCTTGGAAAAGCTGTGGTTCCTTGGCATGATTCATTCTCTCTCTCTCTCTCTCTCTCTCTCGCTCTCGCTCTCGCTCTCTCGCTCTCTTGCTCTCTCTCTCTGTCTCTCTCTCTCTCTCTCTCTCTCTCTCTCGCTCTCTCTCTCTCTCTGTCATCTTTTTATTTTATTTGAAATGCAATGTGTGTGTTGGAGAAGGGGAGGGGATGTTTCATCTGTTCAGTCACTTTCCAAGTGGCCTCAATTGCCAGAGCTAGGCCAGGTGCCAGGAACTCCATCTTGATTGGCTGGCAGGGGCCCAAGTACACTGGCTCTCATCTGCTACTTAACAGGAAGCACATTAACAGCACATTAACAGGAAGCTGGGTCAGAAGTGGAGCAGCTGGGACTGCCACTGGAAAGCTGATACAGTATCCTGTGTGGCCACATACTGTGCCACAACTCCAGTTCCATAAACTGGATTGCTGGCAAGTTTCTAGAAGAGGTACCTCACATGCCAAATATTATTAAAGCAGCAAGACGCTATTCCACAAAAAAAAAAAAAAATGAATGTTTTCAAGCTCTTGCATTGCAATTGTTTTGTTTGACTGGCTTGCCTTTTTGTACAGGAGAAGCATAAATGTGTTTCTAGCCACATGCAGCAGAGAAACATCACCTTCTTGCCACATGAGATAATCAAGGAGTAGCAAAGAGTAGCACAGATTTATGTTAGAAGGAATTCCCAACAGTTTTGTCTTTTGTACAGCCATAAAAAACTAAAAATATCAGACTGCTTCTTCCTTGGATAAAAATGAAATAATTAAAATAGGAAGCTGTTCTATGTGTTTGGAGAGGAGGAGGAGCTTCAGACAGATGTCTGGGGGAGAAATTATCATTGTGTCATGCAGGTAAGTGAGGATTTTGACTAAACTAGAAGCAGATGCTATCCATTGCTATCCAGGGGAAGGAGCAGGAGGGAAGAGGACTATGAACAAATTAACTTTTTTTTAAAACATAACCTAATATTTTTAGTTTGAGTTATAGAGAAACTTTACCCAACAGTCTTGAGATTAGAATGTGGTCAGCCCAGAAATGGTCTCCCCAAGAAACTGTTCAACCCATCTGGACAATAAGTAGCTGGACTCTATGCTTGGTATATGTTTGCAAGGAAAGAATCTTGATTGAATTTGAGCTGTGATACTGCATCAAGGTGGAGGAATCCACCAGGGGGGACTCCCAGAGCCTATGAAACTGTCACATAATGCAAAATAATTAATAAAAAAAAAGAATGTGGTCAGCGTTCACTGGTCATTTTTAACCCCAAATCAATCAAAGCTCTTGTTGGTGCTTTGGAAATTGTGGTGTCAATTAAATCATTTTGTTTCCTCATAGAAGTTTTGACTATGTAATTACTTTTAAAACTATGCGAAAGCAGAGCCATTTTAGAGGGTTTTTTTTAATCTATTCTGAATATATTCTTTAGTCTAAGAGTTTGCTTTTCTTTTTCCTAAAGATTTATTTATTTTATTACAAAGTCAGATATGCAGAGAGGAGGAGAGACAGAAGGGAAGATCTTCCGTCCGATGGTTCACTCCCCAAGTGACCACAACGGCCGGTGCTGTGTCAATCCGAAGCCAGGAACCAGGAACCTCTTCCGGGTCTCCCACGCGGGTGCAGGGTCCCAATGCATTGGGCCGTCCTCAACTGCTTTCCCAGGCCACAAGCAGGGAGCTGGATGGGAAGTGGAGCTGCCAGGATTAGAACCGGCGCCCATATGGGATCCTGGGGCGTTCAAGCCGAGGACTTTTTAGCCGCTTAGGCCAAGCCGCCAGGTCCCTAAGAGTTTGCTTTTCAAAAGAGCTAATTGGTTAAGGCAGCTAACACAAAATCAGCTTCCAAGGATGAACTTACTAATAGTTGTGGCACAGATGTTAGAGCTGGCAGAGCGAGCTCCTAAGGTCCACTGTTCAGTCCCTTTAGGTTACAAGGGAGTAATAAAGTCAAAGATGTGTAAGCACCAAATTCCTACATTTTGCATGAAGTTTCCACCTTCCTACTTTTTGAAATCAAAATTTTAGAGTTTATTATTAAACGTTAGAGTTTATTATGATGTAATTATCATTTTAATTTTGCTGCCCCCTTCTGTTCAGTTTTCTCGGAAATTGATGTCTTAAAAATAAAATCTTTTGTTATCAGTTATTCTTATTTGTGGCTCAAATACTATTGTTTCTTTTAATTGCTCTGTGAAACTATACATGTTGTCCCCCTAAACACAAGTACTGTATTTGACACAGTGAAAAGCACAACTTGTGCATGTAAAAACTACACAAGCCAGAAAAAAACTGAATACAACACACAGCACTTACGAAAATTAGATACTTTATTATAGTTTAATCACAAGAACAATCTTCTTGTTCTTCAAGACGTAAATACATACTAGAATAAACTCTGTCGCATATACAAAAAATACATACTTTTCCCATGAAAATTTTCTTTATAATAAATAGAAGGGAACACGTGTGTGGCTGATCCCAAGAATGCTCCGTGTCTGCTTGGGTTTTCAGACTGTTGATTTATTTTTAATCTCTTGAAAGAATGGGGAGTTCCCTCTCTCTCAAAGGTCGAGATAAATAATGCATGAAGCAAACCTCCCTCCTGATTTCTCCCTTTT
The DNA here is from genome assembly GCF_030435755.1 of Ochotona princeps. Lineage (NCBI taxonomy): Eukaryota > Metazoa > Chordata > Mammalia > Lagomorpha > Ochotonidae > Ochotona > Ochotona princeps. Next base: position 36,107,577 of record NC_080838.1, read on the forward strand.
CCTTCACATTTCTCCTTTTGATAGAGAGTTCAGCCTAAATTTCCACGCTTGTATTCAATCATTACAAAGCCTACAAATTATACAATGACTTCTAACCTGGCCCTCTAACAAAACAAGTCCCCCCCCCCTTATAAATCATAACAGACAGATGGCAAAATGGTGAAGAGAAAGGAGAAAGAAGGACAGGACAATGGGCATTGTGACGAATATGGGAAACAGAACAAAGTGCACATCAGAGAGGGAAAGTTTGGTTTGACAGGTGAAATTCCCACAGCCTGCAGACAGCAATGGGAATAAAGCAGATGCCTGCCCTTGCAAATCTGTGGATAACATTATTACCGGTGAAATCATTCAAATGCTAAGATACATTTGTTTCTACTCGACATTAACATCTCTATGTGGAAGCGAAAGTGAAGAGATCATGAGAACTGGTTGAATCTCCACTGGGAGATTCACACGCGCTACGCCGAGTCCCCAGCGGGCGTGGCGTGGCGTGGCCGAGGAAGGGAGGAGTGGCGTCCACCACGCGCTCTTTCACCTTCGCCACCTCTTTTCCCAGCGCATCTTCCCTAGTTCCCATACTTGCACCTTCGCGAAAGCCCATCTGCAGGAAGGAACCCCACAACTACGGAAAGCAAGTGCTCCAAGAAGCGGGGTGAGTGGCTTCCAGAGCGTGGAGAATGGAGGCGGGTAAGGGCGGGAGGTGGGCTTGTTGGTGAGCAGGGGGAGGACGAGCCACAGCTGCCAGTAAGGCCTGGCGGGTGAGCGGGGAGGAGAGGGAAGAGCAGAGATCGCAGCTCTAGATACAATCCCTGGCTATGGGGAGGTGAGATGCATAGCGGTGCTTGTCGGGAGCTGGGGCCTGCCAGTAGTCCAAGTCTGACCCGGCCGGGCTGGCTGGCGATAAAGTGCAACTGTAGGGGGAGGTGGAGTTAGAGACGGAGGAGGACGGCGCAGGGCTGTTGGTGCAACTCCACGTGGAGGCGGGCGACGGGCTATCGGCGCTGCTGCTCAGGGTAGCGCTAGCGCTTCCTGGGCTCAGCAGCACAGCCTCGGAGAAGAGCGCCCCCGGCAGGCCCCCGCCGCCACCCCCGCAGTGGTCGGCCAGGCGCAGGGTCTCGGTGAGCGCCCAGATGTAGTTGTGGGCGAAGCGCAACGTCTCAATCTTGGTGAGTTTGGCGTCCTCGGGGAACGTGGGGAGCACCTCGCGCAGCGCATCCAGCGCCGCGTTAAGGTTGTGCATGCGGTTGCGCTCGCGGTTGTTAGCCTTCAGTCTGCGCGTCTTCTTGATGCGCTGCACGGTCTCGGCCGTTTTGGCGCCGCGAGACATGGCCCGCGTCCGCGAGGGACGCCGCTTGCATTCGTGTCCCAGACCCAGTAACCGCGCGGGCCGGCAGCCCTCGGCAGCGACCGCCGCCGAGCTGCCCCGCGCCCCCAGTCCCGCCTCGACCCCAGGCTGCCGACGCGCCTCTCCCGACGCGCCCATCTCCTCCTCCTCTTCCTCGTCTGCGCTGGACGATAGTGGAGTGAGGGCGGCCGAAGCCGGAGAAGCCGAGCCAAGTAGCACCAGCACATCTTCCTCCTCCTTGAACTCCAAGGTCTCGGTTTTGACGAACATGCTGTAGGAGAGATAGGGGAGAAAAGAAGAGGCCAGTGAGATGTAAACACAGAAGCAGAGGCACGTTCCCCGTGTCACGGGGCACGTCCCCACGCACACCCGAAAACAGAAGGGTCTGCCAAGGCGCCGTAGCCGAAGGGCGGCAGGGGAGAATCCATACAGTGCTCTCCAAAGTCGGGAGCGCCTCCCTCGAATCCGGCACAGTGCAAGCAGCGCTGACGGCCGAGCTGCGTCCCCGGCCAAGGACTGCTGTCCCGGCGCCTTCAGCGGGTGCCAGAGAGGTCCGACTGCGAGCGGGAAGCAGCGGACCAAGCTGGGAACCCCAGTGCTGGGCTACTCACTTGCTAGGCTCCGAGTGCGCCTCCGCGGAGAGGTGACTTTGGCGCAGCCGGAAGCGCGAGCGCTGCGTCCTTCGGTCTTGGCTTGAAAGCAGCGGACCTTGCGCTGCGGCCGCGCGGCTCCACGGGGGACCTCTCCGACACCGGAGTTTGCCAAGAGCCCGGCGGCGGCCCGCCGGAGTCTCGTGTGTTGTGGTGGTGGTGCGTGTCTGTCTGTCAGTCAGTCCTTGGCCGTGCGGCTCCTGGCACGCGACTCCCAGGCACTCCAGTTAAAGCGAAGCTGCTTGTGGTTCAGTGGCTGCGTGTCTGGCACACGACTCTCCTTAAAACCCCTTATATACCACCAGGAAAACAATCAGATGTGCCCCCGGGCCCCCACCACATACACACCCTCGCCGCCGCCCGCTCGCCCCCTGTCACCCCTCCCTTCTGCCCCGCTTCTCCCTCCCCTGGCTTATTCTTTTCATTGCATTATCATCATTCATTTCTTTCTCTTTCTTCACCGCCTTTCCCCCCCTTCTCTGGCCCGGCCATCCATCCATCCTCCTCCTCCCAGCACCACCCCCGCCTTCCTTTCCCCCCTTTATCTAATCAACATAAAATGGTTCTAAAGCTCCCGTTGGAGCTCCCGGCTGCGGCCAGAGCTGCAGAAGCCCTGGCGGCGGCGGCAGTGGCTCAAGCTGCGGCTGTTGTCGCCGCCGCTGTCCATTGTGATTGGTGGCTCGCGCTCGGCTGGAGCGTGCCGCTAATTTATTAATGAATGGAGGTCGCGAGGCGCAGCTGGCCAATCAGGGCGCCCCGGACTCCGGGAGGCCTGCGAGCCACGCGCACCGCAGCTCGCTCCCTTTCGGCAGCTCATTAGGGGCCCGGGCGCCGGGGGCCGAGGCAGGGGCGCTGACTGTGTTGAGGGGGGAGGCACCCCGGCTCCCGCCCCCGCCCCAGTCCTCCCGGCCCCCGCGGTTCCCTCCACCACCATCCCCCACCTCGGCGCTCGCTCGCACGCAGACGCACCCGGCGCTGCTGGGCATCTCAGCTCCCGGGCAAAGGAAACCGAGGAATTAGTTAATGGGGGTCAGAATCCCGGGGAAAGCTGTTTAGCCCTGTGGTGCGGGCCGGCGTCTCTTGGCAAAGCCTCTTAGAGGCTGTATTAGATAGTAAACAATTTTTTTAAAAAGGCATTCATTGTAGTTAGCAGAGCCAAGAGGTGCGAGATATGGGTGGCGAGCTCAGCGTCGGGGAGCGCGTTCGGGTCCCCCAGAAACTGGCGTAGGAGAGCAAAGGGACATGAAGAAGAGGGCTTCAGAGAGAGGGGGCTGAGAGGGGGAGCTGTCGATGGGCGTTCTGAGGAGTGGTTAACTCTAGGTTAGGACTGAAAAGAACTCTGTTAACCTGCAGCAAACAGGTTCGGGGGCTCACGCGGGTTTTCCTTTGCATTCGCCCACTTTCTTCTGGGCGGAACGGGAGAGTTTGGGAGGATCACAAAAGGGGCAGCGAGCAGAACCGGAGCTGCCTCTACTCGAGGGAGCTGGGGTGGCGGTGGGAGCTACGCTGACTCCTCCGTGACCTCTGCTCCGCACTGGGGGGCGTTGTAGGGACAAGGGGCCCAGCATCCCGATTCCGCCACTGTTCAATGAAGGAAAAGAAAAAGAGCTGAAGGGCTGCTGGACTTGGGGACTTTGCGGGGGCGAAGGGGGGGGCACTTGTTCTGCAACCCGCCGGCCTTCCTCGTCCCCGCCAGGCTCACACCCACCCGCTTGTCATCCTGGCATAACCGGAGCTCCCAAAGGCCTGTACTGGGCCTCGAGGCAGCCGGTGCCCCGTCAGGAGGCAGGAGAGGCGTCCTCCAGAGTCTCCGGTGCAAATTCAGTTCAAAGAAAAGAGAATAATATCTAAGGGTTTATCCCCTCGGCTTGTAGGAACTTGAAGCCGGTAGAATTCCATAGGAGGCTAGAATGGCTGTTAGTGTTCTGACGAAACTCTAAGTTGTTTCTTTTCTCTTGTAGAGAGGCAACAGTGATATTGGAAGGCCAAAAGTAAAGAAAATGAAAATGAAGATCCAGTGAAAAGGCTGTTGCCACTACAGGTCTCCCAACTTCAAACAACCTGTCTGGGAAGTGTGCAAAGCCACATGACTTGTTTTGCTTTTTGCTGTGTGTGTTTTTAACTGTTCTTCCTTTAAAACCCATTCTCTGAATCTAAAAGGCATTGCTCACCAGTCTCCTCCTGGTGATTGATTTCCCTGGCTACCTGTGCAGACACGAGGAAAAGAGAGGCTCCCTCAGCCTGCCCAGCGCACAGGGTCCACTCCTCTCACATTTTGCTGTTTCTATATCAGAATCCACACAATCAGAACATCAGAAGTGACTTTGATGTCATGAAAAATGTCAAGATTGAGTGCATTGGCTGCACCACCAGAATTATTTTGTAGGTTAAAGTCATGGACACCAAACAAGCTCAAGTTTTCCTCATAGTTCCCCCTACAAGTTAACCCACCAAAAGTGTGATCTGGAGTAGCCCTGGTAGGGATGGAAGGAACATGTGAATTCTAATGGATGCAGTGTTTTTATCTGTAGATTTGAATAAAATGAAGGAGGAGACTGATGTACTGTAAGGGAAAGATCGTAACTGGCCAAGAATGCACCGAGAAAAGGTGCAGGGATGCCAAGCGTGTCAGTCTTTGCGTGCCTACACCTTACCCAGAGTTGCCAGGAAAGAAAAACAAGGCAAAAGGTGCAAGCAACAGACAACAGAAGAAGTCTTGGTTAAGCATCATGCAAACACCTCTTTGGATCCATTGATTAAAATTTGGGGTTTATTGATGGGGTGTTAGGTTTATTCAATGATAAAACCTATTTGGGGGAAGAACAGTCCCAAATCCAAGTAAGTACAGGTTTAAAGGGAAGCCCGGTGAATCTTGTATAATCCCAAGTGACAATGAGATCCAGCCAGGTCTAACGCTTAGCACTGGTGATGCACAATGACTTCCTTCAGTGGATGGTTAATAGTATTTGGGCACCTGATTCCCCACTTTTGGTGTCTCCTCACCACCCCCAGGATTTTGTGTTATTATAATTCACTGAAGTCCAAACCCTCTGTGCTGCTTGCCAGTAAGAAATTGAAGTATGTCTCCAAGTAGTCTGTGCAGATGTTTTGTATATGGCATTAGATGACACCATTTATTCTTATTCTAAAAGTCTCTTTCCAAGGATGCAGTAGTTCCATACTGTTAGGAACTATGTAGGTTGGGGACGTATTCAAACATGGTGCTAAATCATTTTCTAATCCATTGAATTATACAACATTACAGATCTCACTGTTATTTTTTTCAAATAAGGGTTTTGTTTCAGATGTATGACATTGGTGCATGCAAAGTACACATGTAAAAAAAAATCCCCCTTTGAGTCTGGGCTGTTTGCACTTTCAAGAGTTGCCTTCCACTTGAAGAGTGAGGTCTTCTGGAAATATTTTTTTCTAGATGAAAATATCTTTAAAAAAAACTAACCCAAAGGATATGCCAAAGAGCCCTCAGGTGGGCAAACCAAAAACCAGCGATTGGCACTCAGTTGCCTGGATAACAAAATTGCATTTGCTCCGCGTTTTGCTCGAGGTTGGGGTGTGTGTGTGTGTGTGTGTGTAGGCAATTCCGATTTGTACTCGCTTTGTGAAGACGTGACCGCTGCCAAACAGCCCGGACTGGACTCTCCGAGTACTCTGTTAACTTAAATCAATTCAAGAGGCACTTGTGTGGTCTGAAAGATTGTCCAGATGAAGCGAGGCTGAAATGTTCCGTGGAGGGGGAGGGGAGCGCGTGAATAGCAGCCGCGAGCCTAGTGACCGAGGGCCGCTCCTGGCCACTGCGTGAACTGTCCCAGAAGGGTCAAACTGTTCATCTCCAGCCCCTCTTTCAGTGTGCGATCCTACTTTAAGAGAACAAAAGCTCAAGGCAGGCGGTTACTGAGAAATGGGAGCACAATGATTTAAACTCATCCCCAAGTCTTAGAAAAGAAGGGTTGGGGGAGGAGGAGGAGCGGGTGCGTGTAAGCTGAAGAGTGAAGGGAGGGGAGGGGTGAAGGGAGGGGAGGGGTGGAGGGCTTTAGAAAGTCTTTGTTGCTTTTAAGAAGCTTGAACTCTGAGCCGACCCAAAAGCCCTAAAGTTTAGGGTAGGTGTTGCCTTGGGGGCCGAACCACACTTCGACCTCACAAGTGGCTTGAGGACAAAACGGGGAGTCTTCCGGGGCTGCGAAGGAGGGCGCCCTTGCCCAGGTCTGGCCGTAGGGCGGGGCGGACACACAGGCCAAGAGTTGGCAGGAACTCGGTCCTTCTCCGGACGGGGAGATCTCAGAAAGCCAGGATGCGGAGGAAATCCTGAGCGTCTGCACCTCCGCAGACTCCTCAGCTCTCTGCTGAGGGCCAGCGGTGCAGCTTCCGAGCAGGGGAGGCCGACAGCAGCGGTGCAGCTTCCGACAGTGGCTGCCTTGTTGGCCCAGGATCCCCGGCCTTGTGCTAGGAGAGGGTCACTCCGCAGTCCCCGCCCTGGCCGGGAGAGGCGACGCACCGCAGCCCAAGGCGAAACCACAAGCGCCCACTCCAGGCCACCTGCGCCCAGGACTCCAGACGCCGCTCTCGCACCGCATCCTCAGCCTCGCCCTCTTTTTTTCTCTTCTGGTCGGGTCGGGAGAGGAGGATTCGCCTCCAACTTGAGTCTGGGCTGTGCCGACATGCCAGCGCCACCCTCTTCGTTCTTGTCATCTGACAGGAGGTAGAGAAAAGCAGTCTCACCGTCCTCGCCCCGGTCCCAGGCCTGGAACCCATCCTGGAAAGCCTGGGGCAGCTTGCCGTGATGTCCCAAAGCCAGACGCGCGGGCATGAGGCCTCGGCGTCCCCGATGTGCTGGATGGCCCCGCGTGTGCTGGCAGCCTCCTTTATCCCACTCCTCTCGCCACCTGCTTTGGGAAGGCCTCATTCCTACCGGACTTTCTCACCCCTGGTGCAAACCGCTCCCCCTAGCGCCCCTCTTCTCTCCGCTCCCTGTAGGAGCTTTTGCCATTCCGCTCCGACTTGCCAATTGTTTTCCTCAGGTAAAGGGGAAACGAACAGCCGGCGCGTGAACGCCGGCGCTTGAGGGCCCACTAGGCAGAAAACGCCCCTCGCCCTCCCCGCTCCTCCCACCCCCACCCCTACCCTTCGGTGCCTGCAAAAAGGGACATTGGCTATCCAGGGGAAAGTGCCAGAAAGAGCACTAATCGCTGAACCAGGAGACAAACACGATTACCAGCTCCGAGTCTTGAGTCAGAAAGTCTCATAGACTTTAAGATGTTAATCCCTAGCATAATCCTTCCTTTGGCGTGTAGGAATAGTGCAGCCACAAGAGTTGTTTTGTTATTTATATTGGCGTTTAATAAAACGCAGCCAGTGGTGAATGGGCTGCCCACTCTCCAATGGTAATTAATTCCCTATTTCAGTGACCCAATTGTCCCGGGACAGAGCGGTGGGCCCGTCCCGGTGCCCCGAGCCCCCTTTGTGCGGATACACTGCCCTCGTGCTTCAACAGCTATGGAAACTCATTCTTTTGATGTCATTCAAGGAGTTTTCCTTGGGCATCTTCTAAACTTCAAGGGCCCTTTTCTTTCTCCGTCGCATGAAAAGCAGGGCGAGCTTGACCACCTCTGTAGAATTTAATGATTTGGTGAAAGGGTCCTTTGGGGTCTGTCGAAGAAGTTAGACGGAGAAAGGAAAGTTGGCAGCCTGCTGCCGTGCGCGGACAGTCCCGAACCTGGAAACACAAAACTTATTCAGAAGCGTGAATAAAGATCTTGAAGGCTGATGGTAGTTGCCCCCGCCCCCACCTCTGCTTCGTCTGTCTTCTTACCGAGAAAAATAACGACAACCAGAAGAAAAAAAAAACCGGAATAACACCTAATGGTCTTCTGGAAATAAATGTGGAGGTGTTTGCGCTCTTGCTGGTATAAATTAGCAGGGCGGGGTTAAAGCAAAAAAAAAAAAAAAAAAAAAAAAAAAAAAAAAAAAAAAGAAGAAGAAGAAGAAAAGAAAGGGGAAAAAAAAGTTAGAACAAAGTCCTTGCAAGTGTCTTTGGGAAACAGGATAGGTGTTTCTTAGGCGCTTAAATTTTATCAGTGGAGTTACCCCTAGTGCCACATTCAAAATAAACTTCTCGGGGCTAGGACCCCGTGCGTGTGTGGGGCAACGTGCTGGCGCCGGGAAACGCAAGTCAGATCCGACCTTACCCTTACACGGCTTCCAGTCCACACACAGAGACTTTTAATATAACCACGGTCAGGTGCCCAAGGAAGCAGCGGCACGCCCTTCAGGGGCGCACCGGGAACCGAACCCGGAGAGCCCGTGGAGCGATCTCCTTTCTGATTCCCGTCCCCAACCCCTGGCTCTTTCATGAGAGCCCTACTGTGTGCCGAGCAGCGAGCGGCAGGCGGGTCGGCTTGGTCCAAAGGTGTAATTCTTACCCCAGGACTGTTCGCGCGTGGGGCGGGGGCGCGCGGCCCGGGGCTCCAGGTCGGGAGGGGGCGGCCGCGGTGTACCGGGGCAGCTCCCTGCACAAGTAGTTCTTCTATGTCTTTATACGTAATTAAAAAAAAAAAAAAAAACTCTCAAGTCACAGAAACAATTCAGGATTCAACTAAGAAAATACAGAGTGAACCATATGGCCTGGGTGGCTCGAGTCGGCCGCATTTTCCTCCAGACAAAGAAGGGATTGAGAGTTGAAGGAAAGGAGAAAAAAACCCTAACTTTCCGGCTGATGAAGCTGTTGTCTGGAGGCAATGATCCCAAATCTGAAGGCTTTATCCCGGGCCCGACGGAGACGTGATATGTCATATGATTAGCATCTTTCATATTTACCAGAGTAGTAGGGGCTGCCAGTCTGCAGAGAAAGGCGAGAGAAAGAAGGGGGCATATGCTGAAATGGTTTTAGCATTTGAAAGAGAGAAAGGGGATCGGATAAATACACTTAAACGAGGATTTAGTTTTACTCCTGTTGAGTTCTAATGGATTGTTGATTGAGATTTTAGGGGCCTGGAACCGAGGTGTCAGCAGTAATTTAAAGAAGGTATTCAGTCTTCCCAGAGCCTCTTTTCTCCATTTCCCCCTCCGGCCCCTCCCACTCCTCACTCATTGACGCCTTCAAGCAGCACCGGGCGGAGAAGGCTTTTAAAACAAAACACAAAACCGCCTCTCAGGCCTGGGCGGTGGCGAGCGAGCCTGGGCGCCGGGAGCTTGCAGGCTGAGCCCCTACCGCCGCCGGCGCCGCAGTCGAGGTCGCGCCCCGCGCCCCACGCCCCGCGCACCTGAGCGCGGTCAGGTAGCGCCCCAGGTCCAGGCCCTCGGTGGGCGCTGGACGCGATCCTGACGCCCCCTAGCGAGACCCGCCGCAAGCAAGACTGGGCTTGCGGCTTAGCACATCCTCCTGCGAAAGCCTTCCGGGAGTCTTCACCAGGGGCTCTACCCAGGTGGTGCCCACTCAGACTCCAGCGTCAGTGCTGGGCCCTTGGGAGCTGAACAACACCTCCGTCGGTGGTTCTGGTGGCAGCCAAGTGTGAGAGTCATGCGATCTGCGATCCAAGGCCCTTCTTTGGAGGGTTTCGCAGTTCGCTTAGTAGTGATGTCAAGATTCAGTGGGTTAGAAGAAAGGCTTGGAAGCCAGACTGTTGGGAGGCGCTCAGAGGTTCTCACGATTACACACCGTCACCGATCTTGTATTCTTGTTCTGTGTGTACAGAAAAATGTCCTCACGCACCAAAACCAAATTCCAGACTTGAACTCGAGACTGCTTGTTCCTTTCCTCCTTCAATTTCATTCTCTTCGCTGGGGCTGGGGCTGGGTAGCCTACAGTGTCATGTGTCTTTGGGTTTCATTTCCTGGGTCCAGGTCCACACCTCCAACCCCCAGGTTCTCCTTCCTACTTCCATTATCTTCTCTTTTACACTTAAAACTACTCATCCTTGGGCCCAGCGCGGTGGCCTAGCGGCTAAAGTCCTCGCCTTGAACGCGTCGGGATCCCATGTGGGCTGCCCCGCTTCCCATCCAGCTCCCTGCTTGTGGCCTGGGAAAGCAGTTGAGGAGGGCCCAAAGCTTTGGGACCCTGCACCCGCGTGGAGACCTGGAGGAAATTCCTGCCATTGCGGTCACCTGGGGAGTGAATCATCAGACGGAAGAGCTTCCTCTCTGTCTCTCCTCCTCTCTGTATATCTGACTTTCCAATAAAAATAAATACATCTTTATTTTTTTAAAGATTTATTCATTTTTATTACAGCCAGATATACAGAGAGGAGGAGTGACAGAGAGGAGGATCTTCCGTCCGATGTTTCACTCCCCTAGTGACCTCAACGGCCGGTGCTGAGCCGATCCGAAGCCGGGAACCTGGAACCTCTTCCAGGTCTCCCACGCGGGTGCAGGGTCCCAATGCATTGGGCCGTCCTCAACTGCTTTCCTGGGCCACAAGCAGGGAGCTGGATGGGAAGTGGAGCTGCCGGGATTAGAACCGGCGCCCATATGGGATCCTGGGGCTTTCAAGGCGAGGACTTCAGCTGCTAGGCCACGCCGCCGGGCCCAATAAATCTTTTTTTAAAAAGTTACTCATCCTTAACATTGCCAAATGATTGGATAACTTAAGGACTTAACATTTGAGCCCTTTGAAACTAATTTAAGTTGCCCACATTTATTAATAAATAAGATGCTTCTAGGCCCAGTCCTAATTTGGAGATATTTATATCTGAATTATTAAACAAACATCTAAGTGCATCTATGCTGGGGAGGAAAATATTCATAATGGTTCTTTTTGCTATCAGTGCCAGGAAATGGAACTTTTATCTTTGGGAAAGCATTGTGGCCCAGTAGATTAAGCTGCTTGCGCCACTGCTCGCTTCTGGCCTCCCAACAGATGGACATCTTACCTCCTCTGCTTTCCATCTTGTTTCTTGGGAAGATAGAATATGGTGGCCCAAGTGCTTAGGCCCCTGCCACCATGTGGGAGACCTGGATGGATTTCCAGGCTCCTGGCTTCAGCCTGATTCAAATCTGGCCTATTGCAGTGACCTAGAGAGAGAATCAATAATGGAAGAATACTCTCTTTCATCTCTCCCTCTCAATGCTGGTCTACCTTTCAAATAGAAAAATTGTTATATTTGCATTTTCTTTTTCTATTTTTATTGTTATTTTCCATGATTGATCCTTTTTAAAAGATTTATTTTTATTATAAAGTTAGATTTACAGAGAGAAAAAGATGCAGAGAGGAAAGATCTTCTGTCCACTGGTTCATTCCCCAGGTGGCTGCAATGGACAAAGCTGAGCTGATCTGAAGCCAGGAGTGTCTTCCAGGTCTCCCATGTGGGTGCAGGGTCCCAAGGATTTGAGCTGTCCTCTACTGCTTTCCCCAGACCATAGCGGGGAGCTGGGAGGGAAGTGAAGCAGCTGGGACACAAACTGGTGCTCATATGGAATCCCAGCACATGCAAGGCGAGGACTTCAGCCACTGGGCTACCACACTGGGCCCTCCATGATACAGTTTTATAGATATAAGGATTTGCCCCTTTCCCTCCACTTTCTCCCTCCTTATTTTCCCCTCCCACCATTTCCCCCCATATTACTGTAGTGGTATAATCCTTTAGTAATAGTTACTAATTTAGCATTCTGCTATTTAAGTGCACTATGGCATTGTAGGTATAGAGAAAGGTAGAAAAATCTAGTATCATATTATCAAGGTGTATTATACTGTTTTGCTGGCAGTCCTCCTTTTGTTGGGTAATAGAGATGCATTTTCTTTTTTTAAAGGTTTATTTTTGAAAGGCTGATTTTATTTTTTACAGAGAAAGGAGAGACAGAGAGCAGTCTTTCATTAGCTAGTGCACTCTTCAAATGAATGCAACAGACAGAATTGAACTGATCCAAAGCTGGAAGCCAGGAGCTACTTTCTAGGCTCCCATGTGGATGCAGGGTCCCAAGAACTTGGGCCATCCTTCGCTTCCTTCCCAGTCCACAAGCAGAGAGCTGGATTGTAAGTGGAGCATCCAGACCCAAACTGGCACCCACAGGGATGCTAGTTCTATAGGCTAAGGTTAACTTATTATACCACTGCACTGGACTCCATATTTGCATTTTCAAAATAAAAAATCAGAAAGTACTGCTTTTTTAAATGCTAGCTTTCTGGAAACTATCTTTTCTTTTGTCATTTTCATCACAAATTGGAAATCCGTTTCAGAACAGAGATTTTGAAATGGGGTGGTTTGGGCCTGGTGCGATACCATAACGGTTAAGGTTAAGGTCCCATATGAGCGCTGGTTCTAATCCTGAGAGCTTCACTTCCCATCCAGCTCCCTGCTTGTGGCCTGGGAAAGCAGTTGAGGATGGCCCAAACCCTTGGGACCTTGCACCTGCATGGGAGACCCAGAAGAGGTTCCTGGCTCCTGGCTTCGGATGGCACAGCACCCACCATTGTGATCACTTGGGGAGTGAATCATCGGATGGAAGATCTTCTCTGTCTCTCCTCCTCTCTGTACATCTGCCTTTACAATACAAAAATAAATAAATAAATCTTTTTATTTTTTTTTAAGAAATGTGGTGGGTTCAATCATGACTCCTCCACAATTAAAATTAAGGAAGGCCAGGAATTGAACCATTTGGTGACATGGGATACTGCAAACGTAAAACCTGATCTTGAATTTGTAAGCCTTGTGGAGGACAGAAATATCTGATGCTAGTTTGAGCTTTGTTCATTTTTTTAACGATCAAAATTTTGAGGACTGCAAAAAAAAAAAAAAGGAAAACTCCTTGGATGCTATCATTTTTTGTGAGGATGGGCAGATGATGAATAATTTCCAAGAAGATGAGATCACACCACGGTGTTTCCAATGGGTTTCTTTTTATTATTATTGTTTTATGATTCTGTTTAATAGGCACTGGAGTCTCATTCCCCTTCCCAAGTTCCCTCCCCTCCTCTCCGTTCTCTCCTCCAGTCTTACCACTGATGTCTTTGGTGAATTTTAACGAGTCCATCGTGCTGCCACTGAGGTGCCTCCTAACAATGTAGATCATCATTCATTTCGTTGTGAGTCCATCCTTGTAGTGCATGCATGGGGACTTACTTCTGTTTCTTCAGTGAGCTTCTAAAGTAAGATTAAACAACACAGACATTTTTTGAAGTATTGTATTCCTTCGTTTAATAACACCAACAAGAAACCCTTTATAGCTAATCTTTCCTAGATTTTTCTTCTTGACCTGCACTCCCTCATGATTAAAACTGATCAAAATTTAGGCTTGAAAATAGAGTATTCATGGCTGCTCGCTGATAATTAAACAGATCCGGAAAATGTTTAGTCTTGAGTTTCGCCTTCCTTATGCTTCTTAGGCTTTTGGCTTTCTTGAAGAAGCCATCGCCAAACTAGAAGGAAGGGCAGCAGTTTCCCTCTAACTGCACTTTTGTACCATCAAGCATCACATGTAGCTAGTGGTATTATCCTTGCATGAGCCTGCAGGAAAAAGGAAACTACAATCTCCTCAGCAAAATCTTTTTCTTCACAGGCTGTTTCATCTCTCTTGAAGGTTGAAAAAAATTTCAATGCAATATTGTGCAGAAAAGTTGAGAGTTTTAAGATTTTTAAAGAATCTAATGTGTTAGTATTTGAATGAGTCTAATGACTTCTCACAAGTATACTTCAAATCATTTGTTAAACTGGATTTGAAACCAATGATATTTCTGAGAAAAAATGAGCAATAAGAGGTGTAAGGAAATTATTTGAGGCCTATGTGCATTCTTTCTAAGGGTGGATTTCTGACTGCTCCCAAAGAGTAACATGGGTTTATTTTCTTTTCTCAGTCTTGATTTTGTTTGCAGCATCTCATGAAATTGGCACAAACAGCAGGTCTTAGATCTATTCCTCATACTGATACTTGGAAATAATTCATTGTTCACAAAAAGCTCTTTAAGGAATAGTGTCTCACTGAAGTAATTTTTTCCTTCCCATTCATGCCTCAAAACTAAAAGGATGTTTTATTTTCCCCCTAAGATAGAAATGACATAAAATATCACATGGGGACTATACAATAATGTTTAAAATGCCTATACCATCTCACTCAAATTAGTAGAATAATTCTTGGCTGCAAGCATTCAGCCAGGAGAGTGATTTTAATCGCAAGTCACTGGCAATTGAAATTCCACTCTGATTTGATATTAAAGAAGAAATAAATAGACAACTAGAGAACACAGATAATTTTTAGTTATTGAGGTCATCTGATCAGTGGAGACAGTCACATCAAAGTGCAGATCAGCATTCATTTTCTAGACAGGAGGACCACCACTTCTTCTCCTCTTTTTTATATTCATTGGTTATCAATTAATGGGTTATCAATCAATAACATAACTGATTATCAATATAAGTGATTCTTTTTAATTCAAATACATTGATTAATTGATTGTTTAACATTGATTGGACCACACAGAATTTGTGGATGTTCCAAGCCTGCTTCAGATCAACTCTGACGTTCTTGACAAAATTGTTCTCTAAAGAAATGGAGTAACAGGAGCCCAGCGCAGTAACTTAGCGCCTAAAATCCTCCACTTGCACACACCTGGACATTGGCTCCTGTTCTAATCCCGGCTGCCCTGCTTCTAATCCAGCTCCCTGCTTGTGGCCTGGGAAAGCAGTCAAGGACGGCCCAAAGGCTTGGGACCCTGCACCCACGTGGGAGACCAGGAAGAATTTCCTTGCTCCTGGTTTTGGATCGGTGCAGCTCTGGTCATTGCATCCACTTGGGGAGTGAATCAAAGGATGGAAGATCTTCCTCTCTGTATCTCCTTCTCTCTGTATATCTGATTTCCCAATAAAAATAAATAAATATTTTTTTGAAAGTAGTAGAATATTACTAAAGGGAGAAAATACTAGAATTTTCCTGTAATTAGTCTTTCCCCGTGTATTTGTGTAATGTTGAGTTGCTGTTAAACCATTCTCTGAAGGCAAAATAACCAGAAACACATTTAAATGCAACATTGAAATCTCATTACTGGATTGGGTCTTCTATATTTATATTTTCTTCTGCAAGACACTGTATTTAGTCAGCTACCAAGTGTCATCTTATTATTCTAATGCATTCTTGCTTCTGCACATTTAGCTCATCTTCTATCACATAGTCTGCCAAGTCTAGATGTCCTATCTGAAAAACTGAGGGACCTCGTGGGATGTTTGTGTTCCTACACACATTTTAGAATCAGTTTCTCAACTTTCACATGCAAAAAAAAAAATGTGCTGTAGGGTGCTCGCTTCGGCAGCACATATACTAAAATTGGAACAAAATATGGGCTGTAGGTTTTCTTGAAGTTGATTAAGTCTATAGGTCTGATTGGGAAGAATTCATCTATCAACATTAGTTCATGTGTCAACCCTTCAATATGGAATATCTCTCCTTCTATTTATATGAATTTTTAATCAGTGCTTTGTAGTTTTTAATCTATAGGTCCTGCACATAGTGTTTTAAAAATTATTCTTAAGTATGGTATTGCATTTTAATTTCTATTTCCAACTGTTCATGACTTACACAGAATGTTTAATATTGAGTTTATGACCTCTGACATGGACAAACTAATTCTAGTGGTGTTTTATAAATTTAAGATTTCTACATAGACAATCATTTTAAATTACATAGGCAAAAAAAATAAATTACATAGGCAAAATGTTGTCTGTTGTGTTGGCTTTTGTTGATAGCATTGTTGCTTTGTCTCTGGTTCATCTCCAGCTTTTCTGTCAACAACAATTATCCAGGCTCTTTTGTTCAGGCAGTGAGAAGCATTGGGGGGAAATCGAAAAGTAAGAGAAAAACAGAAGACAAGCTTTGAAACTTTGCAGAAGCATTTCTGATAATGGCTCTACCTTTTTCATTATTCCAGTTCCTGGGATTTTCCTAAGGTGATGAGATCACAGCCTCACCCCAACTCTCCTAAAGTGAATCAATTGCCTGTGGTGAGTCCACAGGGCCTGTGCACCCATCTGCTTCAATGCATAAACCACCCAGAGGATCTGTGCATTCCTCGCTGTGAGCCTGGAGCCCTCTGTGATCACCTACCACAGCGCTCAGTTAACTCTAAACCTCTAAAGCCAGACCCAGTGATTGCCCAAAGACCCACACCCCATACCATAGTGTACAGTGACCAGGATTCCTATACTACAGGGACAAGCGAGGGAAGGGAAGTGTTTCACAGGTCTAAGTGGATGCCCCATCCCCCAATAACTCTCCAGGTCAGATTTAAAGTCAGTGGGGATTGTGGGGCTATCCTTGTGAAAAATGCCCCATTTGCACACAGACTGCAGCAACCTCTGTCTCATCATGATGGTGATTATTCCCTGTTGACCACCAGGCATGTTGAAGAGGGTAGAAGAGAGAAGGGAAGGAAAGCAACATGCCTCAGGCTAGTCTCAAAGTCTGCAGGGACTGCAAGTTTCTCCCTCAGTCCTCAGGCAATACCATCTCAGCTTCCTTGCATCCTACTCCAGGAAGACAGCATCCCCCACAGCCAACCGCTTAGTCACCCTCGGTGTCCTGCTTGCTGCTGTGTGATTGCACCACCCTTGCTCCTTCAGGAGGCTTCTTTTCTTTCTATAGATTGTCCACTGCCAACTTCTCTTCAACTGTCCCCCAGAAATAAGGTTCCCTTCCTTTTCTTCTGTTATCTTCTTTTGATCAAAATCAGCACTTTTCCCTATTGAACCTTCTCAGATCCACAATAAATCTTCATTAAAGTTTCTAATACATTTATAAAGTGTCTTCCTCCTAAACATGAATATAAGAATCAGTGAACAGAGCAGTAAAATGTTCAGCATTTAAGAGGCAAAAAGTAAGCTGAAGAAACCTGGAATGAACAGAAAATATTACAAAATATAGTGGAGCAGTCTAGACCCAAACTGGTGCCCATATGGGTTGGTGTTGCAGATTGAGGTTAGCCTGTTATGGCATTGCACTGCACCCCGCATTTGCATTTTCTAAGTAAATATTGGAACATGTATAATCAGAAATTACTTTTTTAAATGCTAGCTTTCTAGAAAGTGTCTTTTCTTTTGTCATTATCCCAATTGGGATAACCCTCTTCTTTTCTCTGCCTTTCAAATAAATACAATCCTTTAAATTGTGAACAAAAGTTTATTGCACAAGTTTTAAAACCCACACATATACAGGTTATTCAGAAGTTTTTGGAAATGTATATTACCAGAAACTATGCATGCAGATTTTACATATACTACAAGATTAATCCAATACTTGCGTGACAACATCAAAGGGATGTTTAAGAGTGTAGGGAAAAGGCCAAATGCATATAGAAAAAAATACATATGAAACTTAACAGAATCAGTCCAATAGTGGGTCTGTCATCTGAACCCTGGGAGCTACAGAGAGAAGAAGGGGAAGATGAAACGATTTTTGGAGTGAAGAACAGGTGAATAGCTTTAAAACAGTAGTAATAGGGCCTAAAGCCATGGCTCAGTGGCTAAATTCTTACCTTGCATGGGCTGGGATCCCATAAGGGCACCAGCTCATGTCCCAGCTGCTCCACTTCCAATCCATCTTCCTTCTTGTGACCTGGGAAAGCAGTAGAGGATGGCTAAAGACCTTGGGACCCTGAACCAGCATGGGAAACCTGCAAGAAGCTCCTGGCTCCTGGCTTCTAATTGGCCCAACTCTGGCTATTGCAACCACCTGGGGAGTGATCCAGCAAATGGAAGATCTTCCTCTCTGTCTCTCCTTCTGTCCATCAATCTGCCTTTCCAATAAAAATAAATTAAAATCTTAAAAAAAATAAAACAGTAGTGACTGCTACATATTCATACATGGAAAATTATTCAGCATTAAAGAATGAATAACAAAAATCTGATTACATGCATATAGTTTAAAAACATACTGGTTAAAAGAACACAAAAAAGTAAATACTACATTATTTGATCTACATAAAGCTGCAACATGAGTCTATAATGAGGATGGATTAGTGGTCACCTTAGCTGGGGACAGACTTATTCTAAAAGGGAACAGGGGAATATTGGTGATGGTGAAAATGTTTGCATCTTTGTGATGATTGCAAAGGGCCACACACATCTATCAAAGTCAGTTAACGTGCACACTTAAATTGGGCACATGCAGTGCTTATATCCTAATAAAGGTTAGCTTTCTTTAAAAAAGCAAGTTTCTTAGGATGATTTTGAACTTAATGATACTGATGCAGGTGTACCAATGAACACATGTTGAGTAACAGTTTTGTAGGCACTGAGAGTCCATTGCAAAATTGTAATGTGATCATATTTGCATGTTGGTTGGAAGAGTGACTGTAGAAAAGCAGTTGAAGAGCTTATTAGTGACAAATAACTTCTGGGCATATGGGATGTGTGAGATCAGTTATCCTAAATGTGATGTGGCACCCATCTGCGCATTATTATAATTTTTTTCTGGAGCACCCAGCAGTCCAGGTATAAAAAAGTAGAAAAGGATATTGGGACTAATTTATGGGTAGAATTTTACAAAGTGGCAAAAACTGCGGCAAGCAGCAACACACCAAGGCAGTTGACAGCAGTTAGGTAGGGTGGTGTCTTAGCAGACAAAACAAAGGTAAGCCGATAGATTAGTAGAATATACGAAATCAAAAGAGAAGAGACAACGATGAAGCCGTAAGAAACCTGTAGAGGTAATGAGGCAGAGGCTGTGCTCCATGACATGCAGTACTAACTTAGGGTGATGACAAATCTTAGAAGACCAGCTGTAAAAGTGCAGAAATGTGGAATGTGATGTTAAGATACCTTGAAAAAGAAAAAAGAGGGATACACAAAAATTCATGTGAAGTGAGTAAACCATCTGTATGTATCCATGAAGTATTCAAAAAATCATGCAAAATATAAACTATGAAGAACTCTAATGCATGGATTTCAAAGTTTTGTTCCAAAATTTATTCTTTTATCTCACCATGGTGTTTTTTGTTTTGTTTTTTGTTGAAGTTTCCTTACACCTTCATTATATAAGGGAGCTATTTTTGAAT